>NC_040084.1:91439401-91742432 GCF_003369695.1 Bos indicus x Bos taurus | reverse complement strand
CTGTGTTGTATGTCGATGCCTGTGTGTGTAGTTTATGGATGCATGTATGTTAGGACTCTTGGGTCCCAGATAATAAGCCAGTTGGAGCTAGCTTAAGCATTAAATAATTTACTGTTAGGATGCAGACTTGTCTCCTGTAACGCAAAGTTATGGATGCTGATGGGCCTGAGAAAGGAACCTGAACCCAGAATTTGAAAGTCCAAAGCAATTTAATCTCCGCTTACCTGCTTGAGCTTTCTTTCCATTGCTATATCCAGCTCAGTTTTACATAGTGGGATATGACTGTTTCTCCTAAATTTATAGTTCTAAACAGCTGGAGGACCACCTGACTGACAATCTCTCCCAGTTCCAAATACCTTAAGGGAAAAGTAAGGAACTGGATTGACCCAGCTTGGATTAGGCGACCATCAGTAACAAATTTAAGACCAGGAATTCATACTCTGAAGAACACTTGACGTGGGAAACAGCAGGCAGGGGTAGTCCAGCCACTGGAAGAGATATTCCCAGTGGTGAATTTTGAAACTCACATTCCAGAGTTTATGGTATTCTCTTCTGAATGTGTTTAACATTGGCCTTTCTCCTAGGATTTAATCATTTGGGGGAGTAACTCATAGGCTCTGATTCAGCTAACAAAGTGGTCAGAGTCAAAAACAGTCTGGAGCAGCACTCGCCATAGAGCTTTCTGAGATGGTGGAAATGTTCTGTATCCATGATGCCCAATTCAGTAGCACAAGCTCCTTGTGACTGTCATGTACTTGAAATATGTCAGGTGCGACTGAGAAAATGAGTTTTTAATTTTATTTCCCTCTAATTGACTCAAGTTTAAATATATGCTAGTGGCCCCCACATGGGAAAGCAGAGATCAAGCTAGACAGGATTTACTCCCATCAATGGGGCACATCCTTGAGAAGGGGAGTCATTTTGAGGTGGCAGTAAGCAAAAACAGTTATCAGCTATCAGGGGTAATGTTACCAGAAGGTGGGAGGCAGCTGCTTGCCACTCAAAAGCCAGTAAGCAGGCCAGGCTGGTAGAAAGAAAGATTTGCTTTATTTCAGTTACCAGCAACCAGTAGGGAGGGCAGACATGTGTTCAAAGGCCAGCTCTCTCCACTGACGATCAATTGTGCAAGAGCTTTTCTAGCCGGGGGTGGGGTGGGCTACATGCAGAAACAGCACAGTCAGCTCTGACAGTCATCAGATTGATCACTGATGGTCTGACCACCCTCATCTTGATTGTACAGTTAATTCTTCAGTTCCAGGGTCAGTTTGTTTCCATGTCCTTGAGGCCAGTTCTTGGAACTGTGGCAGCTTATGTCTCAGGTACAGTCTGATCATCATGTAGTTAACTTCTTCACCCTTGCAGAGTGGGGACGGGGATCACTTTTAGGACAGCTCACTGGATATGGCTCAGAATATTATTGATAGCCCTTGAGAAGGAACTAAAGGTCTTTGACTATGCTAAAAGACCCTGATGCTGGGAAAGATTGAAGGTAGGAGGAGAAGGGGACGACAGAGGATAAGGTGGTTGGATGGCATCAATGACTCAGTGGGCATGAGTTTGAGTAAACTTTGGGAGTTGGTGATGGACAGGGAGGCCTGGCATGCTACAGTCCACGGAGTTGCAAAGAGTTGGACATGACTGAGCGACTGAACTGAAATGACTATGTTATTATTATTTGGTCTTTGACAGTTTTTCTATTTTTTTGGTTTTCTTTTGCACGTTCTCATGTCTCTGATCAAACATATTCTTTGACTAAAGTTTCCATAGATGAAAGACAGGCAGAGGACATTGGGGGCTGGGGGGTGGGGGCAAGAACCATAGGGTCCTGCTCCGTTTCAGTAAAATGTATGTATATGAGTTATTTTTAAACTAGGGCAAAAAAATCTGAAGCATTGTCTAAGCCAGAACTAACTTCCATCCAACAGAGAAAATGAAAACTTGAGATTCCTCAGGAAACACTTCTGGAGTGGTTTAGTATTAGGGCATAGAAACAAAATGGAATATTATACAGCCAATAAAATGATGAGACTATGAGAAACAACAGGATGGTTCCTCAAAATTTTAATAGAATTAGCCTATGCTCCAGCTATTCCACTCCTGGTATTCATCCAAAAGAACTGAAAAAGGCGGCAGCACCCCCAGTGTCCATTGACAGACATTGTTTAGTTGCTAAGTCGTGTCCAACTCTTTTGCAACGTCATGGACTATAGCCCACCAGTCTCCTCTCTTCATGGGATTTCCCAGGCAAGATACTGGAGTGTGTTGGCATTTCCATCTCCAGGGCATCTTCCCAACCCAGGGATCAAACCCAAGTCTCCTGCTTTGTCAGGTAGATTCTTTACCACTGAGCCACCAGGAAAGCCACTACTGCCAGATACATTTATGTAAGTATATACATTTATATAAACAAAGCAGACTAGGGTATATGCATACAATGTAATATCACTAAGCCTTAACATGAAAGGAATAATGATGTACCCTACAACATGAATGAAACTTGAAGACTATTCTAGGTACCCCATATAAGTTGGAATCCTACAATATCTGCCTCTGGCTTATTTCACTTAAAGGCAAATATTGTATGATTCCACTTACATGGGGTACCTAGAATAGTCACATTCATGAAGGCAGAAAGTAGAATGGTGGTTGCCAGAGGAGGAGAAATGGGGAATTAGTACTCGATGGGCATAGAGTTCATTTTGGGAAGATGATAAAGTTCTATAAATGAATGGTGATGATGGTTGCACAAGAGTATGAAGTATTTATATTTAGTGTTATATGACTGTACACTTAAAAATAGTTAAAATGGTAAATACTATGTTCAGCTCAGTTCAGTCGCTCAGTCGTGTCCGACTCTTTGTGACCCCATGAATCGCAGCACGCCAGGCCTCCCTGTCCATCACCAACTCCCGGAGTTCACCCAGACTCGTGTCCATCGATTGAGTTGGTGATGCCATCCACCCATCTCATCCTCTGTTGTCCCCTTCTCTTCCTGCCCCTAGTCCCTCCCAGCATCAGGGGCTTTTCCAATGAGTCAACTCTTCTCATGAGGTGGCCACAGTATTGGAGTTTCAGCTTCAGCACCAGTCCTTCCAATGAACACCCAGGACTGACCTCCTTTAGAATGGACTGGTTGGATCTCCTTGCAGTCCAAGAGACTCTCAAGAGTATTCTCCAACGCCACAGTTCAAAAGCATCAATTCTTTGGCACTCAGCTTTCTTCACAGTCCAACTCTCACATAGCCTTGACTAGACGGACCTTTGTTGGCAAAGTAATGTCTCTGCTTTTGAATATGCTATCTAGGTTGGTCATAACTTTCCTTCCAAGGAGTAAGCGTCTTTTAATTTCATGGCTGCAGTCACCATCTGCAGTGATTTTGGAGCCCGAAAAAATAAAGTCTGACACTGTTTCCACTGTTTTCCCATCTATTTCCCGTGAAGTGAGGGGACCAGATGCCATGGTCTTAGTTTTCTGAATGTTGAGCTTTAAGCCAACTTTTTCACTCTCCTCTTCCACTTTCATCAAGAGGCTCTTTAGTTCCTCTTCACTTTCTGCTATAAGGGTGGTGTCATCTGCATATCTGAGGTTATTGATATTTAATTACAATTTTTAAAATATTTTAATGGTTAGAAAAAGATTAGAAATATAGGAAAGGATAAATGCATATGTTAAATACTTATGTTATTAAATACAAAGGAATGTGAATCAAATCACTAATATATTTTAGTTTTAAGAATATATATGCAAAGATTGAAAATGATACAAAAATAGTTATATTAGCGTGCTGAGTTGGCAAAGGTTTTTTAAAAAATATTTTTGCCTGGTTTCAGTAATTCAGTAATTTGTATCTTTTGGGCTTCCTTGGTGGCTCAGACAGTAAAGAATCTGTCTGCAATGCAGGAGAGCTGGGTTTGATCCCTGGGTTGGGACGATCCTCTGGAGAAGGAACTGGAAGTCCCATGGACAGAGGAGCCTGGTGGGCTACAGTAAATGGGGTCACAAAGAGCCAGAAATGACTGAGAGACTAACACACACATACATTTTATTTTTATTCTTTTTGCCTGTGCCATGCATTTTGTGGAATCTTATTCCCAACCAGGGATTGAACCCAGACCCACACAGTGAAAGCATGAAGTCCTAACCACTGGACCACCGGGAATTCCCAATCTTATTATTTTAGATGGACCCAAAATAACTCACCAAACTTGATACTGAAACCAAGTATATTTCCTGAAAGAATCACAACATGTTAAAGGTACATAGTAAATATTTTACTTCTACCAGTTTCACTTTTAGAAATTTTGATTTTGGCAGGTGTGTTTTATTGCGCGTTAAAGAAGTGGTTCTTCAAACAGCTAAAAGTAAAACATCACACATTGTCAGTAATAGTGATCAACGATTAAAAAAAAACCTCTAGATTTTCAGGCTTTGTAGTTTGAATATTGATTTAAGCATAACATTTGCTCCTCAATGAGTAAACCAACAGATCTGTGTCTTTTTCTCGTTCACGATGAATCTTTTCTTACTTCTTGGACACACTCCTGACCCAATATATTTGCCCAACCCACATACACATCCTTCAGTGTTTCCCCAGACTTTCCAAATGGACACTACTTCAAGTTGCTGGTGAGAGGAAGCTGTTTTGCGTGCCTTAAAGTTTTATGCAGCTATTGTGAAATGACAGGAATTTTCTGACTATAGAAATTTTCATTCATTTCAGATCATTGAAAAGGAGACCAAATTATTTTGTTGCAATAGAATGAGAGAAGACTCAGGGTGTAACGAAAGAAGTTATATCGGCCAGAAGGCATTGCCTTACATTCCTAGACTCAGTTTAACTTCCTGGTACAAACAGCTGTTATAAATTGAAGGCATTATGACAAGTGGCATCAAGGTGGCTGTCCAAATAATGCTTCACGTGGTGACAATATCTTGTGACCATTGTATTCCTCATATGTTGGTGGACTAGTAACCCAATGTAATTCACCCAGATTAGATCAGAGCCTCATGGACAAACCAACAACAACCAAACACAAGACGCTGATGTATGCCCCCCAGAATGCAAGTCTATTAATTTGCTGTATCATTTATCTCATTCAAGTGACTAGAATTCTCATGTCAGCTATTCAGGTCAAAGTCTTCTACACCAAGGTACCTGGGAAACTAATAATCTGACAGTTGCTTTGAATTATTAAGTTGTAAAAAAGAAAATTTTAGTGACTAGAACTTTTATATCCTTCCCCCTGATTTATACCCCAGCATCAGTTTTTCTTTTTCCTACACCATGTTGAATAACACTGCAAACATCTCTCTGATACCTCTTTTGTTTTTACGCTAATATCTTTTGGCTAAATTCAAAGCCTATAATACGACAAGCAAAACCATGGCTTTCTGACGATTTGACTTTATTCCTTATATATTAATTTGTATAGATTTTAATCTAAATCCAAAAGTTTCAAGACACTTTAAAAAAGAAATGTTTTTAGTTTATCTTGGCTGTGCTGAGTCTTCGCTGCCGCGTGGGCTTTTCTCCAGCCGCAAGCGGTGGGGCTACTCTCTGGTTGCAGTGTGTGGGCTTCTCACGGTGGTGGCTTCTCGCTGCAGAGCATGGGCTCCAGGTGAACAGGCTTCCGTAGTTGCAGCGTGTATGTTCAGTAGTTGGGGTTCCCAGGTGAGCACAGACTCAATAGTTGTAGCACATGGACTTAGTTGTTCAGCAAGCATGGAGGATCTTCAAGGATCAAAGACTGAACCCATGTCTCCTGCATTGGCAGGCAGAGCCACAGGGGAAGCCCTTCAAGGCAGATTTTAAAAATCAATTTTGGGTGGTGTTATACACTGCTGCTGCTGCTGCTGCTAAGTCACTTCAGTCGTGTCCGACTCTGTGCGACCCCATGGACTGCAGCTTACTAGGCTTCTCCATCCATGGAATTCTCCAGGCAAGAGTACTGGAGTGGGGTGCCATTGCCTTTTCCAGTGTTATACACTATATAGCTTCAGGCTTAGCTTAGCTTCAGGCTTCAGCAATACGTGAACCATGAACTTCCAGATGTTCAAGCTGGTTTTAGAAAAGGCAGAGGAACCAGAGACCAAATTGCCAACATCTGCTGGATCATCAAAAAAGCAAGAGAGTTCCAGAAAAACATCTATTTCTGCTTTATTGACTATACCAAAGCCTTTGACTGTGTGGATCACAATAAACTGGAAAATTCTGAAAGAGATGGGAATACCAGACCACCTGACCTGCCTCTTGAGAAATTTGTATGCAGGTCAGGAAGCAACAGTTAGAACTGGACATGAAACAACAGACTGGTTCCAAATAGGAAAAGGAGTCCGTGAAGGCTGTATATTGTCACCCTGCTTATTTAACTTACATGCAGAGTACATCATGAGAAATGCTGGACTGGAAGAAGCACAAGCTGGAATCAAGATTGCCGGGAGAAATATCAATAACCTCAGATATGCAGATGATACCACCCTTATGGCAGAAAGTGAAGAGGAACTAAAAAGCCTCTTGATGAAGGTGAAAGAGGAGAGTGAGAAAGTTGGCTTAGAACTCAACATTCAGAAAACGAAGATCATGGCATCTGGTCCCATCACTTCATGGGAAATAGATGGGGAAACAGTGGAGACAGTGTCAGACTTTATTTTTCTGGGCTCCAAAATCACTGCAGATGGTGATTGCAGCCATGAAATTAAAAGATGCTTACTCCTTGGAAGGAAAGTTATGACCAACCTAGATAGCATATTGAAAAGCAGAGACATTGCTTTGCCAATAAAGGTCCGTCTGGTCAAGGCTATGGTTTTTCCTGTGGTCATGTATGGATGTGAGAGTTGCACTGTGAAGAAAGCTGAGCGCTAAAGAATTGATGCTTTTGAACTGTAGTGTTGGAGAAGACTCTTGAGAGTCCCTTGGACTGCAAGGAAATCCAACCAGTCCATTCTGAAGGAGATCAGCCCTGGGATTTCTTTGGAAGGAATGATGCTAAAGCTGAAACTCCAGTACTTTGGCCACCTCATGCGAAGAGTTGACTCATTGGAAAAGACTCTGATGCTGGGAGGGATTGGGGGCAGGAGGAGAAGGGGATGACAGAGGATGAGATGTCTGGATGGCATCACTGACTCAATGGACCTGAGTCTGAGTGAACTCCAGGAGTTGGTGATGGACAGGGAGGCCTGGCGTGCTGCGATTCATGGGGTCGCAAAGAGTCAGACATGACTGAGCGACTGAACTAACTAACTAATACACTATATTGTGTCTCCCCAAAATCCATATGTGAAGACCTAACCCCCAGTACTTCAGAGTGTGGCTGTATGTGGAAATAAGGTCTTTCCTGCACCCCAGCTTGAGACATAATTGACAAAATTATATATATTTAAAGTTTCAAGGTGGTTTAGATGTACATTGTGAAATGCATGCCACAATCAAGCTAATTAACATATCCATCACTTCCCACAGTAACCACTTTTTTGGGGAAATGGAAACACGTGAGATTTACTCTCAGCAAATTTCAAGTATAATTTATAGTATACACTATTAATTATACTTTATTATAATATTAATATTATATATTATATATATTATTACATTAATGTATATAATCAATATATTAATTATAATTTATAGTATACACTATTGATTAATAAATACTAATACTATAGTATTACATTATTATTAACTACAGTCATCATGCTATCTTTTTGGGGAAAAAAACCACTTTTTTGGGGAAATGGAAACACCTGAGATTTACTCTCAGCAAATTTCAAGTGTAATTTATAGTATACACTATTAATTATACTTTATTATATTATAATATTAATATATATTATATATATAATTAATATATTAATTATAATTTATATTATACACTATTAATTAATAAATACTAATACTATAGTATTACAATATTATTAACTACAGTCATCATGCTATCTCCAGAACCTATTCATTTTTGTAACTAAAAGTTTGTATCCTCTCCCCCCTCCCCCAATCCCCAGCCTTTGGTAATAACCATTCTACTCTGTGTTACTGTGAGTTTAACTTTAAAAAAAAAAAAATTCACAGATAAGTAAGATTGCATATTTTTTTCTATGTCTAGGTTATTTCACTTCAGAGTGTCCCCCAAGTTCATCCATGTTGTTGCAAATAGCAGAATTTCCTTCTTTTTATTTTTTAGGTATTCTTTGCATATACATGCAAAAAAAATTTTAAAAAAAAAAAGAAGGAAATCCTGCTATTTGCAACAACATGGATGAACTTGGGGGACATGTATATAAATTGTGAAATAGTTGATGTACAATATTATATGTTTCAGACATAAAACATAGTGACCCATTGGTTGTTCAGTAGCATGTTGTTTAATCTCCACATACTTATGAATTTTCCAGTTTTCTTTATGTAATTAATTTCTAGTTTCACACCATTGTAGTTAGAAAACTAATGAGCACTGTAATGGTAGAGCTCTGCCAATCTCTAGTCACTAAACTTTGCTTTTGATAACTGTACACAATTATAGGGACGAGGGAAAAGCACAGACATTCCTGCATCTGTATCAACAGGAACTGAGTGAAGAGAGGAAAAAACTTCCCCTGAGAATGTATAACCACAAGTCAAACTTCTTGCATGTTTGTGGTCTAACTCGTAATACCTGGGTAATGTGAAAAACCTCAAGCAAAGGAATTGTTTTAAATCGGAACTGTGTTGGCCTGCCTCCAGGCAACTGAAAGCACAACAGCAGTCCTTTTTTTCTGCGGGAAAGTGACATGAATGTAACCTTCCAAGAAGTTTGACAAATACAGGTTTACTGAGGATAATCAAAGTGAAAGTGAAGTCGTTCAGTCTTGTCCGACTCTTTGTGACCCCACGGACTGTGTAGCCTAACAGGCTTCTCCGTCCATGGGACTTTCCAAGCAAGAATACTGGAATGGGTTGCCATTTCCTTCTCCAGGGGATCTTCCCGACCCAGGGATTGAACCCAGGTCTATGGGGACTTCTCTGATGGTCCAGTGGTCCAGAAGTTTTCGCCTTCCAATGCAGGGATTGCAGCTTTAATCCCTGGTTGGGAAGCTAAGATCCCACATACCTTGTAGCCAAAAAAAATAAATAAAAGAAATAAAACCAAAATATAAAATAGAAGCAATATTGTAACAAATTTAATAAAGTCTTTTAAAATGAGATTATAATTAAATGAACAAACGAATGAACAGGAAAACAGAACATCAGGAGTGGGAGCCAACAGAAATACAAGACAGCAAAATCAGACCAGCCAAAAGTTTAGATGGTGGAATTGACAGATTCGGAAGAAACAAAGTTTTAACAGGTGTCCAGGAATATTTTGGGCCAGGTTATTCAGATCAGCCCCATCACTAAAAACCGCAGTGAATGCTGGTTAAAAGAAAGGTAAGTGAGAAAAACTCTGAAAGCATTGCAAACAGGACAAGGCTTAAAGAAAGAGAACCAGAAAGAACCTTGAAATTGCTTTTGCCTTGGGTGCATTTTCTATTCTGGGCAAACTTGAACTTTGGATTTTGACAGCCTTCTGGGGTAGAAGGGGCAGAAATCAAAGCCTGGTGGCCCCAAGTTGAGGAGTCTAAGAGGAGGGTCTCACTACACTGAGCTGGACCCGCAGAGAGTGACAACTCAGGATTAGGGTGAAACAGAAGTAAACTCACTCTCTCTTTCTCCACCCAGGGACTCTGAGAAATTTTTCCTTGTCTAACAGAGCGAGAAGAGAGAGGAGGGACTTCCCTGGTGGTCCAGTGGTTGAGATTCCATGCTTTCCATACAGTGGGCACAGGTTCCATCCCTCGTTGGGGAACTAAGATCCTGAGTGCCATATGGTGCAGCCAAAAAAAAGAGAAAGAAAATAGTGAAAAGTATAACATAGCTTAGCCTTTACATGGACTTGCTCAAAACACATTACCTTAAGCCCTTAATGTAGTTTGAAGCATTTCCAGGCTAGTGCCCCGAAACGACTAGGAGAAAGAAACACAAGTCCTCGTTGAAAGACTGGTCCTTCCTCTAAGGCCTCAAGGAAATCCTTCAAATGAATTCATAAGGCAAATGAGTGTATTTGTTTCCCATTGCTGCTGTGACAAGTTACTGCAAACTTGGTCGAGGCTTATAACACAAATTTATTGTCTTACGGTTCCAGAGGTCAGAAGTCAATGATGGGTCTCACTGTGCTAAAATCAAGGTGTCTACAGCGAGTGTCATCTACTCGATGGACATGAGTTTGAGCAAGCTCCAGGAGTTGGTGATGGACAGGGAAACCTGGGTGCTACAGTCCATGGAGTCGCAAAGTCGGACACAACTGAGCAACTGAACTGAACAGGGCTATGTTTCTTCTAGCTAGAGACTCTAGGGGCAACATTTGAAAATTATAGACCATGAATGAGAATCAGCAGAAAAGACAGATGAAACATACATGCCTGCACATATATTGATATATCATGAACCAGTTGGGTTTATTGTAGGAATGGGGGGTTGGTTTAACATGGCTTAACATCAGAGAATCTCATTAGTGTAATTCACATTTTGAGAGATTAAAAGAGAAAAACTATATGCTTGTTCCAGTGGATTAAAAAAAAAAAAACCTTTGAGGTAGTTGAATGTGCTAAGTCGCTTCTGTCGTATCTGATTCTTTGCAACCCTATGGACTGTAGCCCACCAGGCTCCTCTGTCCATGGGATTCTCCAGGCAAAAGTAATGGAGTGGGTTGCCATTTCCTACCCCAGGGGAATCTTCCCAACCCACGTTCTTACATCTCCTGGCAGGCAGATTCTATACCACTTAGTGCCACCTGGGAAGCCTGTGATTCAGTATCACAATTAAATAAAAACATTAGATTCCAATGGCTCCTATAACAAATTACCCTGATTTTCATGGCTTAAAGCAATAATTCTCTCACAGTTCTGAAGGCTGTAAATAAAAGACCTAAGCGTCAGTAGGGTCAGGCTCCACTCAGGTTCTTGAGGAGGGTTGGTTCTTGCCTCTCACGACTTTTGTCATTGATGGTGTTTTTTCACTGATGGTGACATCATTCTGACCTCAGTGTGTCTTCACGTGGACCCCTCCTCTGTGTCTGTCTATAAAATCGCCCTCTCCCTCTTTCTTTTAAGGATACATGTGATTGCTTTTAGGGCCAACCCTGATAATTCAAGATAAATTCCAGTCAAGATCCTTAATCACATCTTTTGCCATATAAATTAATTTTCACTCTTGCTGCGTCAGATGATATTCACATGGTCCAGCAATTAGGAAGTAAATATAACTTGGGGGGGAGGAGACACTTTTTTCAGCATACCACAAAACAAACCACAAAGGAATTATAAAAGACAACTTCCTTAACTTGTATTTTAATCAGGATCTAAAAACAGTAGCTAAAGCTAATATTAATCATTCCTTTTAAAACCAGGAATAGGAATGGATGCCCATTATTACCACTTCTGTTTACATTATCCCAGAAGCCCAAACCAACACTGCAAGATAAAGACATAAGAATTCTAAGAACTGAAAAGAAAAACAAAAATATTATTTTAAAATAACTATCTGAATGGAAAACTTTAAGAACATCTCCAGATAAGTTATAGAATTAATAATAGTTTAAGTCAATTGTGTTTCTATATGTGCATATGTGGATTATATTAGCAACTGTAATAAGTTACAGAAATATATACCATGTAAAATAGCAACCCAAACAGTAGAGGCTGTTGTGCTTCCTGCTGTAATGGAATATTGGAACCACACTTGGCTTTTTATAGTAACAACTAAAGGATGTACAAAATATAAGCAACACTTGTTTTCAGACATTGGGCAATAGAGAAGGATAGTAAAAATATTATCCTGAATGTCCCTGATGGTCCAGTGCATAAGACACTGCTACCAAGGCAGGGGTCCTGGGTTCAATCCTTGATCAGGGAACTAGGTCCTGCATGCCGCAACAGAGATGAAATCCCAACTGCTGCGTCTAAGGCCCGGCACAGCCAAATACATAAATATATTTTAATCTTTTTAAAACAGTTATCCAGCAATACCTCTAGTTTCTTCCTGGTGGCTCTTTCTGAACCACAATGGGGGGATGAGGAGCCCAAACAGCATGAGAGTCTTACTGAGTTGAGTAGACGGAGTTCAGGTTTTCAAAAAGCGGCTGGAGTTTGGAGGGCGGGATACTCGAGAGGAGAGAGCTATGTGCAGAAAGGGCTCCAGAAATTCACATAAAGGTCACCTTGAGTTTCGGCTGAACACAAAGCAACACGTGTCTAGAGAAAACACTACAAGGTCAGGCAAAGCAAAGCTTTTGGGAGCTCAAAGCTGAATAATTCGCGGAACTAGGAGATACTGAATTCTCATCAACCAGAGCAGAGAAACCTTACTGAAAAGCTGGGAAAAACTATAGACACACAAATACACACCCACATGCACACACAATGATGGTGTGTATCCAAGTAACACAGGAACCAACTGAGAGAGTTCCCAATGCCAAAGCAGGAACAGTTTACACAAAATAAAATATTATTGAATTATAATCCAAGAGTGATAACCCCATTCAAGGAGTGAAGGTAGTATTGTTAAGATATCAGTTCTCAAAATGTTTTAAATGTTCAACGCACTTTTCTAAAAAAGCAGGGTCTTTTTTCCCCTAGAAATAGACAGGCTGATTCCAAATATTATATGGAGATGAAAAGGATTTAGAATACTACAACAATTTTAAGGAAAATTGGAAGGACAGCTACTACATGATCTAAAAAAGAGGAAGGGTATTTCCCTGAGAGTGGTTAGGCCTTGGAACTTTCACTGCTGTGGCCAGGTTCAATCCCTGCTTGGGGAACTAAGATCCCACAAGTCGTCTGGTGTGGCCAAAATAAATAAATAAATATTATTATAAAGCTACAGCTTCAAGGCAATGTGGTAGTGTGGTATAAATCTATATATCAATATTTCACTAGAAGGGATTAGAAAATTTGGAAATAGATGTTGTATATACATATTCCCACACATATACAGTTTATTCTTTTTTTTTAGAGTTATTTATTTACTTTTGGCTGTTCCGGGTCTTCATTGCCGCATGGGCCTTTTTCTGGTTGCGGTGACCAGGGCTTCTCACTGACGTGGCTTCTCTTGTTGCAGGGCATGCGCTCCAGGGCACATGGGCTTCAGCAGCTGTGGCTCGTGGGCTCTAGAGCTCGTGGGCTCTCGGGCTTAGTAGTTACGGTGCTGGGCCTCAGTTGCTCTGCAGCATGTGGGATCTCCCTGGATCGGGGATTGAACCTGTGTCTCCTGCATTGGCAGGCAGATTCTTATTCACTGTGCTACCAGGGAAGTCCAGTTTATTATTTTCAACAAAGGTATCAACGTAATTCATCGTCTTTCCAAGAAATAGCAGTGGAAAAAAGGGGGATCCATATGAGAGGAAATGTGCCTCAATATTAAAAATAGATAAAAATTAGGAGGAGATGGAACAGTACATGGAGGGAGGATGGGATTGGGGAGAACTGGGAAGATCATTTCATGGAAGTCACAACGATGGCTACTTCTGGTTACTTCTCCAGTTTCACCATTTCCTCTGATTACTCTGTCTATATTCCAGCTCCTTGAATGAGATATTCTATGGTTTGATTCTAGATAATGCCATGCTATTTCATTTTACTGAAATGCTTTCTACACAATCACATTTATTCTTTATTTGGGTAACTCCTATATTTCTTCTAGTTTTCTTTTGATTAATCAGCAAATACATACATTATTTATGGCTTCTCTTGTGGCTCAGATAGTAAAGAATCTGCCTGACACCCAGGAGACCAGGGTGCGATCCCTGGGTCAGGAAGACCTCCTGGAGAAGGGAATGGCTACCCACTCCAGTATTCTTGCCTGGAGAAGTCCATGGACAGAGGAGCCTGGTGGGCTACAGTCCATGAAGTTGCAAAGAGTCAGACACGACTAATCGACTAACCTTTTCACATTACAATATTTATAATATATTAAAGAATTTTTTGAAAGAACACCTGTGTAACCCTCACTGAAAGAGATTTCTAAAATCAACCCTAGCTTTGGTATTAGCTAGGAGAACTCAGAAGGCAATGGCACCCCACTCCAGTACTCTTGCCTGGAAAATCCCATGGATGGAGGAGCCTGGAAGGCTGCAGTCCATGGGGTCACTGAGGGTCAGACACGACTGAGCAACTTCCCTTTCACTTTTCACTTTCGTGCATTGGAGAAGGAAATGGCAACCCACTCCAGTGTTCTTGCCTGGAGCATCCCAGGGAGGGGGGATCCTGGTGGGCTGCCGTCTATGGGGTCACACAGAGTCGGACACGACGGAAATAACTTGGCAGTAGGAGAACTCAAACACTCAGAATATGGTCATTTTCATAGTATGATTTATTACAGTGTAAGGGGCTTCCCAGGTAACACTAGTGGTAAACAAAGTGAGAGTAGTAAAGAACCCACATGCAATTGCAGGAGATGCAACAGACGTGGGTTTGATCCCTCGGTCAGGAAGATCCTCTGGAGGAGGTAATGGCAATCCGCTCCAGTATTCTTGCCTGGGAATTCCCATGGACAGAGGAGCTTGGTAGGCTGCAGTGCATGGGGTCACAAAGGATTGGACATGACTGAGTGGTTGAGCAAGGATACAAAACAAAATCAGCAAAGAGAAAAGGCACAAGGAAGCCAGTTGCAAGCTTCTAAGAGTCCACTCCCAGGGGAGTCTTATAGATGTGATTAACTCTTCCAACAATGAGTTGTAACAACACATATAAAATGTTGCCTACCAGGGAAGCTCATTAGAGACTCAGCCCCAAGAGTTTTCCCTGGGAACTGGACATGCAGGCTCCCTCTGCCCAGCATATATTGAAAACCAAAATTCAAGACTTCTGGATGGAAAGCAAGTGTCTGGGATAAACCATATTGTCTAGGCACAGTGAGCCACTCTTACCAGGCAGTGGTGGGAACCCCTCCCCTCAAGATGAAATCTAACCCTCCCAGACACCAGCCAAGGTCAAACTTGCAGGCAGGTCTTTCTAAGGATAGCATCCCAGGCCTGCGATTGATTCTGGCATGCACTTTCTGTTTATGCGCATTCCAAATCCTGAAACCTCCATCCCGAACACTCACCCTCCATCCATCGAGTAACCACTCAGTTAATGAGCATTTACTGTGTCCCTGCTATCTTCCCCTACAGATTTATTACGTATGTATGTGTGCCTATGGACTTCTCTGGTGGCTCAGATGGTAAAGAATCTGCCTGCAATGCTGGAGACCTGGGTTTGATCCCTGGGTTGGGAAGATCCCCTGGAGAAGGGAATGGCAACCCACTTCAGTATTCTTGCCCAGAGAATCCCATGGACAGAAGAGCCTGTCGGGCTACAGTCCATGGGATAGCAAAGAGTTGGACACGACTTGGCTACTGAACAGCATAATACTATTCTAATATTTTAGGCTTTTATATGTCATTACATGGTATGTTGGTTCCACCTTATTGCTCTTCTGTTTAAAAGATTGACTGTCTTATTTCTTGATTCTTTTTATATATGAAACTGGAAGTCATTTACCTACTCTCATACATATCCATAGATGTTTTTATTGGGATCCTATTAAATTTACAAATAAGTTCAAAAGGAACTGACATCCTTTTTAAATTTAGTCTTCTGTGTATAGATAGATAATAATCAAAATAAGATAGACATATTTTTTGATGATTAGTGCTAAATAAGTCAGAGAATGAGACCAGATGGTGGGGATAGAGGCTGATATTCTAAATGATAGACTTATTGATATTTTTTCTAATTAATTAATTAATTTGGCCATGCTGGGTCTTAGTTGCAGCACATGGGACCTTCCCTCTTCATTGCCTCATGCGGGATCTTTAGTTGCGGTATGTGAACTCTTAATTGCAGCGTGTGGAGTCTAGTTCCCTGACCAGGGGTCAGAACCAGGCCCCCTACATTGGGAACATGGAGTCTTAGCCACTGGACCACCAGGCAAGTCCCCCGATGATATTTTAGTATAGACTCTAATGAAGTGAGGAAGGGAGTTCATGTTCCAGATAGAGGGAGTGGCAAGTTCAAAGGCCCTCAGGGATTGATTTCAGCTAGGAACACAAACAGCTCACCCATAGTTGCAGGAGACAAGGCAGAGTGTCCTGCCGAGACGCAGTTTGATGGGTAGATGCAGTGGTAGGCTGGGGTAGACAGTCTCCTGTTTTCTAGGTGAAATAGAAAGCTGGGCAGAATGAGGATCTGAAAGGCAGTGTTAAGAGGAGAAGGGAAGGACTTTGCTGGTGGTCCAGTGGTTAAGAATCTGCCTTGCAATGCAGGGGACACAGGTTCGATCCCTGGTCCAGGAAGATCCCACATGAAGAGGAGCAACTAATGTCGTGCACCACAACTCCTGAAGCCCTCAGCTCTAGAATCTGTGCTCTGCAACAAGAAAAGCCCCTGCACCACAACTCAAGAGGAGCCCCTGGTCGCTAGAGACAAGTCCACATGTAGCAACGGAGACCCAGCACAGCCAAAAATAAAAGAATACAAAGAGGAGAAGGGGACCGTGGTCTTTCTAACAGGTGGCATGAAGGGCCTATTCAAGACTAGTGACTGTAATTCACAGTAAGAATTGTGCTCAGTTCTCAGCCACATTCAACCACGTGGGTAGAGGCTCGGAGGAGGCAAGAGGTGGACTTATTCAGGGTTGTGATTTAACCAAGAAGGAATCACAAGGCAACAGAAGGACAAGAAAACGGAGGATGAAGTGTTTGGGAATACGGAAACAGTGACCGTGCAATTTCCACCAGATAAGGAGAGAAGTAGGACAGAAGGAGGCAAGGGACCGTGACCTTTCTTAAGTCTTTTAAACTAGCCCATCAGAATTATTTTGTAAAATGTATACTGTAAAACTATCTTTTTAGAGATTATCCTTCAAACTATAATTTCTGTGAAGAGGTCATTAATTATTTGAATGAATTAAAAAACTTAATTATTAGTACTCTTACAAACCTATCCCTAGAAGTTATCATATAACCAAGAATATAACAATGGTTAAAGATTCTCTTATTAAACTTCAACATCAATCATAAAAGGAACTTGACCTTTGTAATACTCAAATAATTCTTGGTGATTTATGATGTTAAATACAGGCCTGGAGCGAGTAATTAAAATTGACAGAAGGTGGGGATTTCCCGAGCAGTCTAGTGGTTAAGACTCCATGCTTCCAATGTGAGGGGCATGGCTTTGATCTCTGCTTGGGGAACTAGGATCCCACATGCTGTGGGACACAGACGAAGAAAAATGAAATAATAAAAAAAAAAATTTAATTCACATAAAGTGGGAAAATTTTGGAGAACAGTTAAGATAACTGCTCCATTGGAAGCCCAAGCCTTTTTGATTTTTGATATACCAGATAGCAAATCTGATTAATCACCATTTTATATTCCTTCTTCCCTTGCAAGGGATCTGAGAAATCCTAGGCCTCTCTGAAAACAAGGCCATAATTTATAAAGTACTGATTCATTGTCGAGATATAGTTAAGCTGACTTTTTTTCATTTCTAACTCAATAAAGCATCAAACCTGTATTTCCTTTCCTCCTCCTCCTCCTCCTGTATTTCCTTCCATTCTTCATAAAATCTCAGAGTTGAAAAGAGTGTAAACATACACCAGTGCTCGGCCCCTATGTGGAATTTGACAAGGAGTCATACAGTGCCAGTGGTAGAGAAGTCCGATTGATTGTCCATTTGATTTCAGCTCTGCTTGCTATAAAGTTCTGTCTCAAACTGAGCCCAAATACGCTGCCATAAAAATTTTCACCCATTTGTCTCAGGCTTGTACCCACAGTCACACTCCATAGATTTTACTCCTCTCACACAGTGTAATCCTTCAAAGAATGTTTTAAAAAACGGCCACACTTTTTACTTGACATAAACAGCTATACTTTTCCTCACTTCTTTTAGTCATTCTTCATATGATCCTCTCACGAGCCAAACCCTTGTCCTCAGATCAGCTCCAGAGGGTGGTTTACCTCCTCGACAGTGGCCCCCAACACAGTACTACAAATAAGGATGGCCCACCTCAGAGAAGACCAGACCTAGGAAGGCCTCTATTATACTTCCATTCGGACTTAAAATCCCATTTGCTATTTATAGCATCTGTATCACATTGCATTTGTTGCTCTTAAACTGTACTCCTGTGTGGTTGGTTTCCTGGGCCAAGTTCCAGCCATTACATTTGTCTATATTAAACTTTGTTCTCCTGGATTAAGCCCATCATTTCAACCTACTACCTTTTTGACTGTCATTCTGTCAAATCTATTAGCCTTCTACATTTACTTTATCTAAGGATGTAATCAGTGCATTCTCAATGTCATTATGTCAATAATGATATAAAAAAGTCTGATTACTAAGCAGTCTGCTCTTTAGCTTTAAAGCCGTCTCTCAGCCCTTGTTTCAGCCTTTTCTGATTACTTCACTGAATACAGATCCACCCACGTCACATCATCTTGTCTACAAAAGCATCGTGGGATGCTTGACATTCCTTCTAAATGCTGTAGTACTCTTTTCAGAAATCATCTTTAAGTACAACTCCATGGTGGGTACCATGGCTTTAAGCCTACAGCTAAAGACCTCCCTTTTATGACTGAAATACTGCACAGTACCACAGAGTGCTTTGAAAACCTCTGCCTCAAGATAATGGACTGAACACGAGCAATTGCCTCATGTTCCTTCAGAGACTCCACTGATATTTCACTATGAAATTGTAAAAAGTCATATGAACACTGTAAGAGGGGAAATGGTGAGGGGATTTATCAGCAGATAGGAAATGTCAAACAAATCCGGAAGGCCAAAGTGGACAGAAGCGTCTTAACGTAATGGGTGAGTGGAGCTCAAACCGCAGTTCGGTTTTGGGGTGTGAGCTAAGTTGTTTCAGCCGATTCTGACTCTTTGTGACCTTATGGACTGTAGCCCCAGGCTCCTCTGTCTGTGGGATTCTCCAGGCAAGAATACTGGAGTGGGTTGCCATGCCCTCCTCCAAGGGATCTTCCCAACCCAGGAATCGAAACTGCAGCTCCTGCATTGTAAGGGGGATTCTTTACCGCTGAGCCACCAAGGAAGCCCCTCAGGTGGGGTAGCTGTGTAGTTAGGAGACCAGTCAGAATCTGTGAATCAGAGAATAGGAAAGCAGAGTGGGGCTGAAAATATGAAAGAGTTGTGCTAATCTACTCCTAGCTTTTCTGCCTTACCTGCCAGAGGCTGCATCACCAAAAGAAAAAAAAAAAATATCCTGATACCTAAGGAAATTAAATTGTTTGAAGGCTATGTTTTCCACTATAAGTACTGGGTTGGACTCCCTAAAGAAGAAGTACAGCAGCCACACTAAATGTCTCTCCAATACATAACAGCTTCCCATTTAGGGAAAGAGGCATAACAGGAGGCAGTAGAAGGAGAAACTCACCCCGTGAGATGAAATAATCCATCACCTCTTTTATCCTTAAATATAAGGCAACTAGGGCTTCCCTGGTGGTTCAGTGGTCAAGAATCTACCTGCCAATGCAGGAGACGCAGGTTTGATCCCTGGGTCAGGAAGATACTCTGGAGGAGGAAATGGCAACCTGCTCCAGTATTCTTGCCTAGAAAATCCCATGGACGGAGAGGAGCCTGGTGGGCTACCGTCCATGAGGTCGCAAAGAGTCGGATACGACTTACTGATATTGTAAACGACAACAACAATAAAGGAACTAACAAGGATCAACAGATTTATCAGGGAAAAAAAAAAACACATGAATGAGCTAGATCAACATACACAAGAAAAAATTAATCCCAGAGGAAATAGATAATTCAAGAAACAAAAAAGGGCTTGAAATAAAATAATTAGTCTCAGAAATATTATATAGATAAAACAAAACAGAAGGCTTTGAAAAAGAAACACTACAAGAAGGAGCTACTATTAACTAATAATAGGAATGCGACAATAAAAGTATTTCAACAGAACTAGAAGATAAAAGTTGAAAATTATCCCATGTACCTCTCAAGGATTAACGTGCATAAGAATCACCCGGGGATCTTATTAGCAAAGAGTCTAATTCGGTAGTTCTGAGGTGAGACCTGAAGCTTTACATTTCTAACAAGCTCCCAGGTGAGGCCAATGCTGCTGGGCCATGAACACACTTTGAGTAGAAAGGCCATAGGTATAGAAGTTTTAAAAAATGAGAGAGAGTCCAAAATTATGAAACAAGAAAAAGAAGAGAGGAACTTCCCTGGTGATCCGGTGGTTAAGAATCCACTTTGCAGGGGATGCAGGTTCGATCCCTGGTCAGGCAACTACGATCCTACATGCTGTGGAGCAACTGAGCCCGCGAGCCGCAACTACTAAAGCCTGTGTGCTTTGGAGCCCAAGCGCCACAAGTGGAGAGCCAGTGTGCTGCAACGAAAGATCCCGTGTGTGCAGCTAAGACCTAACGCAGCCACATGAATGAAGAATACAATTTTTTAAAAAAAGAGGACAGAAAGACAATCTCGGAGAGCCAACATATGGAACTAATTAAAGTGGCAGGAAAAGAAAATGGATAATATGTGTCACAGAAATAATAGAAGAAACCTTCTAGAATTGGAAAGGGATTCAAGTCATCAGATTAAAAGGGATCATTACTGAGTAGGATGAATTTTTAAAAGGCTCACTTCTAGACACATTCACACGCAATTTCAGAATGCTAGAAAATGAGTAAATATAAAGATCCTAAAAGCTTCCAGAGAGTAAAAAGTAGGACGACTGCAAAAGAGTTTGAAAGAGACGTATATAACATTTCTATTAGATGGATTGGATGCTAGCAGGCAATGCCTTCGAAATTCTGCGTGTAAACACTTAGGACGTGAATTTTTAGATCCAGTTACTCTTGATCATTCAAGTCAGGGTAGGTCCAAGACATAACTAAGGTGTGACAGACATTGAAGTTTGGCTGATAACATTTCCATTCCCACCTGCCTTTCCAATGTGTGTGTGTGTGTGCATACGCACATGCATGCTAAGTCGTGTCTGACTCTGCTACCCCATGGTCTGTAGCCCGGCAGCCTCCTCTGTCTATGGAATTTTCCAGAATAGTGGAGTGGGTTGTCATTTCCTGCTAGTAGGGATCTTCTCAACCCAGGGATCAAACCTTCATCTCTTGCATCTCCTGCACTGGCAGATGGATTCCTCACCACTGCACCAAACAGAGGCTGGTAAATCCCAGTGCCTGCTTATAAGCTTTGTACAGCTAGGGAGTGGCCCTCAGACACCTGTCTGTCAGTGAGAGGTAGGCAAAGACCTGCTGAAGATACTTCTGCGGAACTTGGTCCAAGTTTCCTGTATGCTCCAAAAGAAGTTTTGTTTGCTGGTTGGTTATATAACTATGTGAAATTATTAATCATGTTAAAGAATCTGTGTCTTCACTTACTTTTCCTATGCTTTGTTATTAAATTTCTGAGAAGATCTGTTAAAATCTCAGCTATGTTTATCAATTTACCAATCTTCCCCTGTAATTTTACCAATTATTGCTACATATCTCTTAAGACGTTAGAAATTGTTTCTTGGTTATACTCTTAGCCTTAATGCTCCATTTGCCTTTAAAGCTGAGTGAGTTTGCCATCATTTCTGGAACTGGGAGGTTGGCCTATACCATGAGAGGCTCTTCATGGCTTAAGATAGAACATTTTATAAATATTCCAAAAATACTTAAAACTTACTGATGTAGGGTACTTGCTCTTTTAAATATATCTATAATACTTTTTTTAGGTCTCTGACCATTCAGTTCAGTTCAGTTCAGTTGCTCAGTTGTGTCTGACTCTTTGTGACCCAATGGACTGCAGCACACCAGGCTTCCCTGTCCATCACCAACTCCAGAGCTTACTCAAACTCATGTCCATCGAGTTGGTGATGCCATCCAACCATCTCATCCTCTGTCATCCCCTAGTCCTCCCACCTTCTCTGACCATTAGTGACCTTTTTTTTTTTTTCAAAAGCAGTCCTTAATCAACACTTCTATAATGGTCAACATCAATCATGAAAGAAAAATCTTTTGAATCCCTTTCATTTCTGGCAAGCAATTTCAGTATAAGTTGTTCAGTCTTCTCCCCTTCCCTCTTTTCTTCTTTTCTTCTTGTTTTAATAATTTAAATTAATTTAGATACATTTAATAATAAAATAATTAATAAAAGTAATAAAATAAAGTTACTTTTAATATTAGCTAATCTCATTTTGAGAGCAATCTTTAATATGTGTTTTGTTCTATAGTGAATTTAAGTTTTCTATTTTTGCATATTTTAGCTTGTTTCAGTTCTTACCACTCATTATTGTGCCCTGAAGGCTGCTTTGTCTGGGCATGAAGCAAAAAGCAACTTTAAATCTTACTAAAATATGAGGGAAGATATGACTACAGGCTAAGATCAAAGGGATTAGGCATAGCTTTGGGTGTTTCATATATATTTCACGTTGACCCCAATTAATGAAGAACAAAATTAAGAGCTTCTTGCCACCAACCCTTGGGTATTTTTATACCCGTACCACTGAATATGGGAGTTCATGGCACAGGACTAATTTTATTTGTGATCTCTGGCAAAGGACTCCAAGTGATTTCAACTGTATAGGCTATAATTTCTGATTCAACATACCTGAGAATCTTGGGGCAAGAAAATTTCCTGAATCCCAACTTAGGGTCCTTGTCATGATTTTTTTACTGTCCTAGTGCTGAAAAATCATCAATATGCCCCTTCTCCATTTAATTAAAAAAAATCCTAAACTGTAAAATAGACATTGGGAGACCCAATACAATTCTGGCATTTCTCATGCTGACTTCAGTGGTTTAACAACATAAAGATTTCAAAAACAATTCTCATGTATTAGGGTCCTGTTTTCAGAGCACCTAGTCAAGGAACACAGGTCACATTTCTCCCCAAAATCCCACTAGGCCACAGTGGCAAAAATCTCATGCCTATAAGGGTCTGGAGGTAAAACAATGACTGAGGCACTGTGAGTGAGCTAATGAAGGAGGCTGGGTTTGTGGCGATCACACAAAAAAATACCCTTTGTAAGAGGGATAGGGTTTTTCCACCTCTGGGCAGTTGTGGCCAAAAACTGTTTGCAAATATTGCGAGATCTTATGACTTTGTAAGAGAAGCCCCAAATACAAATTTTACATGAATACTTCCTGTGTCAATTTTTGCAACTATTGATACTTAGAAACATTTTAGTATCTACAAATTTTATTTATTTATAATATATATGCTTAGAAGGCCAACAGAACACACCAGTGAACTAAATCCAAGCCAGTGGGTACCAATTTGCGACCTCCGTTGCATCAGATCAGATCAGTTCAGTTCAGTCGCTCAATCATGTCTGACTCTTTGCGACCCCATGAATTGCAGCACGCCAGACCTCCCTGTCCATCACCAACTCCCGGAGTTCACTCAGACTCACATCCATCGAGTCAGTGATGCCATCCAGCCATCTCATCCTCTGTCGTCCCCTTCTCCTCCTGCCCTCAATCCCTCCCAGCATCAGAGTCTTTTCCAATGAGTCAACTCTTCGCGTGAGGTGGCCAAAGTACTGGAGTTTCAGGTTTACCATCATTCCTTCCAAAGAAATCCCAGGGCTGATCTCCTTCAGAATGGACTGGTTGGATCTCCTTGCAGTCCAAGGGACTCTCAAGAGTTTTCTCCAACACCACTGTTCAAAAGCATCAATTCTTCAGCGCTCAATACCTTCTGACATACAAGTGTTAACACACCATCTTTGTTTTCTTTCTGACTTTAGTCTGTATGACAAATTCTAGGTCCATCTGTACAAATGACCCAATTTTGTTCCTTTTTATGGTTGAGAAATATTCCATTGCACATATGTACCACACCTTGGGCCTCCCAGATGGCTCAGTGGTAAAGAATCTGCCTGCCGATGCAGGAGATGCAGGTTCGATCCCTGGGTCAGGAAGATCCCTTGGAGGAAGAAATGGCAACCCACTCCAATATTCTTGCCCTCGATAATCCCCTGGATAGAGGAGCCCGGTGGGCTATAGTTCCTGGGGTTGCAAAGAGTTGGACACAAGTGAGGGAGCATGAACGCGCATCACATATTAATGCATGTATGTGGAAATCTAGAAAAATGGTGCAGGTGAACCTAGTTCCAGGGCATGAATAGATATGCGGACATAAAGTGAGGACCTGTGGACACAAAGAAGGAAGGATAGGGTGGGATAAATTGGGAGATTAGGTTTGACATAAATAAACCACCATGTGTAAAACTGATACCTAGTGGGAACGTGCTCAGTAGCACAGGGAGCTCAGTCCTGTGCTCCGCAATGACCGAGGTGGGTGGGATGGAGGGGTGAGGTGAGAGGGAGGTCCAAGAGGGAGGGGATATGGGTACACATATAGCTGATTCATTTCACTGTACAGAAGAAACTAATACATCGTAAAGCAATTATACTCCAATGAAAATAAATACCTTCTGAGTCTGACCAGGCAAGATAATTCAGATTAAATTTCCCATCATTTAATGGGGTGGGGATGGGGTTTTCAGGATGAGATTTAAATTGATTAAAAGAAAATGGAGAAATTTGCTATTTCTTACAGGTTGGCATGTGTGATACAGTAACTCATTACACAAATAATACTTTGGTATCTGATGGTGCCTCTTCTTACTGAGTTCAAAAGTTCTGCGTGAGATACCTGATGTTTACTAAGCTCTATCCCAGAGACCAAGTCTCCAATCAGAATGTGATTCACCAGGCTTATAAACTTAAATCTTTTTCAGTTCACTAGTCATGATTATAAATACTGATTGATTCCTTTTTGTTCTGATAAGTGCATTATTAGCATTAAACCAGTTTCCTTACCTATTCTCTGTATTTCAAGATCTGGCTACCCATCAATACGGATTTAGTTTTTTTTCCTCAGAGTCTTTAAAGTGTATTTTGGATGGAACAAATTTGTTTTTCATCTCACTTCCAGAGTAGTTTTCTAACAACAACATAAAACATTTTAATTGCAAATGCAGCCACTCCAAATAGCTAGGCAAATTAGCATAAATACAGAAGTGAAAGCCGTTAGGATGGTCCTAACTTAAGTCAGGCAACAAAAGGAAATTTTAGTGAACAAAAAAGATTAAACGTAGAGAATTCACAGAATTGGTGCTGTAGTTCTGGCCGTTGGGGCCTACAGCTGTGCATTCTACCCACTAAGCCTGGGGCATTTCACAATATTTGGTTGTTCCATGTATACTTGCTATGGGAATGAATGGCTAGGTCTCCTGGCTTTCACCAGGCACCTATCTTAAATGCCCCTGTTGTATTAATATCGCTAAAAAGCTGATTTCATCGCGTCACTCCTCTGCTCAAATACCCTTGCATTATCTATTGACTCAAATTAAAAATGTTGGCCTGAACAAAATCCTGTTTTAATTATTGCTACTTCTAAAATAAATGAGTCCTCTTGCCCCAGCCAACCACGTTATTTAGCACACTTCTTAAAATACACATGCGCGCGCGCACATCCACAACCTGTCCCACCTCTCAAACCTAATTAAAGCATCCTGTCAGCTTCTGTGGGGCGCTTATTGTCTTCATGAAAACTCATTGGGCATAGCAGCTTGCTTTGCTCTTGCTTTTATCTTAACAATCGTCAATATCTGGCTCTTACAAATGCAGACGACTTGACTCTTCCCGAGACCTAATCAATAAGCTCTCCAGAGGAGGATTCTGGAAATTTCCTCCGGGAGATACTTTTGACTGGAAAGTTTAGGAAACTGACATATCACGCTTTCCTTTGTCCTGGAATCATTGATAGCCTTTTATTGTTACCTGTCTGTCTCCTCAGGAAGATGTACGTGCGTGCTTAGTTCCTCAGTCATGTCTCACTCTTTGCGACCCCGTGGGCTGCAGCCCACCAGGCTCCTCTGTCCTCAGGGATTCTCCAGGCAAGAATACTGGAGTGGGTTGCCATGTCCTCCTCCAGGGTATTTTCCCAATCCAGGGATCGACCCCAGGTCTCCCACATTGCAGGCCGATTCTTTACCGTCTGAGCCACCAGAGAAGCCCAAGAATACTCACTGGAGTGGGTAGCCTATCCCTTCTCCAGGGGAACTTCCTGACCCAGGAATCAAACCCGGGTCTCCAGCATTGCAGGCGAATTCTTTATCAGCTGAACTACCCGGGAAGCCTGCTCTTAATGCATAGGGATTATATTTATGTTCATTCTTTTTACTCTTCCATGCTGAACATTATGCTGATGATAGATGATTTACCAGTTCCTGTTATTTGAATGGATCATCCAGTAAAGATTTTGCCAAGGGAAATGTTTTTTTAAAATGTGATTTTCTGGACTTACTTAAAATGTAGAAAGAGACTCACGGATTTAGAGAATGAACTTATAGTTGGGAAGGGGGTGGGGGAGGGAAGCGGGAAAGGGATAGTTAGGAAGTTTGGGATGGACATGTACACGCTGCTACATTTAAAATGGATAACCAACAAAGACCTACTGTACAGCACATGGAACTCTGCTCAATATTACATGGCAGCCTGGATGGGAGGGGAGTTTGGGGGAAAATGAATACGTGTCTGTGTATGGCTGAGTCCCTTTGCTATTCACCTGAAACTATCATAACATTGTCTGTTAATCAGCTGTACCCCAATACAAAACAAAAAAATTTTTTAATGTGCAATATTAGTCCCTAATTGCAACATTGGTCCCTAATAGAAGTATTTGTGAAGAACAAACACTTTCTAGCTTAAACCATTCCTTTTTATTTAGATACGAAAAGAATCTAAATATATACAGATTCAATGTTAAAAATGAAAAAGGGCATATGGGCTTGTTTAGGAGTAAACTGTGGTGAAATACTTACTCACCAGAGATTCTATATTTAAGCACAATGTTAGAACAAATTCAAGAATAAATTTTAAAAAATCCTCCATGAGTACTTAAGTATGCCAGAAATGTGAAATGGAAAAGTGAGGCCTTTGAAACTGGAGTCAAACATCTTAAATTACATGATCAGTTTTGATATTTAAAGAAAAAGTTTAGTGAATGGAACCTTGGTTTAACACTAAAGCGTCTTCTTCAGTTTGAGTTGTACCGGTACTTCATTTTATTTTGAAAGTCTTTACTATTGGGTGTCTTTTTGTGAATTTGTTGATCTTCATAATTCATGTGTTCCCTGTATAAAATGAGAAAATAGAAGTTACCTCTGGTTTCGTAAGATGTTAAAGGTACATATAGCTCCTATTCGCCAGCTTGAAATAGAATTAAGTGTTCTGTTCAACCACTCTATGTGCCATTGATCTGATGAAAATGACACAATAAATAGCTGTTTACAAAGTTTTATAGGTATACACCCTTGACTGTCTGATAAAGGATGGGTGTATAAGCGGTTAGTTTTAGCGTCAATGAATTTCTTAAGAGGAGGAGAAAACTGCATTTCTAGGAGAGAAGAAAACCTGACCAATATGATTTGCTATTTTTTAAAAAACTTTATTTATTTATATTATATAAATATAATATATATATTTATATATTATAATTTATATATATTTATATTAATTATATATATTAACTATATATAATATATATTATATATATAGATTAATATTAATATTAATATTGTAATTATTTTACAATATTGTGATGGTCTTTGCCGTATGTCAACATGGATTGGCCATAGGCATACATGTGACCCCTCCCTCCTGAACCCCCCTCCCACCTCCCTCCCCACCCCATCCTTCCAGATTGTAACAGAGCATCAGCTTTGGGCTCCCTGAGTCATATGTCTAACTCCCACTGGCTATCTGTTCTACATATGGTAATGTCTATGTTTCAATGCTGTTCTCTCAAGTCATCCCACCCTCTCCTTCTCCCACTGAGTCCAGAAGTCTATTCTTTATGTCTCTATCTTTTTTGCTGCCCTGCACATAGGGTCATCAGTACTATCCTTTTAGATTCTAAATGTGTTAATATACGATATTTGTCTTTCTCTTTCTGATTTACTTCACTCTGTATGATAGATTCTAGGTTCATCCACCTCATTAGAATCGACTCAAATGTGTTCCTTTTTATAGCTGAGTAATATTCCATTGTGCATATGTACGACCACTTCTTTATCCATTCATCTGCTGGTGGGCATCTAGGTTGCTTCCATGTCCTAGCTATCATAAATAGAGCTGCAATGAACATTGGGGTACATGTATCTTTTACAATTCTGGTTTCCTCAGGGTATATGCCCAGTAGTGGGATTGCTGGGTCATATGGTAGTTTTATCCCTAGCTTTTAAAGGAATCTGCATATTGTTCTCCATAGCGCTTGCATCAGTTTGCATTCCCACGAAGAGTGTAAGGTGGGACCCTTTTCTCTGCACTTCATGTTTGTAGATTTTTTAATGATGCCCATTCTACTGATGTGAGATGATACCTCATTGTAATTTTTTTTTTTTGCATTTCTCTAGTAATGAGCAATTTTAAGCATCTTTTCATGTGCTTATTATGTCTTCTTCGCAGAAATGTCTGTTTAGGTCTTCTGTCCACTTTTTGATTGAATTGTTTGTTTTTCTGGTATTGAGCTGCATGAGCTCCTTGTATATTTTGGAGATTAACTCTTTGTCTGTTGTTTGATTTGCTATTATTTTCTCCCATTCTGAGGATTGTCTTTTCACCTTGCTTATGATTTCCTTTGTTGTGTAAAGTTTTTAAGTTTAATAAGATCCCATTTGTTTATTTTTGTTTTTATTTCCTTTACTTTAGTAGGTGGGCTATAGAAGATCTTGCTGTGATTTATGTCAGAGAGTGCTCTGCTTATGTTTTCCTCTAAGAGTATAATAGTTTCTGGTCTTATATTTAGGTCTTTAATCCATTTTGAGTTTATTTTTGTGTATGGTGTTACGAAGTTTTAAATTTCATTCTTTTACACATAGTTGACCAGTTGACCCAGCACCACTTGTTGAAGAGACTGTCTTTTCTCCATTGTATATTTTGTCTCCTTTGTCAAAGATAAGGTGTCCATAGGTGAGTGGATGTATCTTCAGACTTTCTATCTTGTTCCATTGGTCTGTATTTCTGTTTTTGTGCCAGATAATTTGCTATTAATAGAAGAAACTAAGAGATAACCTAAGGAGATTTTAAAGAAGCTGAAATATGAGTTTGGCTTAGGAGGAAATGCCAGGGTTTCTGTACTATTTGCAAAGTATTTTTATACACTTGATAACAATCTACTTTATAAACACTTTTGTGACAGCAACGGTCCATATCACACTAATTTGCATTTGCTATATGTAGTGCCAAATAGAATTCTTCTCGTTACACTTC
The DNA here is from genome assembly GCF_003369695.1 of Bos indicus x Bos taurus. Classification (NCBI taxonomy): domain Eukaryota; kingdom Metazoa; phylum Chordata; class Mammalia; order Artiodactyla; family Bovidae; genus Bos; species Bos indicus x Bos taurus. The sequence goes on along the minus strand of NC_040084.1, from coordinate 91,713,125 downwards.
ATGCTCCAGAAATATCAAACCACTTGTAAGTCTGCAAGTGTAACGTGCTCAGCCAGCACATCGCGTTTCTCCAGCGCTGCTTGGTATGTCCGTCCCAGCTTACATGTTGCAGATTCCTGCTCTTCTAAGTCTAGGCTGAAATATTATGGCCTCTACAATTATTTCCTTGTGTGTGCATGCGTGTGCTCAGTCACCCAGTCGTGTCCAACTCTTCGCAGCCACATGGACTCTAGCCGGCCAGGCTTCTCTGTCCATGGAATTTTCCAGGTAAGAATACTGGAGTGGGTTGCTATTTCCTTCTCTAAAGGGATCTTTCCAACCCAGGGATTGAATCCGTGTCTCTTGCAGTTTCAGCATTAGCAGGTGGATTCTTTATCACTGAGCCACCTCCTGCTGCTGCTGCTGCTGCTGCTAAGTCGCTTCAGTCATGTCCGACTCTGTGCAACCCCACAGACGGCAGCCTACCAGGCTCCCCCGTCCCTGGGATTCTCCAGGCAAGAACACTGGAGTGGGTTGCCATTTCCTTCTCCAATGCATGAACGTGAAAAGTGAAAGTGAAGTCACTCAGTCATGTCCGACTCTGTCCATGGGATTTTCCAGGCAAGAGTACTGGAGTGGGAGCTGCCATTGCCTTCTCCGGAGCCACCTGGGTTGCCCACAATTATTTCCTTATCTCAAGATAAACTTCCGGAGCTTCCTCTTCCATGGTCTCATGGCGTGTCTTGAGGTAAATGTGTCTATTTTAATCTCTCCATTTTACCATAAGACTGTAAAACAATTATAGGTCTAGAATGTGAGGGGGGAATTTGTTTGTTTTTTGGTTTTTATTGGTCTTGCTCTTTTTGGTATCTAGAGCAGTTAGTTGCACTTGTCCAACAGTAAGAAGTCATCAAGAAATAGATTGTGAATGAATGGAAATTAGAAACCATTGGTGATCCATAAGTGCCCTGGTAACCAAGAACCTCTATAATATTTTCCATATTAAAAAAAGAAACTTCCAAAATCATATGAAAATATTTTCCCTAAGTGTGGTGTCATTATAGGATTGGAAACCAGTGAGGCCAACCCTAAGGAGAGCTGTCTGACAGTTTGTCCGTCTTTCCAGCCCTGATTTTCTGAGCAGTTCCCCAGTGTCTTCATGGATCCCCCTTCTTCAGGCACTACTTTCATTTCCTGGTATTCTTCTCTACATAAAATCAGAAAAAAGTTTAGATTCTATTTGTTTGTGCTCATTACATGATGGGTTATCAATTAGGAAGTTCCAACATGTTACCTTAATTATGTACAAATAATGTAGTCTAGTTTGGGATACAAATTTCCTTTTAATATTCAAATTAATTTCAAGATTTCCAGTTTCAAGTAGATGAGCTGAGCTCATGCCTTTTAACTTTTCTTTCTTCCATCCCAGTGAAAACTTGTAATAATGAAAAAAATGTGTAAAATCATCACAGCAAAGGAGAGGAAAGATGGACAAGGATTTTAACCTATTAGGTAAGATGGGAAACAGGTGAAACAACAGCTGATCATGTAGAATAGGTGGCCCATCGCCTAAAACAATGTACATTGCTGTCATAAGACGGCCTACTGGCCATGCTGAACGTTGCAGACACTCAGAATTTGCAGACACCATGCGCAGCGTGTGTATGTATTAGTCACTTGGTTGTGTCTGACTCTTTGCAACCCCATGGACTGCAGCCCACCAGGCTCCTCTGTCCATGGGATTCTCCAGGCAAAAATACTGGACTGGGTTGCCATCCCTTTCTCCAGGGGCTTTTCCCAAGCCAGGAATCAAACCTGGATCTCCTGCATCGCAGGCAAATTCTTTACCAACTGAGCCACCAGGGAAACCCCACCATGCACGGTAGGGGATGCTAACAGCAGCGAAAGTAATGTGAGGAATAATGGAGGGTCTTCTTTTTTTTTTTTTTTCTGGAGACAGTAAATAAAGTGGACACAATCTGGAGGAGAAGAAATGTCTGGGCAAAATCAGGGCACCTTTGGCATTCTGGAACATGGGGCTTCCTCCGTGTCCATCTTTAAGCAACACCTGCCGGTTGGCAGACTCAGCCATAGATTCAGAACATCCCATCAGCTTTTCCAGTTCTCTAGTCTTAAATACGATGACTCAAGATCATGGAAATGAATGAGGAAGAACAAGATAGCAAGCAGGAAAACTGATCTGAGACTAAACAAATGGACACAGGAAACATACTAGAACATGATTTTATTTTTCTCTAATGACTAATCTCTTTAAAATTCTAGGTTTGTAACACAAGGGAAAGATACCCTGAAAAAGCGACAATCAGAAGAAAGATTTTCTTAACAAAAATGCTATGGAATACCTGAGGGTGGGGTGGGGGGCGGGGAAGCTGAAGAGAAATCTCAGGAAGTTGAGTAAAACCAGATGGAAAAAATAAGTAAGGGTGAGAATCATTGCAGCGGATCCAACAACAGGCGAGTTGTCTGTCGTTGTGCGGCTTGTGCGGTCCACAACGTGTACCGGACGTTCAAGACGGACCTGAAATAAGAGACTAGAAACAACAGGGGCGAGGAGAGGAGAGCTTCCCAGAGTGAAAGTGTGCGTCTTCAGACTTACGGGAGTCGTGGGAGGGCCAGCAAAAGCCAACACGCAAACACAGCACTGTAGACTTTCAGAGCATTGAGGCTAAAGAGATTATTTTCATTTCTATTATTCAGCTAGTGTATTTAGGCAATGGCACCCCACTCCAGTACTCTTGCCTGGAAAATCCCATGGACGGAGGAGCCTGGTGGGCTGCAGTCCATGGGGTCGCTGAGTCGGACATGACTGAGCGACTTCACTTTCACTTCTCACTTTCATGCATTGGAGAAGGAAATGGCAACCCACTCCAGTGTTCTTGCCTGGAGAATCCCAGGGACAGGGGAGCCTGGTGGGCTGTCGTCTATGGGGTCACACAGAGTCAGACACGACTGAAGCGACTTAGCAGCAGCAGCAGTGTATTTTGCATCGCAAATATAGAATTCTATTGGGCTTTGCCTGTTGGTCCAGGGAAGACTGTGCTTCCAATTCAGGCGGCGTGGGTTCAATCCCTGGTCAAGGAGCTAAGATCCTACATACCTCATGATCAAAAAACCCAAACATAAATCAGAAGCAATATTGTAACAAAGTCAATAAAGACTTTAAAAAATGATCCACATGAAAAAAATCTTTTAAAAAGTTCCTTTAAAAAGTTTAAAAAAAAGAAATGCAGAAAGTTTTTTGCTTATGTTTTACAGGCAATTTCAGGACCAAATTTTTAAGAAATACTTTCCTTGGATAAAACTGCTTATGGAGAATAATTAATTATTAATAACTTAATTAATAATTATTTAATAATATTATTAATTTAATTATTAATTTGATTTTAATTATTTAATAAATAATTTTTCTATCATTTTTCTCAATTGAAAGTGTTTTCTGTATCCTGTTTAAGAAAGATTTTTCTATCCCAAGGTAATGAATTTTTTCCTCTGCTATCTTCTAGTAACTTTATTGCTTTGTATTCCATAGTTAGATCTATAATCCACCTGGAATTAATTTTTGTGAACGGTGTGAGGTATGGAAAACTTTGATTGCTCCATTTAGTTGCCTAACTGACCCAGCATCATTTACTGAAAAGACAGATTCTTTTCCCCACTGCTGCATGTATGTGTGTATATATATATATGTATGTATTTACATTTTTAAAATTTACTTATTTTTTTAGACTGAGCAGTGTGGATTGTGGCATCTTAATTCCCCCATTAGAATCTAACCTGTGCCTTGTGAACCGACAGTGCAGTGTCTTAACCATTGGACTGCCAGGAATGTCCCTGTGTATGTGTTTAAAAATTACTCTTGTAAGTAAATGTGGTTTTTTTTTTTTTGCTGTGTTCTGTGACTTGATTATTATATGCAGTCACAAGTAGATGCAAATGTATTTAAAGTTTCATTTGTAAATTATAATTGAGTCATAGCTCATAAGAAAATCAGAGGAAAAAGGAGAGGCAGATACTACTTAGGTTAGAAATGGGAGAAGGCAGAAACAAATATGTAAGGGATTTCAACAATGAGAAGGTGGATCTGAGCCCCCTTGATGTGCTCTCAGATGATTAAAAGGAGAATATATGGTCTATGTTAAAGTCTAGGTCATGGCTACTGGAAGGATCGACCCGAACAAGTTTGAATACACCCACATCTCCAGATTGGTGAGCTGATTAGCCATGATTTAAGTTACAATTTAAACCTGAGGCAGAGCAAAGAACCCACAGGTCGCTAGAAGATACTAGACGTGGGCTTCCTACACATTTTAAATTACTGAAGAAAGTTAGGACAGCAACGCCCAATGAGCGTGATTTAGATTTGAATAAAATGATTCATTGCCAAGTAATTGTATTGTTCATTCCCTATTCCTTACTCTGAAATTCTTCCCTGTAATGACTAAATAGAAATCGTGCCATCTGAGGTCCCCAGATTCCAGCCTCTTACATTTAGAGACTTAGGAGGAAACAAGAAAATGCCGAAGATGACAGCATCCAGAGTTTCACTTGATACTTTTCACTTTCTAGAAGGGAAGTCTGGATTTCTGCCTCTGGCTGGTGATCATATAAAGATAATGAAGAGGTTTGCACGGGGGCAAGAAGGTGGTACAGGCCTCAGGGTTAAGAGTGAAAGAGCTTGGATGTTTATTTCACTGCAGATGATAATGCGATAGCTCTCCATCAGTTTATTAGGAATAATCTTTCACTCAGTTCATGTACAGTCATCTGATTTACTCACTTGGTTGGCATATCCATGGCCAGCTGTTAATAGAGCTTTTAGGTGAGGGGAAAAAAGTGTATGGTCTTCGGTGTTCCCACTGAAATATGTTTTCAGGCTTATAATAAGTGGTACGTGGTTTGAGACACTCTGGAATTCCCTCAGCGTGAAGCCAAAGAAATTGCCATGTAAGCACAAAGTGCTACATGTATTATCACAGTCTGTTCAAGCTCTGAGTTGTTAGTTGAACCATTTTGCAGTTGAATTATTGATATTATGAAACACTTGAGAGCTTGTATCATGTATGTAATCCAATCTCTGAAGTATCTAGTACCGTGCTTTGAGTATTAGGTACTTAATAAATGCTTTTTGATTGATTCCAAGAAAATCTTTAGCACAATTCTGTACTACTAAAACTGAGCTCTATTGAATTGGGGATAGTCAGGTGAAAGAACACTCAAAAACAACAAAGTGATTCAAAATGCTGTCTCCTTTGTGGTTACAATAACCATTGCAAAGCAGACACACAAGAAAGAAGAGGACCTCATAATAGCTCCTGATTTCAGCAATCTGAGCCTTTATCTTTCAGTTTGCATGGTTCCCAGCATCTACCTTTTGTGAAGCAGTATAAAAATTCCCCTGTGATTCCCTCAATAGTCTTAACAGCATCTAAATTCTTGAGGGAAAACTCCGGGTGATTTTGTTTTCAGCTCCTAAAATCCACGTCCTTTGTCTTTCCTTTAATAGTCAGCATTTTTCTGTTGAGCTAGTTAGCTCTATCAGCCATCCTGCACCCAGGGGTAGAACATTTTGCTTGTTCGGGGTACAGCCAGTCCCGCTGGAAGAATCAGGAGACAACTAGTGAGTAGTTCCGGAGACTGGACAGTATCTTTACTATGCCGAAGCCCTCCAAATGAGGGTTTAACTTAGCCGTACAATTGTTAGCATTCCATCAGTGTGAATTCTGGGTTTGGTATGGAAAACTTTGCACCTGATCAATGTTTTCCCTCCCTTCCTTATTCCCTGAATGTCCTTAAACGTACTCTGGTAAACCTTCCACTCCTGGGTACATAGGTGTGGCCTTGGGAAATAGTGACATGTAAAACCATTTCTAGGTCTTGGGAGGTGCCTTGAGGATATATTTTTGATTTGATGTCCTTCTGGATCTTCTCATATTAGTTCAGTTCAACAAACATTATCGATTTCTTCCATATGTGCAATGTTAACCCAAGTGATGGAGATGCAAAGATGAGTCGTTTCTGTTGTCAATGGTAACAATATAAGGCAATGATTCCCAAACCTAGGGCATGCTGCTTACTTGGAGAGGCCAAAGCATATCAATACCTGAGCTGCTACATTCAAAATCTTTTTTAAAAAATATGTCTTGGGTGGAGTCTGGGCATCAGTATTTTTTTCAAAAGCTCCCCAGGTGATTCTATTAATAATATATGGTGAAGACCAATTAACCTAATAGGTGAGCTAATACAACTTAACATTTATTGAGGACTGCTTTATGCCAGGCATTATTCTTTTTTCATATTTTATATCATTTTATTCTTCCAATAACCTAATAGGATGAATATACTGTAACTTCCATTTATGAATGATCAAACAAGTCAGGACAAAGTTTAATGACATATCTAAGGCTACTGAGAGTCCCTTGCACAGCAAGATCAAACCAGTCAATCCTAAAGGAATTCAACCCTGAATACTCATTGCAAGGACTGATGCTGAAGCTGAAGCTCCAATCTTTTGGCCACCCGATGTGTAAGAGCCAGCTCATTGGAAAAGACCCTGATGCTGGGAAAGATTGAAGGCAGGAACAGAAGGGGACAACAGAGGATGAGATGGTTAGATGGCATCACTGACTCGATGGACGTGAGTTTGAGTAAACTCCGGGAGATGGTGATGGACAGGGAAGCCTGGAGTGCTGCAGTCCATGGGGTTGCAGAGTCGGACACCACTGAGTGACTGAACAAGTCTAGAGCATCAGAATGTGGAAGAAGCAAGCATCAACACCAGAGTCTGCTCTGGAGCCCGTGTTTCTCAGCACTACACACACTGCCTCAAGTTACCTTGAGTGACTTAATTCGACAAGCTCTTTCCTGATGGCTGATTGTGAAATATATGGAAGGAGGTCAGAGCTGTTGATTTTGACCGTGATTGAGGCAGTTGGGGAATATTTTACAATGGTAGAACTATTTGAACTTAACCTTAAATGATGAATATGATTTATAAATAGAGAGGACAGTTCAAACAAAAGAGATAGTCTCTGAAAAGTCACTCAAAAGATGGGCACGGAATATTCCAGAAATGTGTTCTGTCTTTTGGGTGAGTTCTCCAGTTCCTTTAACCCTTTACCTGTGAACGATCTATTCTCAATGTCCCAGCCTGCCTAAAAAGTCCACTTTTCCTCAGGGCTTTCTCCTCTCTCATCTTAATAGTTCAAGATTCATAGATATATGTTTTCATATACTTCATGTTTTTAAAACTAAAATGAGTAAACATACCCATGGAAGCCCTTGTTCACTGTTTTGGCCATGTCTTTCTTAGTACTTGGTTCTTCTAAGCCACAGCACTGATAAATTGGGGTAGATAGTACCTCAGGTAAAAGAGTCTTCGTAACTGGGACTAGAAGTTTTAATAATAAAACTGTCATAATAATAAAAAATAAAATATTTTTATTGTAATAAAATAATAATTTAAAAGGCTGTCATAATTTTTAAAAAAGATGTTAATGATTATCTCCATGCCCATCCTTACTGGAGAGACTTTTGTTCTTGGAATGTCATATTTATTTATTTACGAAATGAGCGGTAAATAGAATAGGGTGAGATTCACCAGACTCCGGGGGCTGTTGACAAGGGACCTTCACGAATGTCTACTATAGGCTGCATCTGCATATGATGTGGTAAACCGAGGTAGCTCTCCAGAGATGTCAAGTCAAGTCCAGGAGGAACTGTGTGGGTAGAGCTGCTGTTGGTATGCTGAAGGCATGGGGCTAGAACTCGAAAGCAAGCACTTGGTGCCACAAGACGCTCCTTATAAGGTAATAGGGTTGGTCCTTCCAGGCTGACCTGGCCTCCTTCATACATGGTGTAAAAGACCGTGAACTTGCGTTCTGGGTTCCTCTGACACGGCCAAGTCCTCACTTAACCTGGGCTGCACTGACCACCTCTGCTGACCACTTAACTTGGTGCTATCGACTGAATTGTGTCCCTTCTCCCCTTTCCCCCATTGACATGTTAAAGCCTTAGTCTCCAATGTGGCGGTATTTGGAGATGGGTCCTTGGCAGAATATTCATTGGAAGGACTGATGCTGAAGCTAAAGCTCCAATCATTCGGCCACGTGATGCAAAGAACTGACTCATTAGAAAAGACGCTAATTCTGGGAAAGACTAAGGGCAAGAGGAGAAGGAGGTGACAGAGGATGAGATGGTTGGATGGCATCACCAACTCAATAGACATGAGTTTGAGCAAGCTCCAGGAGATAGTGAAGGACAGGGAAGCCTGGCGTGCTGCAGTCCATGGGGTCGCAAAGAGTCAGACATGACTGGGCGACTGAACAACAAAGATGAGGTTTATGAGGGCAGGACCTTCAGGACAGGATCGGTGCCCTAGTAAGAAGAGCTTTCAGAGGGCTCTCTTCCTCTCTCTCTTGGGTGAGAATGCATCAAGAAGGCGGCTGTGTACAAGCCAGGACGAGTCCTTACCAGGAACTGAGTTGGCTGTCAACTTGATCTTGAATTTCCTGGTATCCAGAACCCTGAGAAATAAATTCTGTTGTTAAGCCTATGGTGTTTGGTTACAGCAGCCCAAACTGACGCTTGGGAGCACCTTGTTGAGAGAACAATGGAAATGTTGGAGCGCTCATTTGTGTCTGTGGTCTGAGGTGTAGGGTGGTTTTTGGTGAAAGCTATTGAGAAAACAACCTTGAACCCAGCTTGAGCTGTCATTCCTGTCCATTAACCCTCTTATCTTTCCCTCCATTACCTTGTGATTGCAAACAAGATATCCTATTTTGTGTTGCCAGAAGATAAGTGAGTTGTGTTTGAGTTTTGGGTAGACTATAGCTCAGATGATAAAGAATCTGCCTGCAATGCAGGAGACCTGGGTTCAATCCCTGGGTCAGGAAGATCCCCTGGAGAAGGAAATGGCAACGCACTCCAGTATTCTTGCCTGGAGAATCAAATGGACAGAGGAGCCTGGTGGGCTACAGTCCATGGGATTTCAGAGTCAGACAGGATTGACCAACTAACACAGACAGACAGCTTGACAACCAAGTTCAAACTTTATTAAAAGAATAAACAGCATAATCTCTCTTTACAGAAGTGAGATGCTTTATTTAGTGTCAGTGAAGTGTATTTGGTGAAAAAAAGCAACCTCAGGATCTGTGGGACTCTGCTGACACCTGCTGGACACATTGAATAAGACACCCATACCCCACAGGAGAGTGACCTCTAGTGAGAAAGCCTTGGAAATGTTCTTTGTCATTGAATGTGTAAAGGTTCAGAATATCATTTGGACAATATGCAATTAGAAGGAAGAAGGGTGAGAGTGTAAGTACTGAGTATATTCAAACTCATCAGTGATGTTCAGTTCTTTTCCCTGTGAAGAGATGTACCAGAATTCAATTTTAATGATTGTAGCCTGTTTTATGGATTTATCGTTTTGCATTCACGTGTCGTTTTATACTGAAAGCTACATAATTTAGTCGTTTGGAGCAAAGGCTCTGGAGTCAGAGCCAGGGTTAAAACACAGGATTTGTCACTTTCTAAATTTTTGGCCCTGAGCAGGTTATTTAACTTTCCTGTGACTTGGTTTCCCAGGCTTAAAATGTGAACGACTGTACCTACATCAGAGAGATGAGAACACTGCCGGACAGGAAGTAAAATCTCAACAACTGTCAGCATTTTTATTACAAGAATAAATACAGTCCCTGTTCAGTTCAGTTCAGTTGCTCAGTCATGTCCGACTCTTTGCGACCTCCTGGACCGCACCATGCCAGGCCTTCCTGTCCATCACCAACTCCCAGAGTTTACCCAAAATCATGTCCATTGAGTCAGTGATGCCATCCAACCATCTCATCCTCTGTCATCCCTTTCTCCTCCTGCCTTCAATCTTTCCCAGCATCAGGGTCTTTTCAAGTGAGTCAGCATGAGGTGGCCAAAGTATTGGTGTTTCAGCTTCAACATCAGTCCTTCCAATGAACACTCAGGACTGATCTCCTTTAGGATGGACTGGTTGGATCTCCTTGCAGTGCAAGGGACTCTCAAGAGTCTTCTCCAACACGACAGTCCCTGTAGTTTCTATCATTCTGTGATAAAATAATCTCTTAGCAATCTCTTTGGCAGGAATAAGTGGAGGACAGATGACTCATCACAAGGATGAGGGAGCCATTCTACAAAAGGGGGGATTCACGTTTGTGCTTGTCACCTCATACCACCTAGATGGAGACTCCATGGAGACGAAGACATCCTAGCGCTACGAATGGGGTGGTTCTGGCTATCACAGGAAGTCTGGTTGTTGTGAGTGAATGTGCAGTCACAAGGATGGCCTTGGATTAATGTGTATGGTTATTGGGTGGGCAGTGATAAAACGCCATGAAGTGATTAGTCATTGGAGAGGGCTAGGACTGGACGCCTGCCCTGTAGGTCCTCAGATATTGTCATTATCTTCTCGAGGTGTCCAGCTGGAATTACACAGAGGGGTATATGGCGTGAGTGGTATAGAACCCACATGACAATGCATTTTGCTTTAAACTATCACAAGTGGGACTTCCCTGGTGATCCAGTGGCTAAGACTTCGCCTTCCAATGCAGGGGTTGAGAGTTTAATCCCTGGTTGGGGAAGTAAGATCCCATAGGCCTTTTGGCCCAAAAGCTAGAACATCAACTGAAGCAACATTGTAACAAATTCAATAAAGACTTTAAAAAGGATCCACATCAGAAAAAGTCACAAGCAAAAATAATCCTATGTGGGTGAAATTATTTTGCAATCTTGAGAAGACACCTTTTGGTTCATGATGGTTTTCTCTATTTTCGCCCATTGCCTCAATATCTAAAATCCATTCGAGGTAGTACATCTTAGTTTGCAATTAGAGAAAAAGCAAATACCCGTGGGAGGGGTAGTATGTTGATTTAAGTTTATTCTGAGTATAAATGACGAGTCTGAGGTGCTCTGCGGAGAACAGTGTTGAGGGTGTGAGGAGGCAACCACAAGGGTGGAATTTTGTAATGACGACCCAAACGGTCATGGAAAGGACAGAATTGTAATAGCGAATAGAAACTCTGCCTAGGGAAAAGCGTGCCTAGCATCATTATTATTTATTCACTTACTTAAAAATTATGCACTGAATAATTTTTACTTAAAAATTATCCAATGAAAGGAATTCAAGTCTTCTTATAAAGATGCACATCATTTATCAAGATCAACTGAAAATAAGTAAGGAAATGTAGGGGAATAGAAAACGTGGGGAGGAAAGAGGCGGGGCCAGGAGGGACGTTGATGGAGGCATGCGCAATGCTGGCTACTTCTGCACACGGAAGGAGGTGAACCCCAGAGTGTTCGGACAGTCCCTGTGGCGAAGAAATGTGTGCCCATCATGCGCTTTGTAGTGAACTAGAACCTCGGAGAGTGAGCCCCGGACATGCATTTTGAATAGCGATTCATGTTATTCTGATACACCAAGACCCTAAGGCTTACCCTTCTCCTTATTCTCACCTGGCCCCTTTCATCAATGTCTTGCCTTCCAGTCACTCTGATGTGGGTGCTGAGGCAACAGCAAGATATCTATTCCAGATAAAGTACTGGAAAATCATCTGAGAGTAGAATAAAATGTTTTAGGAAATTGCTTTCTTTGATAGCGATCAGTTGACTAATATAAAGGAAGAAAAAAAGCTTTGAGAGTGAAGACTGGAATGAGATTATCTCCCCTTTATTTCTAAAAATTAAATAATTTAAACTTAAAATGTTTTACACGTAAAAAAAGAGTGGGACATGACTTAGCAGCTGAACCAAAAAGAGTTTTACAGACAAATACGTTTATAAATGAGACGTCCGAGAATCTTAAAAAGTCAACTAATGAAATGATTCTTTAATACTGCAGAGTTCTTGGCTCTTAAGGAAAAAGTGTTGGGCTTGTTAATTATTTGGGAAAACCTCAGTGAAGTCATTCCCAGACGATTTAGGAATGCTGATTTGTCAACTTGCATTTCTTAATTGCTTAATGAAGTCTACAGTTTGCTGAGCACCAGTCTGCTGGTGCTCCTTGAGTGTAACATTTTCAAAGAAAACGAGATCAGGGCACTGGTACTCTCTTCCCCCTGTGTGTGTTCCTACCGTTTCTGAGTGTGTCTAAACATGAAGTATGCATTGATTTTCATACACTGATTCCCATTACTAGGACATCATTTGAATCTATGGTAAATTTAAATTTAGAGTAAATGCTTTGTCCTCTGTCTCTGATGTTACTGTAACTGAAGAAATTCAGACGCACGGAAGGTCATGTCAGGCGTTTATGTAAAACTTATTAGAGCTGTTTGTAAAGGTACCTTGTGTATTATTGCTTTGTGCATGCACTTTACAGGAAATCCTGTCATTCTGTCATTTCCTTCCATATTTCAGCTCTTTCTCATTATAAATAAAAACCTTTATTGCTAACGGCCACTGAGCCACATGAGGTGGGGCGTGGACCTCCATGAAGTCTCGCTCAATCTTCACTGAGGCTTGAGGATGGAAGGTGGGGGCTGAATTTCGCATTCACTGCATTGCCAGGTCCAAACTGCCGCCTAGCGTCACCACTAGATGACCTTCCCATGAAGACTTGACACACTGAATCACAAATATATTCGCTCACCCATTGTTCATCTGCCTTCTCCCTCGTTAGCAAAGCTAACTCCATCGCTGAGACAATGGTCATTTTTGTAGGATTTTTTTTTTTTACATAGACTTTTAATAAAGGTCACTTATAAAAATTACCCAGAGATATCTAGCTTCCATTCTCCTCTTCCTCCCTATTGCCCCCTTCCCCTTCTGGAAAATGCAGGATTGTTTGTAAAAGCATCAATAGGAGATAGCTTGAAACCACTAATTTGTATAGAAAGTACATGTTCCTCTTACACTATTTGTTTATTTATTTTTGGCTGTGTTGGGTGTCTGTTGTCCAGGCTTTCTCTAGTTGCAGCGAGCGGGAGCTAGGCTCACAGGCTGTAGGCACCTGGGCTTCAGCAGTTGTGGTGCTGGACTTAGTTGCCCCTCGGCATGTGGAATCTTCCCGGACCAGGGACTGAACCCGTGGCCCCTGACTTGGCAGATGGATTCTTAACCACTGGACCACATGGGAAGTCCCATAGCATATATATGTTCTTGATTCACCCCTTGAGAGAGAGCCATGCAACCGGCATCAGAGTATGTTGTAAGAAATAAACTTCTGGGGCTTTCAAGTCCCCGGACTTTAGGGGTACTGATTCCATCGCATAGTCTATTCCATCCTGCCTCCCATCACTTGAGTTTTAAAGTGAAGTGGTGCTCAGAGAGGGAAGTCACAGTTCCAGTTCCTGCATGCAGGGCATGTCCATGAGATGGCCGTGTTTATAAAATACGACCACATTGATCTGTGACTCAGGTGGAGATACAGATCATTCTGATGACGGGTGGGAAGCTTTGTTTTAAGTTTTGTCTTGGGATGTAATGTCTGACTGGCCGTCACCATCAGAAATAGAATGAGGCTCTGGCACTCAACACAGGACACAGGTCAGCCTGCACTGATGCACCTTTGGGTGCCCCAGGGGCAGCGGGACAGCTCATGAAGCCTGAGAGAGATGCTGCACGCCCCCTTAGGCACTCATCCCATCCCCAGGGAGCCTGGATTTGTATTATAATAAGTCCTACCTGTTCTGTTGGAGAAAGCAATGGCACCCCACTCCAGTGCTCTTGCCTGGAAAATCCCATGGATGGAGGAGTCTGGTGGGCCGCAGTCCATGGGGTTGCTGAGGGTTGGACACCACTGAGCGACTTCACTTTCACTTTTCACTTTCATGCATTGGAGAAGGACATGGCAACCCACTCCAGTGTTCTTTCCTGGAGAATCCCAGGGACGGGGGAGCCTGGTGGGCTGCCGTCTATGGGGTCGCACAGAATCGGACACGACTGAAGTGACTTAGCAGCAGCAACCTGTTCTGTACTTAGTGTAGTCAAGATATTGAAAGCAGGTGTGGCTTAGAAAGCAAGTGTAGCTTAAAAGGCTTCCTAAAATCAACAGCAAAATAGTTGCAAAAATTGCCAAAGTCATTTTCAGAAAAGGTGATTTCCTAGTCCAGTTCCACCATATCATCATCACACTTAGCAGCACCTGTGACCCTGCAGGGGGTTGTCTGGGGGGAGGGGAGTTGGAGAAGTGATATAACTACTCTTTAAAGCAGCAGCAGCAATTTTTAGACACTTTTAATTGGAGGATAACTACTTTACAGTATTGTGATGGTTTTGCCATACATCAACATGAATCTGACATAGGCATACATGTGTCCCTCCATCCTGAATCGCCCCTGCCCCTACATCCCTTCAGGTTGTCACAGAGCCCCGGGTTGGGTGCCCTGCATCATACATCGAACTCGCACTGGCTATCTATTTTACATATGGTAATGTATATGATTCAATGCTATTCTCTCAAATCATCCCATCCTTTCCTTCTCCCACTGAGTTCAAAAGGCTGTTCTTTATCCCTGTGTCTCCTTTACTGCCCTCCATGTAGGATCGTCAGTACCATCTTTCTAAATTCCATATATATGTGTTAATATACAGTATTTGTCTTTCTCTTTCTGACCTACTTTGCTCTGTATAACAGGCTCTAGGTTCCTCCACCTCATTAGAACAGACTCAAACGACTTCCTTTTTATAGCTGAGTAATATTCCCTTGTGTATATGTACCACAACTTCTTATCCATTCATCTGGTGATAGACATCTAGATTGCTTCCATGTCCTAGCTGTTTTACTTAGTAAGCAGCAGCAGTTCTTATTCTGGATAAAAGTTTAGATTAGGCAAAAAAAAAAAAAAAAAAAGGTTTTGTTTGGGGACTTTCTCACCTTCCTCTTCTTAGTCCTGGGTTCCTTTCTCCTTTAACTAATATTGCCTCCCTTTGACTCTTTTCCCTAGAAGTCATTTCCATACATGTATTCATTCATCCAGCAGACACGTATTGAGCACGTTCTATGCCATGCATCAGGAACAAAAATGAAGAAGAGATAGTCTTTGGTCTCCAGGATGGTCTAATGAAGTGAGAAGATTATGACAATAAGGGGGAAAAAACCACAAGAGAGAAATCTTTGCCAAAGGTATTACATCCTTGAGTGGTTAGAGTACCAGTATGTGGATAACAGCTGAAGGTAGTAAGTAATTTCCCTACAGGGACTTCCAATTTGCCACAACGTACTCTTGCCTGGAAAACCCCATGGACGGAGGAGCCTGGAAGGCTGCAGTCCATGGGGTCGCTGAGGGTTGGACACCACCGAGTGACTTCACTTTCACTTTTCACTTTCATGCATTGGAGAAGGAAATGGCAACCCACTCCAGAGTTCTTGCCTGGAGAATCCCAGGGATGGGGGAGCCTGATGGGCTGCCGTCTATGGGGTCGCATGGAGTCGGATACGACTGAAGCGACTTAGCAGCAGCAGCAGCAGCAGCAAGAGCTTAGGATGTCACTCAGCTCTGGCGTGTTTACCCTATTAGACTCAGAAAAGATAGAAAGGGAAATAGTATATTTTAAGTTCCTCTTGTCTCACCATTCTCACATACATTATCCTAAGGTAACAGATGTGGAAACAAGGGGTCACAGAAGAAGTGGCCTGCTAAAGGTCCGTAGTGTGCAGAAGCGCTGAGGCTTGAGCTCGAGTCTGCTTAAAATTGGAGTCCAGGCTCTTTCTGTTTCATCACACTGCCTACCGGAAGAACTCTCTATAGCATCTCAGATGCTATAATAGGTGAGGGGCTGGTATTTTGGGCAGGGAGCCCTCCCAGCTTCCACTTTGTCATCCAGGCAGGCAAATGCTTGTGAGACCAGCCATTTGTAGTGACAGCTGAACTATCCTGCCCTTGTCTGCTGAGAAAGCAAACCAGAGGACCGGCAGGCAGAGTGGATGCGCTCAGCGGGTCTGGCTCCAGAGAGACTGATGGTTCAATGGGGGCTATTGAAACCGCGTCAGGCCCAATGCCTTTCGCTGTGGTTCTGCGCTTCATCCTCCCGTCGCAGTTCTCAGTAGGGCCGCCCTTCCCAGAAGGCCTCCAACAGCTCTTTCCGGGCAGGGGACGTGCCTTGAATTATTAATAACTTTGTAACCCCTTCTGTGCCGGACATAAGATTCAAGACTTCTTCAAAAACCTTTTTGGCAAACTCTGGACACAATATTCTTCCAGGGATGTTGCCTGGCTGTATTAAAGAGCTGAAAACTGATATTTCGTGACTAAGACAGATTTTCTTGTGAACTCCACCCTGAATGCACTGTTGACTCGGACAGGAAGCGCTGTTGTGATCACAAAGAAATACATGATTCATGGGAAAGGCCGCCTTGATTCCTCAGCTGCCGCTGCTTCTGCGGTCATGTGCTTTGAGATGCTTGAACATTCGGGGAGTTTCCAATCTTGTTTTGATTTCTTTTCCATGAACCTCCCTATTATCCAGACCCTCCTCCCTGAAAATGGCACGTTTTCCACGTCGTTAAAAAACAAAACAAATGACAGCAGGACACCGCATCACAAAACCAGGAATTCTTAACCAGCCCGTGGCGATCATTTAAAAATCAAACAAGCGCATCCCCTTCACTCCTTTGACATTCTGCTGCTCAAGGCCAGCCGCGCAAACTCCAGAAGTTTCCTTTGGCAGGCAGACACCAAAGATACAGTTTCCATCTCTTACAGAAAGAAACAAGAAGCACTATTTTCCTTTGCATTCTCGGAGTCCCTGGGGTTATTCTTTCTGTTTCCAGCAGTGACTGGTACAGAGCTTGACGCCTGCCTGTTTCCTGGGTCTGGCCCAGGCTTCCAGCTCATGTCTCAAACTGGCTTAGCCAGTGTCCCCTGTTTATGGGCTGTGAACACAGTGATCTGAAGAATGTGATTCAAATTCTCCTTTCTCCAAATACTGTTCTGCCCTTCCATCTGCTCCCAAACCCGAACCACAGAATTGCTTTTCTTGTTAGTGAGGCAGTTGGGGGCAGAATGCCACCCTGGAGGCAGGAGAGGCTTCGTTAACACGTGATCCTGTCAGGTCAACTGACTGGCAAGTGGGCAAATACAGAAAGTCACATCCCAAGGTGTAAGGACAACGGACAGACAGGAAAAACTTCAGGTGACTGTCCGCACCTGAAACTGAACCAAAGCAAAGGAGGGCTCCCTAGCAGCTTAGCTGGTGAAGAATCCGCCTGCGATGAATCAAACCGGGAGACCCCGGTTTGATTCCTGGGTCAGGAAGATCCCCTGGAGAAGGGGTAGGCTACCCACTCCAGTATTCTTTGGCTTCCCCAGTGGCTTAGACAATAAAGAATCTACCTACAATGCGGGAGACCTGGGTTCAATCCCTGGGTTAGGAAGATTCCCTGGAGGAGGGCATGGCAACCCAGTTTGGTATTCTTCCCTGGAGAATTCCATGGATGGAGGAGCCTGGTGGGCTTCAGTCCATGGGGTCTCAAAGAGTCGGACATGACTGAAGCAACTAAGTACAGCGGAGCACAAAGGAAGGTACCCAGAAGAAGAAGGAGGTGGTGGCATCTGAGAGCTTGAAGCTTTCCATTTTGCCTTGACCCAACCTCTCCTGCTTAGGGGATAAACCAGAATGTCTGGCCCTGTAGACAGAGATGAGAAGTGTTAGAAAGGAGAAATACAACATTAGCAACCATAGAGCAGTGTCAGGAACAATTTCACTTAAAATGTTAAGAGAAGATGGTAAATCTGTGTTGATACAAAGTAAATATCCACAAACAGATGATCCTTCCAATAATGTAGCTCAACTGTTTGTTTTCAGATGTAAAGGCTCTTTAGAAACTGACAAGTCTCAAAGCTAGGCAGAGATGTTTTTAAGAGTAGCTTTTTCACAAGACAAGATGGTCCGATAGAGGTTGAGAGACTTCAGCAGTCATATAGCTGGCTGGGCTTCCAGGTGGTGCTTGTAGTAAAAAACACACCTGCCGATGCAGGAGGCATAAGAGATGTGGGTTTGATCCCTGGGTTGGGAAGATCTCCTGGAGAAGGAAATGGCAACCCACTCCAGTATTCTTGCCTGGAGAATCCCATGGACAGAAGGGCCTGGCGGATGTAGTCCATGGGGTCACAAAGAGTCGGACACAAGTGGGCGTCTGAACCCACACAGCTAGTGACAGAGCTATGACCTGAACACGTAGGTGCTGAGTTCAGTCCTCACCCACCGTGTGGTTCTGCCTCCTATGTCTAAGTGAAACTCTGGGGAAAAGCCTAGCACAGATCTCTTCTTTCCTCTTCTCCTGGGGTGAAAGAAACATAGTGACCTAGGATGAAAATAAAACACCATGAGAATATGCCTTGTTGTTTAGTCTCTAAGCCATGTCTGACTCTTTGCAACCCTGTGGCTTTGCAACCCACCAGGCTCCTCTGTCCATGGTATTCTCCAGGCAAGAGAACTGGAGTGGGTTGCCATTTCCTTCTCCAGGAGAACTTCCTGACCCAGAGACCAAACTCATGTCTCCTGCATTGGCAGGTGGATTCTTTACTGCTGAGCCACCAGAAAAGTCCATATGAGAATATCTGTTGTTCACTTGCTCAGTCATGTCCAACTCTTTGCAACCCTATAGACTGCAGCACAACAGACTTCCCTGTCCTTCACTATCTCCCAGAGTTTGCTCAAACTCATGCCCATTGAGTCAGTGATGCCATCCAACCGTCTCATCCTCTGTCGACCCCTTCTCCTCCTGCCTTCAATCTTTCCCAGCATCAGGCTCTTTTCCAATGAGTCAATTCTTTGCATCAGGTGGCCAAAGTACTGGAGCTTCAGCTTCAGCATCAGTCCTTTCAATTATTCAGGACTGATTTCCTTCAGATTTGACTGATTTGATCTCCTTGCAGTCCAAGAGACTCTCAAGAGTATATTTAGACACTAATCCCCTGTGAAATAGAGATGGGCTTTGGGGGGAGGAATTGATTTCACCAGATTAATTCTCTTTTCACGTAAAGTGACATCAAGGAAAAATGCGGAAGAAGAACCGGTTCTGAAAATTCTGCAAATCTTATCTGCTCTCACCTTGAGACATGAGGTCTCAAGGTTGAAAATTCCAAGTTGGGGTCAAACAGGACAGTTTCCTGCTTTGCTGCTCTCTGAGCAGACCAACCTGGCACCTGCTACCAAAGACTCCTGTTTGCAATTTGAAAGGGAGAAATTCCCTTCAAACCACAGGAAGAGGTAGGACCCACTTGTCTCTTTGGGGATTTATTGATAGAACCTCCTGTAGTTTTTATATTAAGACTAGATCTCTTGTAATATACAATAGCTTATTGACCAAAACTTTGAGTTATGGCTTGTTGGGTTTTGAGTGGAATTTCAGGTATCTCTGAGGCTGTCATGGGGGCAGACCAGATCATGCTCTGGTAACAATCAACCCCTGAATCTCAGTGGCTGAAAACAGCAAAGGTTTCTTTCTCACCTGTGTTTCATGTTCTAGTAGGTTGGCAGAGGGACTTCGCTTCCAGTGGTCCTTCAAATATTCACGCCGATGGAGAAGGTCACTGTGACAGTGGGGGTGGGGTGGGGGGAGGGTAAAGAGAGAACCCAGGAAATTTCACACTGAAAATCAAGTGCTCTAGAAAAGTGACATTGCTCATAGTCCACTGGCCAGATCAGTGGTGTGGCTCCATAGTTACCGAGAACAGAAAGTCCAGTTCTGCCTTGTGTCCAGAAGGCAGAGAACTGGAAATACTGGTAAATAGTGCTAATGGCTATCACACTCCACAGATAAATAGATGCGACCCTGGTAAATCACATCTTTTTTCCTAGTGATGTTGAGGATACAATTATCTGAAAAATGAACTATTCCAAGATGCTTGTTCATAGCTATAATAACTAAATGAGAAGTATGGTTCAAGGTTGGGAGAAAAACGGAATGTTAACATAATCGTTAGATGTTGGTCATGAGCTTAGGGGAAAGGAAGCTCTTTTTTTGAACAGGAAGTAAAGTAGTAAGCCATATTTTTTGTGTGTGTGTGTGGAAGATGTGGTAGTATATTAGGGAGATTCTAGAGTAGTGATGGCAACTAGATTTTTCTTCTATAAATATTTTAATTTATTGGTATGGCACCTTAAAATAGCAGACTCCAAACTTCTTTGATTTCTTCCTTCTATTGGCAAAACATGTAACTTATTTACTTTCACATCCCTATAGGCTTCCTAGGTGGTGCAGTTGGAAAGAATCTGCCTGTCAATACAGGAGACTCAAGAGACGTGAGTTCAATCCCTGAGTCAGGAAGATCCTCTGGAGTAAGAAATGCAATATATATTTAATTATTCCGTGGTAACTCAGATGGTAGAGAATCTGCCTGCAATGCAGAGACTGGGGTTTGATCCCTGGGTTGGGAAGAGCTCTGGGAGAGGGGAATGGTAACCCACTCCAGTATTCTTTCCTGGAGAATTCCATGGACAGAGGACCCTGGTGGGCAAAGAATCAGACACAACTGAGCAACTAAACGCGTACACTATCTATCGCATATGCTGAAAGTCATTGACAGAATAGAAATTAAAACTAGAAATAAGCAATCTGATATTTTCTTCCTACCCCATTAAAAACCACCTTATCTGTCCACTTTGGACACAACAGTTCTTTAGCACTTGTTGAACTGGATTCTCAGGTCAGATTAAGGCTCAGTTCTTACTGAGTAGCAATATCTGTCAAGCAAAGGGAGAACGATATATGCTCCAGATGGTTGACATCAATGATTAGAGTTAGGATTTTCTTGCAAGAGTTGGCTACTCGACATGCATTTTTGTGTCTTTCCTATTATCACAAGACATCCCACCCCAGGTCTCCATTTGTAGGTCATGCTAAATTACACCCCTTGACAACTCTTCCTTGACTCTTTCAAGCTGGTTTTTCCTAAGCTGGATCAAGTGGATAACTGCACAGAGGAATCTACAAGCATCTGCAAGTTCACAACTGCAAGCTGTTACAGAACGGTTAGCAAATTGGATCCAGAAACTATAAATAGCATCTGTAAGATTTCATACATTGTTTCTACAATATGAAAGATGCCTGAACTTTTTGTAGTAAATGCGCTTTGACTCATCTACAACATTTCCTATCAAAACTAATTATAAGCTTAGGAATCATAAATTTGAAGGACAGAAGCTACTAGGTTTTTCGCATAATAGTTAATATCATTCAGAAAATGACTGGAGAACTTTCTGTGTTCATGGTTGGAACTACCCAAGTTTTATCTATCTTTATCATAGAAAGTGATTTTAGAAGCACTGAGTTTTCAGGGACCTTGAAAGGTTGAGGAGAGAATTTGGATCTAAAAGATGGACTTCTAGATCACTGTGACTAGTGATAATGCATTTTCTTTCCTTCTTTTACTTACTGAACTCAAGTGGGAAGATCAGGTACTCTGGTGTTTAGATCTTGATGCATTGTAATAGGCCAGGAATTTTGTTCAAAATACAAAATAAACATATCATCTTTCCTAAGAACTGGTATTGCAATGGAAGTGTCTATGTTTTAATTTGTTTTGGAAAGAGGGTTTTAATATACTGTGCAAAATAATATTGAGTCCCTTCAAATCTGGTCATGGTTTGTAGGAATTATCTAAACCAGAAATTTCCAAGAAGTCAGGGGAACAGATTCTGTGTGACAAGTGGAATTGTTTAAGAGTTTAAAGAAGTGGGAGGAAGTAAAGGTGGTAACTTTCAAAGAGATCTACAAGGCTACAACAGTTAATGAAGACTTTGTATATTATATATAAACAATACGTGAATTATATATAGTTATTTATTATGTATAAAATAATTTATATTTTGTGTACGTTTAACAGCCCAGCTTACACAAATAGACTGTTTCCATGGGGGATGTGATATATAAACGCAATTTATTACTTGTTCCACTGAACTTGTGGCTTCTGATCCTAATATGGTTCTTTATCAAGCACTTTGGAAAGACAAACATTTTTTTCATGTATCAAAAATGCTTAACTGATGATTGACATTGCATCTTTCCAACAGATGGTGCTATCTTACTGCCAACTATTCCAGGACAAACCCTTCAGATAAATAAAATAAATCCCTTTCTCCACTTATCAACCACTGGTTCAGGTATCTTTGCCCCATGAGCCAAGCCAGTATCATAATAGCTTCAGAAAAAAGTCTCTTAAAAACTCTCTAATAATACATGTGTTTAATTTCTCAGTAGTTTTCCTATATGAGCCTCTTCTCTTTATTGAAAGCCAGACATATAATGGGTGCACAACTTAGTTCTATTGACTTGGCTGTCAGTAGATTAAAGCAAGGTATTTATTAACACAGCTGGATTGTGTTGACCTATTAACAAAATGCTTCCTTGGTGGCTCAGTGGTAAAGAATCCGCCTGCCAATGGAGGAGACACAGGTTCGATCCTTGGGTTGGGAAGATCCCTTAAAGGAGGAAAGGGCAACCCACTCCAGTATTCTTGCCTGGAGCATTCCATGGACAGAGGAGCCTGGTGGGCTACAGTCCATGGGGTCACAAAGAGTCTGATGTGACTTAGTGACTAAACAACAATAACAACAATTAATAAAATACCAAAGGGATTTTGAATAACTCTTCTATGTGTATCTCTGAATACTTAAAAAGATAACGTTATTGTGTGAAACTTTTTAAGAAGCAGAGGCCATATGATGACTTCTCTAAGTCTCTTTAAGCTTCATGGTTTCTTGACATGATTTTTGAGTTGTATTAAGTCAGTTAAGGATGTTGGATGCAACATATAAATACAGATCTGGCTAACATGTTGGTCATTTGCATCTCCTTGGCCAAGTTTCTCTTAAATATTCCCACATTTAATGGAATGGTTTGAAAAGTAAATATATTTTGAGTTATATTAAGTATTTAATAAAGTATGTCTTTATAAAGAAATTTTAGCTTAATCTCTCATTACCTTTATTAATGCTTTAACTTAGACAAATTTCAAATGTACATAAAAGTAGAAGGAATAGACTAACGAAACACCATTACCCATCATCTATCTTATTTTAATGGTATGTCCCTACCTCTAATCCTGTGTTGGTTATTTTTCTTACAGTATTATTGAGGTATAAATTCACCGACTGCACTTACATTGAATGGTAATACAGTGGTTTTTTAGTTGAGGTATTAGCTGATGTACAATATTATATAATGGTTTCAGGTATATAATAATACTGAGTCATAGTTTTTAAAGCTATATTTCATTTGCAGTCATCATACAATATTGGCTGTGACCCCTGTGCTGTTTATAATGTATTCTTGTAGCTTGTTTATTTTATGCACAGTAGTTTGTACCTCTCAATCCCCATCCCTGTATTGTCCCTCACCCTTCTCTTGCCCTGCTGGTAACCGCTGGTTTGTTCTCTATGTCTCTGAGTCTGTTTCTTTTTTGTTATATTCATTAGATTTTTTTAGAGATTCCACATATGACTGATATCACGTAGTGTCTGTCTTTCTCCGTCTGATTACACGTAACACCCTCCAAGTCCATCCATGTTGCAAATGGCAAAATTTCCTTTTTTAGGGCTGAATTGTATTCCAGGAAATGGCAACCGCCTCCAGTGTTCTTGCCTGGAGAATCCCAGGGACGGGGGAGCCTGGTGGGCTGCCGTCTCTGGGGTCGCACAGAGTCGGACACGACTGAAGCGACTTAGCAGTAGCAGCAGTATTCCAGTACATCTATATCTATATATCAAATCTTTATCCATTCACCCGCTGGTGGACACTTAGGTGGCTTCCATTTCTTGGCTGTTGTAAATAGTGCTATGGTTTTTCCTGTGGTCATGTATGGATGTGAGAGTTGGACTGTGAAGAAGGCTGAGCGCCGAAGAATTGATGCTTTTGAACTGTGGTGTTGGAGAAGACTCTTGAGAGTCCCTTGGACTGCAAGGAGATCCAACCAGTCCATTCTGAAGGAGATCAGCCCTGGGATTTCTTTGGAAGGAATGATGCTAAAACTGAAACTCCAGTACTTTGGCCACCTCATGCGAAGAGTTGACTCATTGGAAAAGACTCTGATGCTGGGAGGGATTGGGGGCAAGAGGAGAAGGGGACGACAGAGGATGAGATGGCTGGATGGCATCACTGACACGATGGACGTGAGTCTGAGTGAACTCCGGGAGTTGGTGATGGACAGGGAGACCTGGCGTGCTGCAATTCATGGGGTCGCAAAGAGTCGGACAGGACTGAGCGACTGATCTGATCTGATCTGATGTACACTGGGGTGCACATATCTTTTAGAATTTTTAGAATGTTTCCATTTTCTCTGGATATACAACCTGGAGTGGAATTGCTGGATCATATGGTAATTCTACTTTTAGTTTTTTGAGGAATCACCATACTGTTTTCCACAGTGAATATACCAATTTACATTCTTACCAACAGTATGTAAGGGTTCCTTTTCTCCACATCCTCTCTAACATTTGTTATCTGTGGTCTTTTTGATGATAGTCATTCTGACAAATGTGAAGTGATAACTCATTTGATTTTCACTTCTCTGATGATTAGTGATATGAAGCATCTTTCTATGTGCCTGCTGGAAATGTAATATATCCATGCAATGAAAGGCAATTCAGTAATAAAAAGGACTAAATTACTGTTACCTGGTATAGGGGGACTTCCTTGATGACTCAGTGGTAAAATATCCGACTGCCAATGCAGGAAACTCGGGTTTGATCCCTGGCTCGGGAAGATCCCCTGGAGAAGGAAATGGCAACCCATTCCAGTATTCTTATCTGGGAAATCCCATGGACAGAGGAGCCTGACAGGCTACAATCCACTGGGTCACAAAGAGTCGGACACAACTTAGTGACTAGAAAACAACACATGCTATAGCACTGAGGAACATTATATCTAAAAACGTTATGCTAAGCTAAAAAGGTAAGGTGCAAAAGGCTATGTACTGTATGAGTCCACTTATATAAAAATGTTTAGAAAAGGAAAATCTATAGGTTTGACAGCGGTTACCTGAGACTGAGTGTGGGAGTGGGGTTTGACTGTAAACAGGCACCAGGGAACTTGTTAGGGTGATGGAAATGTTCTAAAACTAGATTGTGGTGATGATTTCACAACCCAATACATTCAGTTAAAGCTATCGTATTACAGCACAATGTAAGTGCACATTTGCTTTCCATGGGTGGCTTTTATGGAGGTTAGAAGTCTAAGATCAAGGTGTTGGCAGGGTTGGCTTGTAGACATCCACCTTCTCCCTGTCTTCACATGATTTTTCCTCTCTACATGTGTTCTAAGCTCTTCTAAGAAGTAGTCATTCTGAATAAGGGTCCACCCTTCTGTTGTTGTTCAGTAGATAACTCGTGTCCAACTCTTTGTCACCCCATGGACTGCAACAGGCCAGGCTTCTCTGTCCTTCACTATCTCCCTGAGTTTGCTCAAACTCATGTCCATTGAGTTAGGGATGCCATTCAACCATCTCATCCTCTGTCACCCCCTTCTCCTCCTGCCTTCAATCTTTCCCAGCATCAGGGTCTTTTCCAATGAGTTGGCTCTTCGTATCAGGTGGCCAAAGTATTGGAGCTTCAGCTACTAGCATCTGTCCTTCCAGTGAATATTCAGAGTTGATTTCATTTGGATTGGCTGGTTTGATCTCCTTGCTGTCCGAGGGACTATCAGGAGTCTTCTCCAGCGCTACTCATTTTAACTTAATTATCTCTTGAAAGGCCTTGTCTCCAAATATGGTCACATTCTGAGGTATTGGTGGTTAGGATTTCAGCTCCTAAAAATTTTTTTTTCCAGTCCAAAACAAGACAAACTCAATTTACTGCAGTTTGTAATAATCACAAGATTATAGTAGTCTCACCAGTGATGGTTGGTTTGCAGCAAAAAGTGGGTTAAGAAAAACAAAAGCCCTATTTTCCTTAGTTGGTACATTTATTAAAAATATAGACTAATGATTTCGTGCTTAAATGACACGGTTGTGCGCTGGCTGCCATAAAACATAACTAATGGAAAGGAACTCTTCAACAAATATACTCCAGACAGAAGTGAAAAAGCACACAGAAATGACTCAGAAGACAGTGCCATTGCAGATATCCTTCCGTTATAATTATTGCTTGCTAGAAAATGGAGTTTGACATCATGTACAATTGCACCAACTTTCGTAGAGGCTGAATATCACAGCCATGATGGAGTACCATGACCATAAAATGACTCTTGACACTTCCCAAATTGTCTTATCTTTTAGTTATAAAGTTCAGTTACCAGAGCCAAACTTGTTCTTAACAAATAGAATTTTTACATCCATTCAAAGAGTCTCTTACGTCCTTCTGGGCCCATTCATTCACAGATAGGAGCAGAAACTGTAACCAGGCTCTTCGCATCATGCATTTACCCATGATGCCCACTCTTCACATGCTGTCCAATAACAGGAGTGACTTGCAGCAGGGCCACACAGGTGAGGAATTTGCATCTGGTGGAGATCACATCCTTGCACATCTTTCATTTCATCTCCTCGGGGTCCAGCTTGGGTGAAAGGCCCTCTGTCCGGAACATTCCAGTTCTGCCGCACGGCTTCCGGCAGACCCCCTCTGTTCTCAGCGGCCTCCTCAGCATGTAAATTTTGGAAGGACATAATTCAGTCCATAACAATGATTAGAAAGGAAGAAACACAACTCTTATTATCCATGGGTGACATGATTGTTTACACAGCAGATAAAGGCTCTATGGTTAAACTATTAGAATTAATGTATGAATTTATTTAAGCTGTTGGATATAAAGTCTATGTATAAAAATCATTGTATTTCTATAAAATAGCAAAAAAGAGTATAGACATTAAAATATGATTTATTAGTATCAAGACCACCAAATTCATAATAACAAATCTGATAAATGATGCACAAAAACATTTTTACCTAAAAAAAAATGCAACTACAAAATGCTGTTTAGAAAATTAGAGGAAATGAAAGAAGATGTAACTGTATCACGTAAATGATTCAATATAGCAGAAATATCAATTCTCCCTAGTAGATTTGTAGGTCAAATAAAATCCCAATAAAAAAATTACTGCACATTTAATTTTGTGGACTTTGAGTTGATCTTTAAATTTATATAAAAATTCAAAGGGTGAAAAATAGCTAAGAGCATAGTGAAGAACAAATTTGACAAACTTATGTTACTAGATATCATGACTGTAAAGCTGTAGTAGTTTGCACTGCATCAAGGGTCCCCAAGACCATCCTGAGGTTTGAAGATTTTTAGGGGACGCACATATGACTCAGCATGGGTATGGTTTATCACATACCCATATAAAGATATAAACAAAATCAGATGTGGGAAAAGGCACAGGAGATGAAGTCTAGAGGAAGTCGGGGCAAGCTTCCAGAAGTCTTCTCCTAGTGGAGTCACATTTAAGTCCCCCAGCAAAGGATGACAACACGTGTGAGATGGCGTCTTGCACAGAAGCCTTCAGAGATCCACTGCCCAGGGTTTTATTGGGGGCTTGTCATGCATGCATATTCTGCCAAGCATACACCCAAGTTCCAAACACCTAGAAGGGTTCAGCTTAAGCCGTATCGTTTGAAGACTTCCCTGGTGGTCCAGTGGCTTACAATCTACCTTCCAGTGCAGGGCATGGGGGTTCGATTCCTGATTGGGGAACTAAGATCCCACATACAGTGGGGCAACTAAGCCTGTGTGCTGCAGCTACTGAGCCCGTGCTCCACAGCTAGAGACAGGCCCGTGAAGCACAGCAAAAGATCCTGTGAGCCACATGCAGGATCAGATGCAGCCAAGCAAACAGACAAAGATAACAGAAAACCATACTGTTGGTACAAACATTTTTGACACAGTGAGGCACTCCTTACTTCTGGGAGTGATAGAAACTCTCCCCAAATCTAAGTTCCCACACTCCAGTCAACGACCAACCTTATATGCTGGCCTCTCAAAGAATAGCATCCCCAGGCCTGTTTTGTTAAATCTTTTCTGAACAGGTGCAAAGATGAGTAAATAGAACAAAAGAATGGGAAAGGAAGTCCAGAAATTGATGTACACACACTCCCGATATATGACAAAGGTGTCACTGTGATCGAGTAAGGAAAAGACAGAATTTTTAGTAAATGATGCTGGATCATGTGGTTATCTAAATGGACAAAAGTAGATTTGGACCCCTTCTTTATGTGTTATCCAAATATCAATTCCAGACGGGTCAAAATGATAATGCTTATAGAAGACAACTTGAAAAATGTCATCAGGAGCTTATAGGCAAAGTGTTCTTGAAAATTCCCCCAAAGGGGTAACCAAAAAGAAAAGGATAGATATGTTGGACATGATTAAAATTGGAAACTTTGTTTCACCAAAATCTAGCAATGAATAAAAGACATAAGCCATGAAGTGAGAGAAAGCATAATAAGTATTGTAATTTACAAAGATCTTGAATGCAGAATATATAAGGAATTCCCACAAATCAAAACAAACAGTTTAAAAAAATGGACAAAGGACTTAACCAGATAGCCTCTTCATAAAAAAACGTATCCACATGGCCAAAAAAGGAATACATATGGGGCTTCCCTAGTGGCACAAAAGAATTTGCCTGCAATACAGGAGACCCAGTTTCGATCCCTGGGTTGGGAAGATACCCAGGAGAAGGAAATGGCTACCCACTCCAGTATTCTTGCCTGGAGAATTCCAAGGACAGAGGAGCCTGGTGGCCTATAGTCCATGGGATTGCAAAGAGTTGGACACAAATGTGTGACTTTCACCACTCACTCATATAGGCAATAAACACATGAAAAGGTTATTACATGAGCTTCCAATTGTTGCTGTAACAAGTTGCCACAAGCTTAGTGAGCATTCACTCTAAAACACACAACAAACTCTCAAAGCTTGTGAACTTTCCTACATGTATGCTATACTTCAGTGAAATAAAGTTAACTTATTAAATAATTACAGAAACAGGTATGGAGTCTTTCTGATAAATCTATGCCTGACTCCTTGGAATAAATCCAACAGAAATGTGTACCAATACTCATCAAGAGACATGTGCTAGAATCCACAGAGTAGCACTATTCAGAATAGCTCCAGACTGGAGCCATCCAAATGTCCAGCAGCAGTAGAATAAATAAATAAACTGTAATAATAAAGTAAATATTATTTATTTATAACTACAGCAATGAGAATGAAGGAACTACTATTATTACTCCATGTAACTACATGACTGAATCTCTCAAATGTAACACAGAGCAATGCAGAGTACATACTGTCTGATTCCACTACACAAAGCTCAGAGTTAGGCAAAATTACTGTATGGCGTTAGAAGCCAGAATAGCGGTCCTTTTGGGGATGGTAATGGGCAGGAGAGGGCATGGGAAGTTTTGGCAGTGTTGATGATGCTCTAGATCTTGATCTGGGGCTGGTTACACACAGGTATTCATTCTAAAACATGCAACAAGCTCTCATGGCTTATGAACGTTCTTACAGGCATGCTATACTTCAGTGAAATGAAATGAACTTACAAAATAAGTAAATGCATGGAGTGTTTTGCGGGAGGCTTCCCTGGTGGCTCAGGTGGTAAAGAATCAGTCTGCCATGCAAGAGACCTGGGTTCAATCCCCGGGTGGGGACGATTCCGTGGAAAAAGAAATGGCAACCCACTCCAGTATTCTTGCCTGGGAAATCTCATGGACAGAGGAGCTTGGTGGTCTACTGTTCATGGGGTCGAAAAGAGTCAGACACAACTGAGCAACTAACACTTCGACTTTGGAGTCTTTTTGAGAAATCTTTGAAGGGGAAGCAAGTCATTATCTTGTGACCTTTTCCCTTTCCTACCCCACCCTGTAGTTTTTTACTTGAAGAAAAGAATTGTTTCCTTTTCAGGGTCCTCATACTCTTCAGCTGAAGGCTGGTTCCAATTTTAAGTTAGCAGAGTAGCTGGAAAGTTGAGAAAATCCTTTCCGGAAATGGGTCCTAAATTGAATGTGTTTCATGGGTTACAAAAACAGGCATGGTGGGATTTTCAGCCTCAGCATTTAATCTACTGCCAACTGCACTTGACAGAGACACTCCGGTGACTCATCATTTCAGGTTGTGACAATGACATTAAGGTGAGTCTGGACGTTCAGACACAGAGGGGATCAGTTAGTGGTAAACTAGTTTCTCTCTGTTTTGTCTTTTCAATAATGCAGGTATTCTCAGATGCAGATGGCTTTCAGCCGTCTGCATGGCTGAAGGTGTGCTCCGAATATAAGACTCCACAAGTTCTTGAGTGTTTCTTTTTAACTCCCTGAAATTGCTTGTTTACTTGTTTATACACTTGCTTAAGGAACTTCCCTGTGGTCTAGTAGTTAAGAATCCACCTTGCAATGCAAGGGATGTGGGTTCGATCCCTGGTCAGGAAATGAAGATGCCATGTACCATGGAACAAATAAGCCCGCATACCCCAGCTACTAAACCCATGTGCTCTGGAGCCCCCACGTTACAACTGGAGTCTGTGCACTGCAGGAAAAGACACTGCATGACACAAGGAAAATCCCACATGCTGCAACTAAGACCCAACACAGCCAAGTAAACAGAGAAGAACTTGCTCTAAAAAGCCTGTAGTGAAAGATGGCTTCCCCAGTGGCTTGCCAGTAAAGAATCTGCCTGCCAATGCAGGAGATGATGGTTAGATCCCTGGATTGGGAAGTTCCCCTGGATGAGGAAATGGCAACCCACTCCAGTATTCTTGTCTGGAGAATCCCATGGACATAGGAGACTGGGGGATTACAGTCCACAGAGTTGCAAACAGTCAGACACAACCGAGTGGCTGACATGCACATAGTGGAAGACCGAAAAGGAAGACTACGTTTCTTTCCTTAGGAATCGCAGAATCTCGATTGAGGGAGTCCTTAAGGATCATTCAGTCAATCATGTGTGCAGAGAGTTGAGGGGACCATATGGCCAAATCTTTGTTTCCATAAAGAAGAACTTCCCCTCTAGTTTCTTAGAAGGAACCTGCTCTTCCGTCATCCACCTGCACTTGATGACTTATCTGCTTGATGAGACTGGAAGAGAACTCGGAGTCCTCAGTGCCTTGGTTCCCTGTCTCTCTCAGAGCCGTGGGTCCTGTGGCTGTTGGCGTTATCTCTCATCTGATGCAGCCCTTCCTTAAGATGGTGCTGGCTCTGCAGAGGGTGGGCTTGTGGGAGTATAAGCTGAACTCCTGGCCATAGGCACCAGGAAGTTGATTGTGGTTATGGGTCCAGGCTGTCTCCTTCAATATGCTTTCGTCAGTAATAAATCTGGCTTCCCTGGTGGCTCAGATGGTAAAGAATCCACCTGCAATGCAGGAGACCAGAGTTTGATCCCTGGGTTGGGAAGATACCCTGGAAGGGCATGGCTACACACTTGAGTAATTTTGCCTGGAGAATCCCATGGACCCTGGAACCTGGCGGGCTACAGTCCGTGGGGTCACAAAGAGTTGGACACGACTGATCTAGTAACACACACACAGCAATTATCTTATACTTTGATTGTTTTTCTCTCTGACTCCGTCTCTTTCTTAATTGGTCTTATTCTACCTTGATTTCAAATGGTCGCGTTTCTTGGTGTGTTCAGGCTGCTATAATGAAATAGCAAACTGGGGAGCTTATAAAGAACAGGAATTTATTTTTTACAGTTTTGGAGGCTGGGAAGTCCAAGGTCAAGTGTCCAGTAGATTTGATGTCTGGTAAGGGCTGTCCCGTCACATGCTGCAAAGGGCAAGGCAATTTTCGGGGTTCTCTGTAAAAGGGCATTAATCTCCCTCATGGGGGCTCTGCCCACAGGACCTAATCAACCTCCCAAAGCTCTGCCTTCCAAATACCTAACCCTAACCATCACATCGGGAGCTAGAATTTAACACATGAATTTTGGAAAACACAAACATTCAGTCTGTAGCATCACACAGCGTCCAGGAGTGTGCTGTTCTTCCTGCGAGGCTCAGAAACCAGGGCCCTATGGCCCTAAACAGTTGAACAGATTAGATTGTTAGACTAAAAAGAAAGCTTTGCTAAGTTTTAAGGAGAGATCAGAAAAGGAATGCAAGAAATATGCAAAAGAGATACTGTATGATATCACTTAGTTTTGTGATCTTGTGCTCTGTTGCTTGGTCATATCTGATTCTTTGTGACCCCATGGACTGTAGCCCACCAGGCTCCTCTGTCCATGGGATTTTCCAAGCAAGAATTCTGGAATGGGGTGCATTTCCTACTCCAGGGAGTCTTCCTGACCCAGGGATTGAACCCGCAAATCTTGCGTCTCCTGCATTGGCAGGTGGACTCTTTACCATTAGTGCCACCTGGGAAGCTGATGTCACTTATACATGTAATCTAAAAATAAAACAAATTAATGAATACTTAAAGAAGAAACAGACTCATAGGTATAGAAAACAGACTATGGTTATCAGTGGGGACAGGCAGGAAAGGAGTTGAGGGGTGGAAGGTGTGAACTACTGAGTATAAGGTTATAAGGAAGTATCATACAACATAGGGGTAATACCTGTAAATGAAGTGTAACCTTTCAGACTGCAAAAAATTTAAAAAAAGGAACATATAAAAAAGCACAAAAATAATAGTTAAATAATGAAAGCTAGGTAAATGCTGGTGTCAGGAACTGGGATGCCTCAAGTCTCTTTCCTTGAGATTGGTTCCTTAGTAGTTCTGCTGCTCCAAAAGTCAACAAGGAAAATGGTGTTGTTATTTTTCTGATTATATAGGTAATACTAATACAGAAAACCCTAGCAACAGAACAGTGTAGAGAAGAAAGTTGAAAATCCCCTAAAATTCCTTCAGTAGAATGCCCACTCAATGTCTTGGGAAACATTTTTCAGAGAACAGGGCTTCCCAGGAGGCATCAGTGGTAAAGAATCTGCCTGCAATGTAAAAGACATGGGTTCGATCCCTGGGTCAGGAAGATCCCTTGGAGAAGGAAATAGCAAGCCTCTCCAGTATTCTTGCCTGGAGAATTCCATGGACAGAGGAACCTGCTTGGCTACAGTCCATGGGGCTGCTAAGAGTCGGACACAACTGAGCACACACACACTTCAGAGAAAGGGCCCGAGGGAGTCTTTTGGAGTCCTGGGAATGTCCTGGAATTTTATGCGATTAGTGTAGTCACATGGGTGTATACAAATTAAAAATTCATCAACCTGTATGAGATTTGTGCACTTAGCTGTATATATATTTTACATATCAATTTTAAACTTTTCCACATATTTTCCTCTGTAAATTTTATAGAAGCAGAAAGTCAAGAAACACCTGGAGCAACAGGCAAATTTGGCCTTGAAGTAAGGAATGAAGCAGGGCAAAGGCTAATAGAGTTTTGCCAAGAGAACGCACTGGTCATAGCAAATACCCTCTTCCAACAACACAAGAGAAGACTCTACACATGGACATCACCAGATGGTCAACACCGAAATCAGATTGATTATATTCTTTGCAGCCAAAGATGGAGAAGCTCTATACAGTCAGCAAAAACAAGACTGGGAGCTGACTGTGGCTCAGATCGTGAACTCCTTATTGCCAAATTCAGACTTAAATTGAAGAAAGTCGGGAAAACCACTAGACCATTCAGGTCTGACCTAAATCAAATCCCTTATGATTATACAGTGGAAGTGAGAAATAGATTTAAGGGACTAGATCTGATAGAGTGCCTAAAGAACTATGGACAGAGGTTCGTGACATTGTACAGGAGACAGGGATCAAAACCATCCCCATGGAAAAGAAATGCAAAAAAGCAAAATGGCTGTCTGGGGAGGCCTTACAAATAGCTGTGAAAAGAAGAGAAGCGAAAAGCAAAGGAGAAAAGGAAAGATATAAGCATCTGAATGCAGAGTTCCAAAGAATAGCAAGAAGAGATAAGAAAGCCTTCCTCAGCGATCAATGCAAAGAAATAGAGGAAAACAACAGAATGGGAAAGACTAGAGACCTCTTCAAGAAAATTAGAGATACCAAGGGAACATTTCATGCAAAGATGGGCTCGATAAAGGACAGAAGTGGTATGGACCTAACAGAAGCAGAAGATAGTAAGAAGAGGTGGCAAGAATACACAGATGAACTGTACAAAAAAGATCTTCACAACCCAGATAATCATGATGGTGTGATCACTGACCTAGAGCCAGACATCCTGGAATGTGAAGTCAAGTGGGCCTTAGAAAGCATCACTACGAACAAATCTAGTAGAGGTGATGGAATTCCAGTTGAGCTATTTCAGATCCTGAAAGATGATGCTGTGAAAGTGCTGCACTCAATATGCCAGCAAATTTGGAAAACTCAGCAGTGGCCACAGGACTGGAAAAGGTCCGTTTTCATTCCAATCCCAAAGAAAGGCAATGCCAAAGAATGCTCAAACTACCGCACAATTGCACTCATCTCACTAGTAAAGTAAATGCTAGTAAAGTAATGCTCAAAATTCTCCAAGCCAGGCTTCAGCAATATGTGAACTGTGAACTTCCAGATGTTCAAGCTGGTTTTAGAAAAGGCAGAGGAACCAGAGATCAAATTGCCAACATCCTCTGGATCATGGAAAAAGCAAGCAAGTTCCAGAAAAACATCTATTTCTGCTTTATTGACTATGCCAAAGCCTTTGACTGTGTGGATCACAACAAACTGTGGAAAATTCTGAAAGAGATGGGGATACCAGACCACCTGACTTGCCTCTTGAGAAACCTATATGCAGGTCAGGAAGCAATAGTTAGAACTGGACATGGAACAACAGACTGGTTCCAAATAGGAAAAGGAGTACGTCAAGGCTGTTTATTGTCACCCTGCTTATTTAACTTATATGCAGAGTACATCATGAGAAACGGTGGACTGGAAGAAGCACAAGCTGGAATCAAGATTGCTGGGAGAAATATCAATCACCTCAGATATGCAGATGACACCACCCTTATGGCAGAAAATGTAGAAGAACTAAACAGCTTCTTGATGAAAGTGAAAGAGGAGAGTGAAAAAGTTGGCCTAAAGCTCAACATTCAGAAATCTAAGATCACGGCATCTGGTCCCGTCACTTCATGGGAAATAGATGGGGAAACAGTGTCAGACTTTACTTTTTTGGGCTCCAAAATCACTGCAGATGGTGATTGCAGCCATGAAATTAAAAGACGCTTACTCCTTGGAAGGAAAGTTATGACCAACCTAGATAGCATATTCAAAAGCAGAGACATTACTTTGCCAACAAAGGTCTGTCTAGTCAAGGCTATGGTTTTTCCAGTGGTCATGTATGGATGTGAGAGTTAGACAGTGAAGAAAGCTGAGCGCCAAAGAATTGATGCTTTTGAACTGTGGTGTTGGAGAAGACTCTTGAGAGTCCCTTGGACTGCAAGGAGATCCAACAGTCCGTTCTAAAGATCAGTCCTGGGTGTTCATTGGAAGGACTGATGCTAAAGCTGAAACTCCAATACTTTGGCCACCTCTTGCGAAGAGTTGACTCATTGGAAAAGACTCTGATGCTGGGAGAGATTGGGGGCAGGAGGAAAAGGGGATTATAGAGGATGAGATGGCTGGATGACATCACCGACTCAATGGACATGAGTTTGAGTAAACTCTGGGAGCTGCTGATGGACAGGGAGGCCTGGCATGCTGCTATTCACGGGGTCACAAAGAGTTGGACACGACTGAGCGACTGAACTGAACTGAACTGATGCTGCTTTGACAAGTCATTCCTGAAAGGATAATAAAAATTCTTTCCATAGCAATATAGTTTCTTACACATCTTTGTCTCAGACAAGGAATGTTTGGTGCTATAGTTTAGAAACTTATGAAAGCTGGTTTAAGGAAATAGAGGCTTTAGGGAAAGAAAATAATAGTTCTTCTCACAGCCTCCCAGATAAATTATGAATCTTATTTAAAAAATTTTTTATTATCTTTAAGCCAATTTTCTGAGCCTTTTCTCATTTTCTTACTTGCTATTAATTTGGGAATCTTAGAATTTTATTGCAACTTCAGAGGAGTGTTATGATTTCCTTCAGACAGTTTTCTTGATGGAAGGTCATTTAATGAGGTCTAGTTGAATCCATGGAATCCACTGTGTTTGATTTTGTGCCACCCAATGTAGCTATGTTCATAAAGCAGAAAAATAAATGTCAGGGACAGTAACCTGAATCTTATCAACAAATTAGAATCATAGGTTTAACTCTGTGGGCAAAAGGCAGAAAGAGCTTTTGTTGTTATGTTTGAAATTCATTCAGTGGGTAATTTTTTGGTTGAGAATCTAATAGGTGCAACATTGTATAGGATGCTGGAGATACAATAATGAACATGATGTTTATACTGGATCTCAGTGAACACAGACTTCAGTGTAAAGGTGAGTGTAGACTGCTCCTTTCAAAACAAGTTCCTGAGATGGGTATTTCCTGATTCCTTGATTGCCCAACGATGAGAGCTGCCCGAGGGGGATCTCACAGGAGGTAACAATGGATGCCAAAAATGAAGGAAGTGTGTAGACTTCGAAAGATCAAAGGAAAGCACAGGTCTATAAACCGAGAGAGGAATTTGGAGGTTGGTTAAAAAGATGAAGCAAGTCAGCAGAAGATAAAGAGGTCAGGTTTTGAAGTCAGGAATGTGAGACCTGGGCAACAGAGATGAATCCAGGGTAGAAGGGGATGAGAGATAAATGTCCTAAAAGAGAATGAAGAAGGATAAAATGAAGCACTGGTAACTGCTGGCATCAGAGGTTTGATATTAAGGTTGAGTACTTGTGGTTAGATGGCCAGGGGAACAATAATGAACAGACACTCAAGATGAAAAAATATAAATGCAGGAAATGTGATATAATTCTGAAACTCACAGAACCCACAAGAACAGCAAACCCAGATAGACTGCACTTGGTTCTGTTTGAAGTACCGTCTTCATGGAAAAGAAGATAAAAGCTTTAATTACCTGGTACAGGATGCATAAACAAAGTTATTTATCTAAACTTCTCCTCTCCCCCCATCCCCAAGAACAGATTACATCTTCTGGTATTTTCTTAGATTCCTCTTCCAGTCCACTTAGATTACATGTTGAACAGAAAAAACAGCAAGGAACTTCAGTCTTTTCATTAACAGAATATAAATTCTCCTAAAGATGGATTAAAGCACACAACATAAAATACAACAAAATATTACCAGTTGGCTGTTGGTGGGTGGTCTGGCTTGTTGATTGTCATAGATTAAGCCTCTTACTGTCAAACTGGAAAAATGAAAGAACTAAACAAGAAATATGGCCCAAGATAAGATAATACTGATCATTAAGAATGAGAAAGGGCATTTGAAGAAATAAAACACAAGTTAATTGAATGTGAATTGTGCGTGTGCTTAGTCGCTCAGTCATGCCTGACTCTTAGTGGCCCCGTGGGCTGCATGTAGCCTGTGAGGCTCCTCTGTCCATGGGGATTCTCCAGGCAAGAATACTGGAGTGGGTTGCCATGCCCTCCTACAGGGCATCCTCCCAACCCAGGGATCGAACCTGAGTCTCCTGCATTGCAGTTGGATTCTTTACCATCTGAGCCACCAGGGAAGCTGAATGTGAATGTTCTTATTTGATATAATGGCTAATGGACTCACCTCTACTAACCCCTGACCTGACATCTAAGCCAAATACTTAGCATGAAAGAAATGCTAATCAGCTCTGTGGAGTTTGATCCTAGTGGAAATTCTATTGTTTCTCAGAATAAGTAGATTTATCTTGGCTTCCCCTATTCAAGGAAATGCTTTGATTGCTGCCTTCTTTCCAGCCAAGGGCACAGAAAGACTTCCAGAGTAGGAAGCAAGCTGTGTGTGTGTGTATGTCTGTTGGAGACTTGGACAGTTATTAGGAACTTTCAATTCTGAATTGACGTGGGAAGATGGAAGAAATATTATGATGAGAAAAGTGACTACAACCCAGAAGTTTGGTTCCTCTAACCTGCTGAATCACAGCCAGCAGTGAAGTTTTAACTGTGTTGCTTTCTCTTCCATATACCAAATACATGTATTTTAATTAAATTTCTCATTCACAATAGCTTATCAGAGGGAGAGAGAGACAGAACAAGAGTGGGAGAGACAGAAGCTTCTCTTGTACTTTTGTTTGCTGTGAATATAATTTTGTTGTTATTAAATATGGACACTTCCTAATACTTGCTTTTTAATTAATTTGTTTTCACTATGTATTTGTGTATGTGTGTGTGTTCTCAGTCACTCAGTTGTGTGATTCCATAGACTGTAGCCTGCCAAGCTCCTCTGTCCATGGGATTTTCCAGGCAAGGATACTGGAGTGGATTGACATTTCCTCCTCCAGGGGACCTTCCCAGCTCAGGGATCAAACTGATATCTCTTGCATTGGCAGTTGGATTCTTTACCCCTGAGCCACCTGGGAAGCCCACATATATATATGTGTGTATGTGTGAGTGTGAGTGTGTGTGTGAGTGTGTGTAGCAGTTGGCCATATCCAATGTTTTAGGTACATAAGAATGATCTCATGACAATTGGATAAGTATGTACTCAAAACATAAAAAAAATAAAGATCTCATTCTATTCCCTGGAAAGTGCTGGCAAGATCACTGGAGGCTGGCCTGTACTCACCTCTCTTACAGTGCTTGAAAAACCCACGGCCATGAAATATGAATGGGTAAAGCCCCATTTGTGGGAAGGAAAAAGAAAAAGGAGATGGAGGACGAGAAAGGAGAATAAGAGCAGGAGGAGAAAGTGGCAGAAGCAGGCCAGGAAAAGAAGGAAGGAAGGAAGAAAAGGAAAGAAAGAAGAAAAGAAATAAATTACCAATTCCCACTATTTTAAGTATTAGTAGTTGTTGCCAAATTCCTGGCATAGGTAGGCTGGCTCCACATTTTTCAGCTAGTACCTTGGCCTGAAATATTGACTCTTTTATGACAACAGAGATGTTTTCCTTGAGTGTTTCTGTCTCTAGCTTCTCTGCATATCAGTTGCATTTACAAGTAGTTTAATACATGAGAAACACTGGGCTGGAGGAAGCACAAGCTGGAATCAAGATTGCCAGGAGAAATATCAATAACCTCAGATATGCAGATGACACCACCCTTATGGCAGAAAGTGAAGAACTAAAGAGCCTCTTGATGAAAGTGAAAGAGGAGAGTGAAAAAGTTGGCTTAAAGTTCAACATTCAGAAAACTAAGATCATGACATCCAGTCCCATCACTTCATGGCAAATATATGGGGAAATAGTGGAAACAGTGGCTGACTTTATTTTTAGGGGCTCCAAAATCACTGCAGATGGTGATTGTAGCCATGAAATTAAAAGACGCTTATTCCTTGGAAGGAAAGCTATGACCAACCTAGACAGCATATTAAAAAGCAGAGACATTACTGCAAGGAGATCCAACTAGTACATCCTAAAGGAGATCGGTCCTGGGTGTTCATTGGTAGGATTGATTTTGAAGCTGAAACTCCAATACTTTGGCCACCTGATGCAAAGAGCTGACTCATTTGAAAAGACCCTGATGCTGGGAAAGATTGAGGGCAGGAGGAGAAGGGGACGACGGAGGATGAGATGGCTGGATGGCATCACCAGCTCATTGGACATGGGTTTGGGTGGACTCCGGGAGTTGGTGATGGACAGGGAGGCCTGGCGTGCTGCGGTTCATGGGGTCGCAAAGGGTCTGACATGACTGAGAGACTGAACTGAACTAAATACATAGTATTTTTCTAATATATTTGCTAGCCTTCTCTTTTTAATACACTGTATCTTATGCAGTGTAAAAAGCAGAGACATTACTCTGCTTACAAAG
The DNA here is from genome assembly GCF_003369695.1 of Bos indicus x Bos taurus. Taxonomy (NCBI): domain Eukaryota; kingdom Metazoa; phylum Chordata; class Mammalia; order Artiodactyla; family Bovidae; genus Bos; species Bos indicus x Bos taurus. The sequence continues at coordinate 91,673,458 of NC_040084.1, read as the reverse complement.
GTCCACATAGTCAAAGCTATGGTTTTTCCAGTAGTCATGTATGGATGTGAAAGTTGGACCATAAAGAAGGTTGAGTGCCAAAGAATTGATGCTTTTGAACTGTGGTGTTGGAGAAGACTCTTGAGAGTCCCTGAACACTTAGGAGATCGAACCAATCAATCCTAAAGGAAATCAATCCTGAATATTCATTGGAGGAACTGATCCCGAAGCTCAAGCTCCAGTACCTAATAGGTAGCTCAAGCCACCTAATGTGAAGAGCTGACTCATGGGAAAAGATCCTGATGCTCTGAAAGACTGAAGGCAGGAGGAGAAGGGGATGACAGAGGATGAGATGGTTGGATGGCATTATTGACTCAATGGACATGAATTTGAGCAAGCTCCAGGAGATGGTGAAGGACAGGGAAGCCTGGTGTGCTGGAGTTCATGGGGCTGCAAAGAATTGGACACGACTGAGAACTAAACAACAACAACAACAACGATCTTCATAAGGGCAGAGATTCTCCCTGTGTCACAGTGCCTGGTGATTCTGAAACAGGAGGGAAGTGGAGAGGGCATAACCTTTAAAAGAATGACATAACCCTTGAGGGTATGACATAAACTGGTTAGAAGAAACCTAGGTCCAAGGTGGTGAATGATTCAACTTCCAGGGCACCTTGAGCCTCATTACACGATCATTGAAATAGACTCGCATGAGCTAACTGACACACCCACCAGTGCCATGACAGTCCTGAGACATGACACAGCATAACGTGGCATGCCATGACAAAAGGCCAGAGTATTGGCAGTGGCCCAACTCATGGAAATCTTCACCCCTTTCTGCAAACTAGTTGGAATAACCCACATAGATACATACATGGCTTCCCTGATAGGTCAGTTGGTAAAGAATCTGCCTGCAATGCAGGAGACCTGGGTTTGATCCCTGGGTTGGGAAGATCTCCTGGAGAAGGGAAAGGCTATCCACTCCAGTATTCTGGCCTGGAGAATTCCATGGACTGTGTAGTCCATCGGGTTGCAAAGATTTGGACGTGTCAAGGCAATGTCACCCACTCCAGTGCTCTTGCCTGGAAAATCCCATGGACAGAGGAGCCTGGTAGGCTGCAGTCTATGGGGTCGCGAAGAGTCAGACACGACTGAGCAACTTCACTTTCATTTTTCACTTTCATGCACTGGAGAAGGAAATGGCAACCCACTCCAGTGTTCTTGCCTGGAGAATCCCAGGGACAGTGGAGCCTGATGGGCTGCCATCTATGGGGTCGCACAGAGCGGAACACGACTGAAGCGACTTAGCAGCAGCAGCAGCAGCAGCAGAGTGATTTTCATTTTCACTTTCATATGAGGAAGGTTAGCCTATGAAATTACCCAGCCCATAAAAACTAACCATGCCATATTTTGGGGCCTCTTATCTTCTGAGATGGCACACAGTCAGTCTGTGGAGAGTGTTTCCCTCTAAACAAATCCACTTTTTATCTATTGCTTTTTATCTATCTATTTCAGTCTCTGACTGAATTCTTTCTATAATGAGACATAAAGAACTCAAGCTTCATTATGTCCTGACACCAGGTATGTGATCTCAATTAGAAGACAGTTCAAGTCCCAACCTGGGTTCTGGCAGGGTTGGAGTCCTGGGCCATGGATTCAAGTCCCATCTGAGTTGTGTGGTTTCAGTACTATACAAGCAATAAGTACTCAGCTGGTCTCCAATTTTTGGAAAGTTTCACTTTACATTGTTCCCCATCCACGCAGTTCCCCTCTTCAGAGGAGTATATTAGCATTTTCTTGGATGTCCTTCCAATGATAAACTGCATATGCAAATAATTACATGTACGGTTCCCCCACCTTCATTTTCACCCAAAAGATATTCTGCACTTTGCTTTTTTTTTATCTGAAAATACATCTTGATTTTTTTGCTTCACTTCAGAATATAAGGAGCTTCCTCATCCTTTCTCTAAATAATTCTTTAAGCATTCCATTCTAACACAGGGAGTGTCAAATTTTTTAAATCAGCCAACTCTCAGGACTTCCCTGGTGGTCTAGTGGTTAAGACTTCACCATTCCACTGCAGGGGGCATGAGTTCAATCCCTGGTCAACGAACTAAGATCCCACATGCTTGAGGGACTTTAGTCCCCTGGGATTGAATCCAAGCCCTCAGCAGTCCCCTGGGATTGAATCCAAGCCCTCAGCAGTGAAAGTGCAGAGTGCTAACCACTGGACAGCCAAGAAATTCCCCCAAATCAACCAACCCTTGATTGACTTTTATGGCATGCCTGCCATTTGTCATTTAATATCTTTCTGTAATTAATAAATAGCCTAAAATATATCATCTTACAGAGGTGTGAATATATATGTAGAGTGTGTATGTCTAACTGGCTAGGTTAAAGGGTATGCATATTTTAAATATTAGTAGTCACTACTAAATTCCTTCCATGGAAACATCAAGTACAACTAAGTCACTATTGTTCATGTATGCACTAACACACCGAATCATTAAAATTTTCATCTTGACAAATCTGACAAGATTGGAAAAAATATCTCAGTAAAATTAGAATTGTCCTTCATGGATCACAGCCTTGTTGTGGTGAAGGAGCTTGCATAACTCATTCTGAGTCATGCAATGAAGCTATGAGCCATGGCAGGCAGGGTTACCCAAGATGGACAGGTCATAGTGAAAAGTTCTGACACAACTTGATACATTGGAGCAGGAATTGGCAACCCACTCCAGTGTTCTTGCCAGGAGAACCCTGTGAAGAGTATGAGAAGGCAAAAGGACTTGATACCAGAAGATGAACTCCCCCAGGTCAGAAAGTTTCCAATATGCTACTGGGGAAGAGTGGAAGGCAATAACAAATAACTCCAGACAGTAAAGAATCCGCCTGTAATGCAGGAGCCATGGGTTTGATCCCTGTGTTGGGAAGATCCCCTGGAGAATGGAATGGTACCCCACTCCCGTATTCCTGTCTGGAGAATTACATGGCAGAGGAGCCTGGCGGGCTATAGTCCATAGGGTTACAAAGAGTCAGACTCGACTGAGCGATTAACACTTCCACTTTCCAGAAAGAAAGAAGCAGCTGGGCCAAGACAGACATGATGTTCAGTTATGAATGTGTCTGGTGTGAAAGTAAAGTCCAGTTCTGTAACAGACAATGTTGCAAAGGAACCTGAAATATCAGGTCCATGAATCAAGGTAAACTGGACATGGTCAAACAGAAGACAGCAAGAATGAACATCCATATCTTAGGAATCAGTGCACTAAAAATGGATGGGAATGGGAGAATTTAATTCAGATGACCATTTTATTTACTACTGTGGGAAAAAAAACCCTCCAAGAAATGGAATAGCAAGAAGGCAAAGTGGTTGTCTGAGGAGGCTTTACAAATCACTGAGTGAAGAAGAGAAGTTGAAAGACAAAGGAGAAAGGGAACAATATACCCAACTGAATGCAGAGTTCCAGAGAATAGCAAGGAGAGATTAGAAAGCCTTCTTAAATGAACAATGCAAAGAAATAGAGGAAAACAATAGAATGGGAAAAACTAGAGATCTTTTCAGAAAAACTGAGATATCAAGGGAACATTTCAAGCAAGCATGGGCACAATAAAGGACAGAAAAGGAAAGACCTAATAGAAGCAAAAGATATTAAGAAGAGGTCACAAGAATATACAGAGCTGTGTAGGAAAGGTCTTAATGACTGAGATTACCACAATGGTATAATTGCTCACTTAGAGCCAGACATCCTGGGATGTGAAGTCAAGTGGGCCTCAGGAAGCATTACTATAAACAAAACTAGTAGAGGTGATGGAATTCCAGCTGAGCTACTTAAAACCCTAAAAATGATGCTTAAATAGCTACACTCGATATGTCAGCAAATTTGGAAAACTCAGCAATGACCACAGGACTGGAAAAAAGTGTTTTTTTCAAATTCAGTCCCAAAGAAGGGCAATGCTAAACAATACTCAAACTACTGTACAATTGCTCTCATTTCACATGCTAGCGAAATACTGCTCAAAATCCTTCAAGCTAGACTTCAGCAGTACATAAACTGAGAACTTTCAGATGTACAAACTGAGTTTTGAATAAGCAAAGGAACCAGAGATCAAGCTGCCAACATTCATTGGCTCATGGAGAGAGCAAGGGAATTCCAGAAAAACATCTACTTCTGCTTCACTGATTACACTAAAGCCTTTGACTGTGTGGATCACAACAAACTGTGGAAAATTCTTAAAGATATGGGAGTACCAGACCACCTCACACGCCTCCTGAGAAACCTGTATTTGGGTCAAGAAGCAATAGGTCAAATAGGACATGGAACAATGGGCAGGTAAAAATTAGGAAAGGAGTACAACAGGGCTGTATATTGTCACTCTGCTTATTTAACTTATATGCAGAGTACATCATGAGAAATGCTGTGCTGAATGAATCAGGCTGGGATCAAGTTGGCTGGGAGAAATATTGACACCCTTATTTATGCAGATATCACTCTTTTTTTAATTAATTAATTTATTTTAATTGGAGGCTAATTTCTTTACCACATTGTAGTGATTTTTGCCATACATTGACATGAATCAGCCATGGGTGTACATGTGTCCCCCATCGTGAACCCCCTCCTACCTGCCTCCCCATCCCAGCCCTCAGGGTGGTCCCAGTGCACCGGCTTTGAGTGCCCTGTTTCATGCATCAAACTTGGACTGGTGATCTATTTCACATATGGTAATATACATGTTTCAAGGCTATTCTCTCAAATCATCCCACAGAGTCTGAAAGTCTGTTCTTTGTGTCTCTTTTGCTATCTCACATATAAGGTTATTGTTACCGTCTTTCTAAATTCCATATATATGTGTTAATATACTGTATTGGTGTTCTTTTTTCTGACTTACTTCACTCCGTATAATAGGCTCCAGTTTCATCCGCCTCGTTAGAACTGATTATTTTTAATAGCTGAGTAATATTCCATTGTGTTTATGTACCACAGCTTTCTTATCCATTCGTCTGCCAATGGAGATCTAGGTTGCTTCCATGTCCTGGCTATTGTAAACAGTGCTGCGATGAACATTGGGGTACATGTGTCTCTTTCAATTCTGGTTTGCTTGGTGTATGCCCAGCAGTGGTATTGCTGGGTCTTATGGCAGTTCTATTTCCAGTTTTTTAAGGAATCTTCACACTGTTCTCCATAGTGGCTGTTCTAGTTTGCATTCCCACCAACAGTGTAAGAGGGTTCCCTTTTGTCCACACCCTCTCCAGAATTTATTGTTTGTAGAATTTTTGATAGTCTTTCTGACCAGAGTGAGATGGTACCTCATTGTGGTTTTGATTTGCATTGCTCTGATAATATTGATGCTTTTGAACTGTGGTGTTGGAGAAGACTCTTGAGAGTCCCTTGGACTGCAAGGAGATCCAACCAGTCCATTCTGAAGGAGATCAGCCCTGGGATTTCTTTGGAAGGAATGATGCTAAAGCTGAAACTCCAGGACTTTGGCCACCTCATGAGTTGACTCATTGGAAAAGACTCTGATGGTGGGAGGGATTGGGGGCAGGGGGAGAAGGGGACGACAGAGGATGAGATGGCTGGATGGCATCACTGACTCAATGGACGTGAGTCTGAGTGAACTCTGGGAGTTGGTGATGGACAGGGAGGCCTGGCGTGCTGCTATTCATGGGGTCGCAAAGAGTCGGACAGGACTGAGTGACTGATCTGATCTGATCTGATAATATTGAGCATCTTTTCACCTGTTTGTTAGCCATCTGTATGTCTTCTTTGGAGAAATGTCTGTTTAGTTCTTTGGCCCATTTTTTGATTGGGTCTTCTATTTTTCTGGTCTTGAGCTGCATGAGCTGCTTATATATTTTTGAGATTAATTCTTTGTCAGTTGCTTCATTTGCTATTATTTCCTCCCATTCTGAAGGCTGTCTTTTCACCTTGCTTTTAGTTTCCTGTGTTGTGCAAAAGCTTTTAAGTTTAATTACATCCCATTTATTTATTTTTGCTTTTATTTCCATTACTCTGGAAGGTGGGTCATAGAGGATCCTGCTGTGATTTATGTCAGAGAGTGTTTTACCTATGTTTTCCTCTAGGAGTTGTATAGTTTCTGGTCTTACATTTAGATCTTTAATCCATTTTGAGTTTATTTTTGTGTATGGTGTTAGACAGTGTTCTAGTTTCATTCTTTTACAGGTGGTTGACCAGTTTCCCCAGCACCACTTGTTAAAGAGATTGTCTTTTCTCCATTGTATATTTTTGCCTCCTTTGTCACAGATAAGGTGTCCATAGGTGCGTGGATTTATCTCTGGGCTTTCTATTTTGTTCCATTGATCCATATGTCTGTCTTTGAGCCAGTACCGTTCTGCTTGATGACTGTAGCTTTGTAGTATAGTCTGAAGTCAGGTGGGTTGATTCCTCCAGTTCCATTCTTCTTTCTCAAGATTGCTTTGGCTATTCAAGGTTTTTTGTATTTCCATACATATTGTGAATTTATTTGTTCTAGTTCTGTGAAAAATACCTTTGGTAGCTTGATAGGGATTGTATTGAATCTATAGATTGCTTTGAGTAGTATACTCATTTTCACTATATTGATTCTTCTGATCCATGAACATGGTATATTTCTCCATCTATTGTGTTATCTTTGATTTCTTTCACCAGTGTTTTACAGTTTTTTATATATAGATCTTTTGTTTCTTTGAGTGAGTGAGTGAGTGAATTCGCTCAGCTGTGTCCAAATCTTTGTTCCTTTAGGTAGATTTATTCTTATGTATTTTATTCTTTTCATTGCAATGGTGAATGGAATTGTTTCCTTAATTTCTCTGTTTTCTCATTGTTAGTGTATAGGAATGCAAGAGATTTCTGTGTATTAATTTTATATCCTGCAACTTTACTGTATTCATTGATTAGCTCTAGTAATTTTCTGGTGGTGTCTTTAGGGTTTTCTATGTAGAGGATCATGAGATGACACCACTCTTATGGCAGAAAGTGAAGAGCCTCTTGATGAAAGTGAAAGAGGAGAGTGAAAAAGCTGCCTTGAAACTTAACATGAAGGGGGCTTCAGGATGGGGAACACATGTGCACCCATGGTGGATTCATGTCAATGTATGGCGAAACCAATACAATATTGTATAATAATTAGCCTCCAATAAATAAATAATAAATAAATAAAAATACTTTCTACTAAAAAAAAAACCACCAAAAACAAAACACTAATATCATAGCATCCAGTCCCATCACTTCATGGCCAATAGAAGGGTAGAAAGTGGAGAAATAGTGACAGATTTTATTTTCTTGGGGTCCAAAATCACTGTGGATGATTTCTGCAGACATGAAATTGGAAGATGCTTGTTCTTTGGAAGGAAAACTAAAACAAACCTAGGCAGCATATTAAAAAGTAGACATCACTTTCACAAGAAAGGCCCATATAGTCAAAGCTATGGTTTTTCCAGTAGTCATGTATGGATGTGAGGCCATAAAGAGGGCTGACTGCCAAAGAATTGATGCTTTTGAACTGTGGTGCTGAAGACCTTGAGAGTCCCTTGGATAGGAGATCAAAAAAGTCAATCCTAAAGGGAATCAACCCTGAATATTCATTGGAAGGACTGATGCTGAAGCTGAAACTCCAATATTTTGGCTACATCATGCAAAGAGCTGACTCCTTGGAAAAGACCTTGATGCTGGGAAAGATTGAGGGCAGTAGGAGAAGGGGGTGACAGAAAATGGGATGGTTGAATAGCATCACCAACTCAATGGACATGAGTTTGAGCAGACTCTGGGAGATAGTGAAGGACAGGGGAGCCTGGTGTGCTGTAGACCTTGGGGTTGAAAGGAGTTGGACATGACTTAGTGACTGAACAACAGCAAAAGCTGAATTAACATTTCCTTTACTTCAGGTGAGATAGCCTATATTTCCCTATGCTAAAAAGCTATTTGTATTTCTCTTTCTGTGATCTATCTGGTAATGTTTTTAATCTATTTTTCTGTTGTTTTGTTTTTTTCATATTGATTCTGGGATATCTTTATATATTAGGAAAATGAGCTCTTTGTCAGTGACAAGAATTGCAAGTATTTTCCAGATTAGTATTACTTTCATGTAGCCAAAATTAGCAACTCTTCACTGGTTTCTATATTTGAGTCATATTTAAAAAGACCTTCACTGTGTTTTAAGACTTTTTCTCTCTTCAGTTACATTTAACTCTTTGATCCACATGAAATTTATTTTGGTATAATTTGTGAGATCTTTTAACTTAAATTTGTTGCCATATCAGATGATTACTTTGCTGTTGATATGCCCACTGTCATGAATTTAGTTATCATATAAGTGATGTTTATAGAACCAACAAAGTCTTTTAGAAGGAAAAATCTTGAATCTAGTAAGAAATAAATCAGTGTGCCCTTGAAGGTTATGAAATATTGAAAGCACTACCTAGTAGATTGCAAACCATATAAACATTGTTTTCCATTATATCCTGAAAGAATCTTAATATTATGGTGGGAAAAATGTAATTTGCATCATTTGAGGTTGAACTTAACTGCACTTCTCAAAATAAATATTTCTTGCAAAAGACTCAGTGTTTAACATATTAGGTAAAGTAATTTTAATTGATGTGTTTAGGATGTTTTCCATGTGAAAGGTCATTTTGTAAGCCAGATCATCAGAAAGTTTCAGCAACTTTCAACTTTGCCTAAATGGGGGCATTGCAAGGATACCACCATGGAAATATAGTAAATTTCAATATACAGATTTCAGGGCCAAAGACAGAAGAAAAATTGTTAATGTTCTCTATCATTTTGCTAAGTTTCACTGAACAAAATTAAGGAATTTGAAGTAAAAATGGATAATTCAATTAAGTAAAACATTTTGGATTTGTGTCTACCCAAGTAACCTTGGTTGGGGTTTGCTGTTTTTGTTCCAGTGTGCTAGCTAAAGAAGGTCACTGCTGCCGCCTAGTTCTACAAGAATTAAGTCATTAGCCAGAGCAGTCGTTGACCTTCAACACACCCTGAAAGGAATTCAGGACAGAAATCAGGAATGAGGCATTCTGTACTCTGGGAAAACCGGCAGAACAGGCTTTCAAAAAGTTACATATTTTCATAAGACATGGTTCATGAACCTGGTTTCTTGCATCTTCCCATACTTAGGAAAGACAGGGAGCCCTGGTGTGCTACAGTCTATGGGGCTGCAAAGAGTCAACACGACTGAGCGACTGAACAGCAAGAACAAAGGTATCTGTTACTTGTGACTAGTAGGAACCTGTTAGAGGTGTGCTTGGTTGCATGTACCTGCTTCTCCAAAATCACACATATGCTGACTCTTACACTTACTTCTTTGGAACAGTTTCTCCAAGCTCTCTGAGAGGCTGTCTCCTAGGCTGTAGTCCTTCGTAAGACACTGAATAGACTCAACTTACAGCTCTTAACATTGTGCATTTTTTGTTTGTTTGTTTGTTGGTTGGTTTGTTTGTTTTTCAAGCCAATGTAGGACTGAAGTAGAACTCATATTGTGAATAAGTTTAAGCTTTCATTGAAACTTTAGTTTAACCATTGTAAGTTACTTTAGAGACCATCTCTAGCCAATCTTTTCATTTTGCTGATTAAAAAATCAAGGATGGGGACTTCCCTGGACGCTGTGCTTCAAATGCAGCAGCTGTGGGTTTGACCCCTGGTCAGAGAAATAAGATTCCAAGTGGCACAGTCAAATTAAAAAAAAAAAGAAAGAAATCAAGGATCAAAAAGATCAGATAACAGGTCTACAGACTTCATATTACTAGCTATTAGGCTTAAAACAAAGTATGTATGGATGTATTTGCTATTGTTTTAGTTGCTAAGTCATGTCTGACTCTTTTGCGATCCCATGGACTGAAGCCCACCAGGTTCCTCTGTCCATGGAATTCTCCAGGCAAGAATACTGGAGTAGGTTGCCATTTCCTCCTCCAGGGGATCTTCCCAACCCAGGGATTGAACCCGTGTCACCCTCGTTGGTACGTGGATTCTTTACCACTGAGACACCAAGGCAGACCATTGGTTTATAAGAATACATAAAAATACAGAAAATAGGGAGAGAAAATAAAAATCATTTAATTCATCAATCTTCCTAAGAGAACGTAAAATGTATTGCCTTGTAAATAAATTACTTGAAATAAGCTTTCAAATATTAGAAAGATTTAGGGGCTGCTTGAAAAGCTCAACTGTGTCATTTTAGGGCAAACAAAAATGATTTTTCTACGTGAAGAATAAGTTCATGGAACGTATTTCCACAGAAAGTGCTCCCTGTTAAACTACAAATAGATTAAGTTTATGAATGATTATAATTATTAAAAAAAACTAGAGTTTTTCTGAGTACATTTTTAACCTTTTGAGTTTAACTTCGTGGAAGGTAACCATGGCTTTTCAGAATACATCCCTGTCAGGAAAAGGATAATAGGTTGGTTTAACTCGATAGGAAGTTTTCTTAGTGAACGTCAGTTTAAATAGAAATAACATTATGTCTCTCCCAGTCACCAAAAACTTCCCTCCAGAATATCTGTCCTTCTAAATGAAAAACAAATATTAGGAACAGTCAGATATGAATGAAATTCCTTTGTCCTAACTGTCCATGTGATTAGACAAACAATAAAGTCAATTGCCCATTTTGGCTATTAGAAATCTCTCAAGAAGCAGATTCAGGGAAATTCATATTTGTGGAATTATAAAAAGAATTGAAGTTTTGAAGGCCAAGAGTCCTGTGGTGAGAACTAAAATCTGTAGAAATATTTAAATGCCAAAGGCTTTATGTTTAGAATTCACCACAAATTCTTATCATTCATGCTGGTTGTTTTTCTTCTAAAAAGAAAACAGGAAACTTCTCAAAAAGTCACTGGCTCTAGGCTTAAAATCAAAATGACCTTTAAAGGTAACTATGGGTTTAAAAAAAAATCAAATAAAGACTATTTGTCACTGATTTCAAAACTTGCTCTTTATCTGTTATTAATGAAGTGGAGAGTAATTACATTTTAGGAAATTGAGGATAGATTGTCTGCAAAATGTGGAAAAGGAAAATATGAAGCAGAATTCTTTCTGAATTGTGTTCCTAACTTAGCTAAGCCAGCTCCTGTGGCACATGTTCTTGTAAGTTTACATTTGGGATTTTTGCCAAGCAGACTTTCTTCTGTGAGTAGAATACTGAGTACTTATATACTCAGGATGGAGAAGGCAATGGCACCCCACTCCAGTACTCTTGCCTGGAAAACCCCATGGACAGAGGAGGCTGGTGGGCTGCAGTCCATGGGGTCACTAGGAGTCGGACACGACTGAGTGACTTCACTTTCACTTTTCACTTTCATGCATTGGAGAAGGAAATGGCAACCCACTCCAGTGTTCTTGCCTGGAGAATCCCAGGGACAGGGGAGCCTGGTGGGCTGTCATCTCTGGGGTCGCACAGAGTCGGACGTGACTGAAGCGACTCAGCAGCAGCATATACTCAGGATGGGACTTCCCTTGTGGCTCAGTGGTAAATAATCCAGCAGCAGTGCAGGAGCCACAGGAGACTCAGGTTTGATCCCTGGGTCGGGAAGATCCCCTGGAGGAGGACATAACAACGCACTCTAATATTCTTACCCGGAGAATCCCATGGACAGAGGAGCCTGGCTGGCTACAGTCAGTGGAGTCGCAAAGAGCTGAACACGACTGGAGTGACTTAGTACACATATACTTTGGATACCTATGTATATAATTTTGTCAAAGAAGACAGCATTTGCTTTGAAATTTTGTCCTTGTGATTTGGAATAGGGCTCCATTTTTCTAAAGAGTTTAAAATTTCCCTTGATATCTCTTGCATTCCCTATCTCTTCTATCAAAACACATCAATATCTTGTATGTTGGTTACAAAAATTCAGCCTGTAATTTGGGAATAACACAATTTCTTTTTCTCTATATTTGGAAACAAATAGGGTTGATCTGTGTGAACACTGACAGTTTGGGTCATTTCTGTGCTAGTATTAGAATGTAAACGGAAACAGTCCATAGATTCAGGGAAAAATGCTAAGCAGAGAGACAAAAGCAAGTTCTGGTCACAGCTGTTTAACTCTGTCTCTTAGAAAGAAAATATGACCTCAACTTGGCTGGCTTAACTTTCCCTCCATAAAATGGTCATTCTTTCCTTCCACTCCAGAGCCAAAGATATAGGGGAGAATAAACATATAAGCTTCTTTGGTTTTGCTCATTGTTCTTTCTTTTGTGTTTAATAAGATCATCTCTGAGCTCATGCTTGCATATATGATTTCTTGAAAATCATTTAGGTATTTGAGAAGTAGGATGGAATAAGGACACTTTTATCTCCATTGATTTGAATAGCCAAACTAGATAGCTATTTTTACCAGAATTATCTTGGAATAATTTAAAGAGAGCCGAAAGGAAGAGTGTCATACATGACTTCAATTTGTCTTTCCATAAACATAACAAAACATTGAGTATCTTTTTTATTTTATTTTTTAACTTTACAACATTGTATTGGTTTTGCCATATATCAACATGAATCCGCCACAGGTATACACGTGCTCCCCATCCTGAACCCTCCTCCTTCTTCCCTTGAGGTATTCTTAAGCAGAAAGAAGCACGCAGAATATAGCTAAACATAGAAAATTACAATCTGAGAATAATTAGGATATTTCTTCCCAGTTTGGATGTTTCACTTATTTTGCTTTTTATGTTTCTCTCTGTAGTCTTTGGAGTGATATTTGTAAAACTTTCCCTGTCAGCATTTGACCTGCCTTCACATGTTGGAAAATCAGCAATCAGCCATGTGTAAGTTTAGGAAGCCAAAAAGTTCATGTATGTGCTTCTCCTGACTTCTGGCAGTTAGGATAGAGGCCACTGGCTCAGGAATTCAGAGGTTGCTATTTAGACTTTGAGAGACAGATGAAGTGGTGTAGCTGGCCTGCCTGGGTTTGAGGATCTTAGGCAAGGTGCCCAGTCTCTGTGAGCCTCAGTAGCTTCACCCGGCAGTCAGTCAGTTCAGTCACTCAGTCATGTTAGACTCTTTGAGACCCCGTGTACTGTAGCACACCAGGTCTCCCACAACATCACCAACTCCAGGAGCTTGCTCAAACTCATGTCCATTGAGTCGGTGACGCCATCCAACCATCTCATCCTCTGTCATCCCCTTCTCCTCCTGCCTTCAATCTTGCCCAGCATCGGGGTCTTTTCTAATGAGTGAGCTCTTGGCCTCAGGTGGCAAAGGATTGGCATTTCAACTTCATCATCAGTCCTTCCAATGAGTATTCAGGACTCATTTCCTTGGATTGACTGGTTTGATCTCCTTGCAGTCCAAGGGATTCTCAAGAGTCTTCTCCAACACCACAGTTCAAAAGCATCAATTCTTCAGCACTCAGCTTTCTTTATGGTCTAATTCTGACATCCATACGTGACTACTGGAAAAATCATAGCTTTGATTAGACAGATGTTTGCTGGTAAAGTAATGTCTCTGCTTTTTGGTATGCTGTCTAGGTTGGTCATAGCTTTTCTTCCAAGGAGCAAGCATCTTTTAATTTCATGGCTACAGTCACCATCTGCAGTAATTTTGGAGCCCAAGAAAATAAAGTTTCTCACTGTTTCTGTTGCCATGATGTGATGGGACTGGATGCCGTGATCTTAGTTTTCACGTATAAAATGGGACAATTATTTTCTTCCAAGTGTTATCAGGACAATTAAATGAGATAGTGTTAACTTGCTTAGAACAGACTTCACAGAATGTAAACTCACAGCAGACGTGAACTCTTACTGTGAAGGGGCCAACAGGGCAACCAAACAGAAACTCAGAACCCATCTGACAGTGGCTGTCTTGTACCTGGAGTCTGGTGGTGGCTTGGCAACCAAGCAGTTCTTTTCACTTGATCCCAGTTGTGAATTCCTTTGGTTTTGTCCTGTTTTCCAAATATAGTCCTCCAAACCTCTAGTCAGTTTTGTGAGCCACTCAATAACCTTCTGGAAAATCCTTCTACCTTAAGTTTGTTAGAACCCATACCTAGATGGATATTGTTTGTGACAATCAGATGAATGTCTGAGTACTATGTCAAACTGTTTTACTTTGGTTTCATTTATATGAGCCTTTTCCTGATGAAGAGGAAGCTAACTTTGAAACTGTGAAGGACCTACCTTGCTTTTTGTTTGTATCAGCCCGGGAGTCCTGCAAGGTACTGGTCCAGGGCACCAGGTGCCACCTTCTCCTGATCCATGATCGGGTGCCTAGGAGGCCAAGAGAATACTGAAAGGCATTTTGGATGAACGAATGAATGAACTCAACAGATGTTGTCGACTCAGGGCTCTGATGTGGTTAAGCAGTGCTAGCAATCCTTTAACAGACTTCTGGTTAAATGAAACAGAAATTCTTATATTATTTGTCATTTTTGATTGAGTATTCTGTGATTATAGCCAAATAGATCCTGATATTAAGATTATATGTGCTTTTTATCCCCCAAGACTCTTTTTTTCTTGCTGTCTACCTACTGCCAAAGAAGCACTTCTTGCCATTTTTTTGAGAAGTGATTTACAAGTGTGCTCCACAAAGTTCTGTTGGAAACAAATACTGCTTTGGACAGATTTTGTATGGTTCATCGAAACTGGCTGTGTTCCACTCTTTCATTCAGGAGACTCTTCAAACATAAGATTGAGGCAAATGCTTTTATTTCAGAATGGAGATTTTTGGAAAGTTTTTGCATGAAGCTTGGCATATTTTGCATTAATTTCTCATTAAGGGATAATAAACTCACTTGGATTATGCATGTTCCAAAAATTTAAAAAGAATGAAAAAATTCTATTTAATTCTGAACTGCTTCTGTGACCTGTTTTTATAGAGGTATCTTGTAAAAAAAAAAAAAAAGGTTGAGTCAACACAGAACAAGAAATCTGAGTGTGCACAACAAATCCTTGGAAAGAACTCTAACAGAGCTTTCATCTGACCACCAACCTGAAATGCTGATCGCAAGCCAGAAAAATCTCTCCACGTCGTCTCTCTTCAAAGGGTGTTAAAGTGCAGTGCAGTCAGGATGAAAAAACAAAGCAGATTTTAATAATATCCAGTCTTAGATGCCATCAGCAAGATGACATTTCCTGGAAAGAACTATGTGATTACAGTATTATTATTTGTAATGATGCTTGATATGATCAACAAAGGAAAAATAAATGATCCAAATGGGACTTCTGGCAGAGAACTGCATCCTCGTTAAAAGAGGTATTAGTGGGCCAAACACATTTGAGTAAACATGGAATATGAACTTGATGTTAGAAAAGAGGAGATGTTTGTGGAGACCAAAGGAATTTATAAGGCCAAGGAATTCCGGTTTCACCCACTTAGAGTAAAACCAGGCTGACCTTTGTCAGACCTCTTGGCAGCCTGGGCCAGGATTTATACTGAAGGAAAACTTAAAGGTCAAAATTACATAGTTTACATGACGTCATGCGCTTCATCGTTTCCATCTTTTAGATACACAGACATAATGGCATAAACCCTAGCACTCAGGCATGTCAGAAAAATACCAGGAAGTGTGGGGGTGGTAGAGAAGACTTCAAATTCTTTGCCATGAGGTCAGTAAACTTGAGAGATAATAAAAAAATTAGAGCTGGCAGGCTCTGAATATGTTACTACTCATTTTGCCAATGAGGAAAACATGAAACAAAAACTTTTAACAATGACATCAACAGGTTAGTTATAAAAAAAAAGACTAGAGACAATTTAACCAAGCATATTCATTTCTATTTTTTGTACGGTTGTCTTTTAAAAATACATAAGATGGGGGAAAAAATCAAGGAAAATTTGAGTTAGATAATGATTATCTGAGACAGTCTCCTGATAGATGCCTGCCAATTCCTGATGCAATAAACACCAATCTTACTTTCTAAAAATTTCTATATAAATATCAGATCTCCAAGTCCCAGATGTTCAGTGATCTAATTCAAGTAACATTAGATCCAGTTCATAAATGGAAGACATTAAACAATTTAAAATTATTTGTAATAGGGTAAGAGCAAGACTGTATATTGTCACCCTGCTTATTTAACTTATATACAGAGTACCTTATGTGAGATGCCGGGCTGGATGAAGCACAAACTGGAATTAAGATTTCCAGGAGAAATATCAATAACCTCAGATATTCAGATGACACCACCCTTATGGCAGAAAGTGAAGAAGAACTAAAGAGCCTCTTGATGAAAGTAAAGAGGAGAGTGAAAAAGATGGTTTAAAACTCAACATTCATAAAATGAAGATCATGGCATCCGGTCCCATCACTTCGTGGCAAATAGATGGGGAAGCAATGGAAACAGTGAGAGAGTTTATTTTCTTGGGCTCCAAAATCACTGCAGATGGTGACAGTGGCCATGAAATTAAAAGATGCTTGCTCCTTGGGAGAAGAGTTATGACCAACCTAGACAGCATATTAAAAAGCAGAGACATTACTTTGTCAACAAAGGTCCATCTAGTCAAGGCTATTGGAGAAGGAAATAGCAACCCACTCCAGTAATCTTGCCTAGAGAATCCTGTGGACGGAGGAGCCTGGTTGGCTGCTGTTCCTAGGGACATGCAGAGTTAGACACAACTGAAGCGACTTAGCATTCATGCATGCATTAGAGAAGGAAATGGTAACCCACTCCAGTATTCTTGCCTGGAGAATCCCAGGGACAGAGGAGCCTAGAGGGCTGCCGTATATGGGGTCCCACAGAGTCAGACACAACTGAAGCGACTAAGTAGCAGCAGCAGTCAAGGCTATGGTTTTTCCAGTGGTCATGTATGGATGTGAGAGTTGGACTATAAAGAAAGCTGAGTGCCAAAGAATTGATGCTTTTGAACTGAGGTGTTGGAGAAGACTCTTGAGAGTCCCTTGGACTGCAAGGAGATCCAACCAGTCCACCCTAAAGGAAATCAGTCCTGAATATTCATTGGAAGGACTGATGCTGAAGGTGAAACTCCAATACTTTGGCCACCTGATATGAAGAATTGACTCCCTGGAAAAGACCCTGATGCTGGAAAAGATTGAAGGCAGGAGGAGAAGGGGTTGACAATGAGATAGTTGGGTGGCATCACTGACTCAATGGACATGAGTCTGTGCAAGCTTTGGGAGTTGGTGATGGACAGGAAAGCCTGGTGTGCTGCAGTCCATGGGGGTGAAAAGAGTCTGACACAACTGAGCAACTGAACTGAACTGAGCTGAAAGAGCAATACTATTATTTTGTGAAAGTACGGAAACATAACTATTAATTGTTCTACAAAGAAGCTATTTTTCTGTTTTTAAATTTATTTTTAATTGAAGGATAACTGCTTTACAGTATTGTGTTGGTCTCTGCCAAACATCAACAAGAATCATCCATAGGTATACATATGTCTCCTTCCTCTTGAACCTCCCTTCCACCTCCCTCCCCACCTCCCCCCACAGGTTGTTCCTGATCCCTGGTTTGAGTCCTACAGCAAATTTCCATTGGCTATCTAATTACATATGGTGATATGTGTTTCCTTACTTCCTCCGTGCATCCCGCCCTCTCCTTCTCCCCAAAACCCCCATGTCCATAAGTCTGTTCTCTATGTCTGTGTCTCCATTGCTGCCCTGAAAATAATTTTGTCTGTACCATCGTTCTAGATACCATATATATATGTTAATATATGATATTTGTTTTTCTCTTTCTGACTTACTTCACTCTGTATAGTAGGCTCTAGGTTCATCCACTTCATTAGAACTGACTCAAAAGTGTTCTTTTTCATGGCTGAATAATATTCCATTGAATGTATGGATATAGTTTACAAAGAAGCTATTTTTGAATGGATAAAATAGGTTACCTTTTTTCTACCCTAATTTTATAATGATGATAAATTATGCTGCTGATCATCTTCTAGTTGTCATACTAAGAAATGAATCAACCTTGAATGATACTCCATTCGTCTGCAAAATAGCAGTAGGTTCACTCAGAGACTTGCTCAGAAGATTAAACTTTATGCCCAAAATGCCTCCAAACCAGCTGGGGAAATGGATCCCAAAGTCACATTCTTATATAGGGAATGTGGTATGTATATAAAAAAAGTCACATTCTTATATAGGGAATGTGGTATGTATTTTAAAATGAGACAGTCATAGGCTTGTGAGGGTAGTGGAGAATGAGATGCAAAGAAACTTGGAACTACTTTTTCAGTTTCTTACAAATTTGTGATGGATTACAAGGAAGGGAATGGCTACTCACTCCACTATTCTTGCCTGGAGAATTCCATGGACAAAGGAGCCTGGAGGGCTACAGTTCGTGGGGTCAAAAAGGGTAGAACACGACTGAGCGACCAACACTTTCACAAAGGATTACCAGAAGGCAGGCTTCCTTACACTTCTGTGAAGTTCTTTTTAAGGGTAAGACACTAGGAAAATTGGACCTTTTACAGATGTCAAGCTCTCCCTCTCCTCTTCCCCCCAATACCTCCCTCCCTGTTCACATTCCCTTCATTCCATGCACGGAATGAAGTTCCAGGTGGATGCCAAATTTGAATCATTTTCTTGTCCCTTAGGACCAAATACTCTGCACCTGGCTCCATCTTTAAAACAATACCTTGCATGTGGTCCAGATGCTTTGATTAATATTTGTTGAATCAGAATATAAACAGTTGGTTACAAAGGGGATCTGAGCCTTTGGGGCTCCTGACACATTTGCATTCATTTAACCTGAGCGCTGAAGAATTGATGCTTTTGAACTGTGGTGTTGGAGAAGACTCTTAAGACTCCCTTGGACTGCAAGGAGATCCAACCAGTCTATTCTAAAGGAGATCAGTCCTGGGTGTTCTTTGAAAGGACTGATGCTAAAGCTGAAACTCCAATACTTTGGCCACCTTATGTGAAGAGTTGACTCATTGGAAAAGACTCTGATGATGGGAGGGATTGGGATGATGGCTGGATGCATCATCGACTCGATGGACAAGAGTCTGGGTGAACTCTGGGAGTTGGTGATGGACAGGGAGGCCTGGCGTGCTGCAATTCATGGGGTTGCAAAGAGTCAGACACGACTGAGTGACTGAACTGAACTGAACTGAATGCTACTTACCAGGTCTCTGGGCTCTGGTGCTGTTAGATGAAGACTAGCCCGCCCGGGGAAGAGTAATCCTGGTTGCCGTGCAAACCTGGAGCTACCAGAAAACCAAGGGCAACATGGAAGAGAAGCTTGAGAAGTTTGAAAGTTTCCCTCTCAGGTGGCTGTGTCACATCCGACTGGAACAATGTACTCTTTCCACAGGTGGAAATTTAGATCTGAATTTCAGAATCTACTTACATAGATTTTAACACCTGCAGTAGAACAATTTATGCTCATTCAAAAATGTCCACTTTCTTCTGCAATTTTTTTCACCTTGTATAAAATATAGCCTTCCCTTGAGGGCCTCCCCCTTCTCACTGCTGAAGTCAGAGCTCAGTCCTGAAGTTTGCAACTGTTTCCCTTGCGGGGCTGGGGTTCCACCTAGAATGGGGAAGAATCCGCTGAAGCTGGCAGGCACAATATCCTTTTCTGAACCTCTGTTATTTCTTCACTGATTCTGAGGTACACAGTTTTTCTTATCAGTATTTCTGACACAGAGACGCTTATTTCCATCTGTGTCATCTTATATTCAATAAAATACAGTGTAATGACCAATACTTCCTTTTTTAAAAAACGAAAATGTTTACCTATTTTTTTTTACTTAAAAAAAAATTAAATGTATTTATTTTAATTAGAGGCTAATTACTTTACAATATTGTAGTGGTTTTGCTATACATCAACATGAATCCGCCATGGGTGTACATGTGTTCCCAATCCTGAACCCCACTCCCACCTCCCCCCCACATTTCATCCCTCTGGTTCATCCCAGTGCACCAGCCCCAAGTATCCTGTATCCTGCATCGAACCTGGACTGGCGATTCGTTTCTTATATGATATTATACATGTTTCAACGCCATTCTCCCAAATCATCCCCCCCTCCTTTTCCCACAGAATCCAAAAGACTGTTCTATATATCTGTGGCTCTTTTGCTGTCTCCCATACAGGGTTATCATTACCATCTTTCTAAATTCCATATATATGCGTTAGTATACTGTATTGGTGTTTTTATTTCTGGCTAACTTCACTCCGTATAATCGGCTCCAGTTTCATCCACCTCATTAGAATTGATTCAACTGATTCAAAAGTATTCTTTTTAATGGCTGAGTAATACTGCATTGTGTATATGTACCACAGCTTTCTTATCCATTCGTCTGCCGATGGAGATCTAGGTTGCTTCTATGTCCTGGCTATTGTAAACAGTGCTGCGATGAACATTGGGGTACATGTGTCTCTTTCAATTCTGGTTTCCTCGGTGTGTATGCCCAGCAGTGGAATTGCTGGGTTGTATGGCAGTTCTATTTCCAGTTTTTTAAGGAATCTCCACACCGTTCTCCATAGTGGCTGTACTAGTTTGCATTCCCACCAACAATGTAAGAGGGTTCCCTTTTCTCCACACCCTCTCCAGCATTTATTGCCTATTTATTTTTATTTATTTATTTGGCTGCTTCCAGTCTTAGTTGCAGCACACAGGATCTTCGTTGCAACTTGGGGGATCTTTCTGTTGTGAGCATGGATTCTTGAGTTGCAGTAATTGGGCTTAGTTGCTTGGCAGCATGTGGGATCTTAGTTCCCTGACTAGGGATCGAACCTGAGTTCCCTGCATTGCCAGGCAGATTCTTAGCCACTGGACCACCAGGGAAGTCCCATGACCCACACTTTCGGAAAATGGTGGTAATGACATATCCTTAGAGGTTCCTAAAATTACACTTGTGTGGTAGTTTGAGCATTCCTTGGCATTTCCTTTCTTTGGGATTGGAATTAAACTGACATTTTCCAGTCCTTTGGCCACTGCTGAGTTTTATTGAGTGCAGTACTTTCACAGCATCATCTTTTAGGATTTGAAATAGCTCCACTGGAATTCCATCACCTCCACTAGCTTTGTTTGTAGTGATGCTTCCTAAGGCCCTCTTGACTTCACATTCCAGGATGTCTGGCTCTAGGTGAGTGATCACACCATTGTGATTATCTGGGTCGTGAAGATCTTTTTTGTATAGTTCTTTTGTGTATTCTTGCCACCTCTTCTTAATATCTTCTGCTTCTGTTAGGTCCATACCACTTCTGTCCTTTACTGAGCCCATCTTTGCATGAAATGTTCCCTTGGTATCTCTAATTTTCTTAAAGAGATCTGTAGTCTTTCCCATTCTATTGTTTTCCTCTATTTCTTTTCACTGATCACTGAGGAAGGCTTTCTTATCTCTCCTTGCTATTCTTTGGAACTCTGCATTCAGATGGATATATCTTTCCTTTTCTCCTTTGCTTTTCACTTCTCTTCTTTTCACAGCTATTTGTAAGGCCTCCTCAGACAGCCATTTTGCTTTTTTGCATTTCTTTTTCTTGGGGATGGTCTTGATCCCTGTCTCCTGTATAATGTCACGAAACTCCATCCATAGTTCATCAGGCACTCTGTCTATCAGATCTAGTCCCTTAAATCTATTTCTCACTTCCACTGTATAATCATAAGGGATTTGATTTAGGTCATACCTGAATGGTCTAGTGGTTTTCCCCACTTTCTTCAATTTAAGTCTGAATTTGGTAATAAGGAGCTCATGATCTGAGCCACAGTCAGCTCCCAGTCTTGTTTTTGCTGACTGTATAGAGCTTCTCCATCTTTGGCTGTAAAGAATATAATCAATCTGATTTCAGTGTTGACCATCTGGTGATGTCCATGTGTAGAGTCTTCTCTTGTCTAGTCAAGGCTATGGTTTTTCCAGTGGTCATGTATGGATGTGAGAGTTGGACTATAAACAAAGCTGAGCACCAAAGAATTGATGCTTTTGAACCGTGGTGTTGGAGAAGACTCTTGAGAGTCCCTTGGACTGCAAGGAGATCTAACCAGTCCATCCTAAAGGAAATCAGTCCTAAATGTTCATTGGAAGGACTGATGTTGAACCCAAACTCCAATACTCTGGCCACCTGAGCGAAGAGCTGACTCATTTGAAAAGCCCCTGATGCTGGGAAAGATTGAAGGCAGGAGGAGAAGGGATAACAGAGGATGAGATGGTTGGATGGCATCACCAACTCAATGGACATGAGTTTGAGTAAACTCTGGGAGTTGGTGATGGACAGTGAGGCCTGCTGTGCTGCAGTCCGTGGGGTCGCAAAGAGTCGGTCATGACTGAGCAACTGAACTGAATTGAAAATTACACCGCAATCTATAGTTTCATGGCATCTAATGTTCCTCCCTCTCAACAGCTGTCTGTGTCCTGTATATTCAGAGGCCTGTCATTCCCTATATACTTCTGATTTTCTTAAGGTCCTCTGACTTGGATTAGGAGTATATAGTGTTTGAGTCAAAAAAGGGTTGGTTTTTCTGTTTTGTTTTTGAAGGCTAGCTTCTCATTCTTTGCCTATTATAGCCATCACATAAATAATGATAACTAATATTTAAATGGGACACCACTTTGGTATTCTTGCTTGGGAAATCCCATGGACAGAGGAGCCTGGCAGGCTACAATCCATGGGGTCGCAAAAGAGTCAGACACAACTTAGCGACTAAACAACAACAAATATTTAGTGTTGACTTTGCAGCAGGCACTGTTGTGTGCACTTGAGCGATATTAAGTTACTTAATCTTCACAAGAAAAGCTATGGCTTTCACAGTAGAAGAACAACATAAGGGAAGTACAATTATTAACTCCATTTAACAGAGGATTAAGTGGACTGCAAGGAGGTCAAACCAGTCAATCTTAAAGGAAATCAATCCTGAATATTCATTGGAAGGACTGATGCTGAAGCTGAAGCTCCAATACTTTGGCCACCTGATGCAAAGAACTGACTTATTTGAAAAGACCCTGATGCTGGGAAAGATTGAAGGCGGGAGGAGAAGGGGACAACAGAGGATGAGATGGTTGGATGGAATCACCGATTCTATGGACATGAGTTTGAGCAAGTTCCAGGAGCTGGTGATGGACAGGGAAGCCTGTCCAAGTGCTGTAGTCCATGGGGTTGCAAAGAGTTGGGCACGACTGAGAGACTGGACTGACTGAAGTGGAAGCCCAGAGAGGTTAAGCAATTGGCCTTTATATCAAGTATTGGAACAGGGATTTCAACCCTGGGTCCATACTTTTAGCACACATCCTGGTCCCATAAAGATTTATGGTGATGGAATTGACTAGCACATCGGCTGCAAGGAGTCAAACTCGAAGCTAGTATCATGGAAAGATTTCTGCTGAGCATGGTATTAGCATATTCTATGATTTGATTTATATCCTGAGATGTGAATTTTATGGCTATACAGAAAACTCAACAGATTTTAACATCCATCTGGGAAAAGAATATCATGGAGACATGCAGAGATAGACAGCAGGGCCAGGATGTAGAAGGTAAGAGTATAGTGACCACCTCTCTTTTAACTTCTCCTCTGCATGAATGTTCTTGTAAATTACCACACATCTGTGATTGTCTGTTATTCAGTTTTCCTCAGGGTTGTCTGAAAATAGGTGTTGCTTGTTTTTGAAGGTCAAATCCAACCTCCAAAGGCAAAGATTTATCATCATTGAAAACTTTTAGGAGAATATGCTGTAGTCTGCAGAGGTAATTCTAAAAGAAGCTGTCTAAATTGCTTAAATAATGGCAACCTCACTGGGAAAAAGGATATATTTTCCTGGACTGACTCCTGCAAGCATACACAGTCTCTTCAGATGTTTAAGTTATAAGTACATATTTTAAAATATGGCTTGTTTTATCTTTAGAACTCATGGTGGTAATGGTGGTTTAGTCACTAAGTCATGTCTGACTCTTGTGATTCCATGGACTGTAGTCTGCCAGACCCCTCTGTTCATGGGGTTTCCTAGGCAAGAATACTGGAGTGGGTTGGCATTTCCTTGGAATAAATGAAATTTCTGTCGTTTGCTTGCATTCTTCATGAAAAATTACATAATAGATTTTCCTTTGGTTTTTAGCATTATCACTCTAAATCTACAGTGGGTAAGAATATAATTTGTTTTTCTATCCTAAAGTCCTATTTATATGCAATTATTTTGGATCAAGATCATGCTATAAAATAATTCTCCTGAAAAAAGGGAAAATTCCAACTTACCCTATGAATAAAAAATAGTTTCTATTTGAATAATTGACCAGTATGTCAGCATTTTCTTTCTCTTTCTTGTTTCACTTTATTAATCTATCAACTAAAATTTCAAAGAGTTCAGTTATAAAACGTTGATACACTTTTGGGACTTCCCTGGTGGTCCAGTGGCTAGGGCTCCAGGCTCGCAATGCGAGGGGCCAGAGTTCGCGCCCTGGTCAGGGAACTGGATCCCACATGCGACAATGAAGAGTTTGCATGCCACATCTAAGGATCCCCCATGCTGCAATAAGACCTAGTGCAACCAAATAAACAAACAAATGAAAATAAATTAAAAACAAACACAAAATTTTCTCTTAAAAAAAGTTGATACATTTTTGTGGATTTCAAAAATGATTTTGTATAGTGGTTAGCCCTGTTCTCAAGGTGCTCTTAGAGATACAAAGGATTCTCTTGGGACCAGACAGGATCCATTCTGGGCAGGAAATGGAGTTGGGATCACATTGGAATCTGCAATGGCTAGCTGAACATCAGATTGTGGCCAAAACTCCCTTTCATCTATTGCCTGAGGGATACAGTTACCGTGTGTTCTGGGATCCAAAAATTTCATAAGTCTCAAAAATATTTTTAAAAGACATTCAGTTTTCAGTCACTGTCATTCTTTCAATCAAGTACATTTAGGCAAAAAAAAAAGTCTTCAATTGTTAAGTGTATGTGAAACGTCCATCATGTGAGCCAGGTACCAGACTTGCATTTGGTCCTCAATTCTTTGCTTTGGAGCATTGGTTCTTGCTGTGAATCTAAACAACATTTTGGATTTTGTCACACCTGCCTAAGTGGGTTAGTAAGTTAATTGCTTTTTATAATCATTGTAAATTAAAAAAAATTAGGATTCAACCAACTATCAATTTTATGAAAATTTTTTATGAAATCCTTTAACTGTATGAATTACATAAATTTATATGTTAACTATAAGTGCATGTATGTGCATGCTCAGTCTTTGTGACCCCATGGACTGTAACTGGCCAGGCTCCTCTGTCCATAGGGTTTCTTTAGGCAAGAATACTGGACTAGGTTGCCATTTCCTCCTCTAGGATAAAGGCATATATAATTATATAAATGTCTCTCATTGTGTTAGTCGCTCCGTCATGTCTGATTCTTTGTGACCCCATGGACTGTAGTCTACCAAGCTCCTCTATCCATGAGATTTCTCCAGGCAAGCATACTGGAGTGGGTTGCCATTTCCTTCTCCAGGGGATCTTCCCCATCCAGGGATTAAACCTGTGTCTCCTGTGTCTCCTTCGTAAGCAGGCAGATTCTTTGCCACTGAACCTGGTAAGCCCTGATCAAATTGTCCACCATCTCTGAAACTGCTTTTGTAACTCTTTAGGGAAGTGACCAATAGCTGGAATTAAAAACAGCATTTGACACCGTTTTATTAAAAACTAAAAGGAATGTCTTTAAAAATAATAATTTATTTTATTAAATGCCAAAATAAAATGCATGTTTAATGGTACAATTTGGAGTATGCAAGGTATTTAAACAAAGAGACAGTCATTTCGTCTCTTCTGTCTCTGAACCAGCCTGAACACATAAAACATGAAGCACTTAAAGTTTCTTTTTCTACTTTTTAAATAAAAAGGATTAACTAAAAAAAAGTAGACATATGACACACTGCAGCACAGGGTTCAGTAAGCACCATTTGTGCTTAGCTCTGCTTGAAAATCATAAAAAGTTGAATTCCACACACGGGGACCCAGAGGCGAGGGTTACAGGATGTCATATCCGGTCAAGAAGGAAGCGTGGCCCTTGGTCAGGGTAAGAGAATCAAAAGAGCTGCATTGGGAGGTTGACACCCTTGACCATGAGGTCAGGCTTTAGCGTTTTGGACTCTTCAAGAATATTTCAAAGTCACTTTGGCAGAGAGCTGAAGTTTTTTATTTTTATGCTCTGGACCACATCCTTGGAAGGTTATCTGTTGTTTTTCCTGATGACTTATGCAGAGGCAGCATAAACACTTCCCTTCTTGAAAACAAGCTGGGGTTTTGCGTTTGTAGACATTACCCTGGGTCCCAGAGTTAAGGAACTGTTTAGAACCAAAAGGGGACCACAGGGTTATGGTCTGCACCTCCAGGACATCCATCATGAGGGATTTGCCCTCATCTCCACTGCAGGTTCTGGTAGGTGTTGATCTTTGGATGGCTACTCCAATGTCCTGACACCATACTGGGCCCTACTCACGTTTAGTTCTACTTCACTGATGAGGAAATCGAGGCTCAGAGTTACCTCACTTGCCCAAGGTCTGATACCTGGAGTCTGACAGAGCCTGCCTTGGAGTCTGGGTTTAACTCCAAATGCCATGTGTTCTCCACTGCATCACACTGACCCCCACAATCCAGGGCCAGAATCGTACCAGCTTGTGGGAAATCCAAGTATTTATCCCACATAAAAAGAAACTCTACCAGATATAGCTGCTGAGAAAAGAACAAGGTGAGAAATGATTGAGTTGGGAATGGTGAGGAGGATGATAAATCCAGAGACTTCGATTCCAAGGCAGTTGTGTACTCTTAGGTGAGTGACTTCACCTAATTGGACTCAGTCTCCCATTTGTCAGTCAGGAGTGTGAGCACGGAGAGAGTAACGTGGAAACATACATTACCACGTGTAAAATAGCCCATGGGAATATGCTGTCAGAATTATATAATTCTGTGTTTATAGGGGCTCTGTATCAACCTAGAGGAGTGGGATGGGAGGGAGGTTCATGAAGGAGGGGACATATGTATACCTATGGCTGATTCATGTTAATATTTGGCAGAAACCAACACAATTCTGTAAAGCAGTTATCCTTCAATTGAAAAATAAATCATAATAATAATAAAGAGTGTGAGTAATTTGGACTTCAGTCCAGTGATTAAGACTCCCAGCTCCCACTGCAAAGGGCTCAGGTTTCATCCCTGCTGAGGAACTAAGATCCCACTTGCTGTGCTGAGTGGCCAAAAAAAAAGAGTGTGAGCAATAGAAGTAGAATTGCTAACATTTTCTGATTCTAATCAAGGAAGTTTGGAGGGAAAATCATAAGAACTTGATCTTGAAGGGAGAAGTGAAGGAATTATGAAACGGCAGTTCAGATTAGGGGAGTAACTTAAGCTCCGCGATGAGTTCAGATGAGCTGTGTTCCTGGGGTCCGTAATAGACCTCATAAGTTCATTCACAGAGCAAAGTACAGGACAGTTTAGACAGAGGGTGAGAGCAATGCCAAAACAGAAAGGATTTGGAGGGCAGTGTTTAGCCCACTCGTTCTGGATCTCATCTAATCTGGTTTCCCTCCAGTTAAAAGTATCTTATCTTCTCTCTGAGAAGGCGAATTGGAAATTTAATCATTTAATGACGAGATGTCTTACAATGTCTTAATGTCTTACAATATAATGACACAAGAATTCCCTGGCAGTCCAGAAGTTAGGACTGTGTACTTCCATGCGGGGGACATGGGTTGGATCCCTGGGAAGGGAGCTAAAATTCTGCATGCCCTGTAGTCAAAGATATATGTATATGTCTGTAATAACATACAGGGGACTCCCAGCAAATGCTTTTTCTTATAGACAAGGAAAGAGATCGAATACAGACTAGGGACTTGGGGAAACTCCCACACATGTGCTGAGTCACGAGGTTTGCATTTATCTCCTCTTATCCTTGCTTGGTGTCCAATGCCATCCAAACAACAGTTTTGAAGAGCTGATTATACAGAGGATGTTATGGATAAAAGCAGCCCACAGCCAAATGAGTCATGCGGTAAAGGACAGTGAAACTGCCAGAGAAGAACTGTGGGGAAGTGAGTGATTAGACCAGGCCAGAAGGAGTGGAAAAGGCTTTCCAGAGGAAGGAGCAGTTGAACTGTCCCTTGAAGGAGAGAAATAAGGGGCAGGGAAAAGCCAATGAGATGAAGGAGACAGCATGAAGAAAGGCACGGAAGTGTGCTTTGAATAAGCTGGTCACAGAGTGACAAGACCCCCAGGACACAGGGGTCTGTGTCCATGCAGGGCCCATGGAAAGCTGGAGGAGGACTTAGATGTACGTGACCTAAGGCCTCATAATGGCTCTACACGTTCTGAGCAAAAAATTTTCTGAATTTTAAAAACATGTTAATTACTATACCACATCACAAGATATAGCATGGGATTCTGGGAGTGTATCTGGGTTTGTTGGAACACTACAGTTGGAGGACAGAAAAAAACGGATTAAAGTGGCTGATTGAGTCAAATACCAAACCAAACACACTTATTGAGGCTAATAGGCTAAAAGAGGGGTGGGAAACTGAATATGGGGAGGATTAACTGAAAATGGGCTTCATAAAAATTCTGCTATAAAATTTTATTTTAAATTTATGGTATAGCACAGGGAACTGTAGTCAACATTTGTGATAAACTGTAACGGAAAAAGAATAGAGAAAAGAATATAGATATACACTTGCATATGCTGTGCTGTGCTTCGTTGCTCAGTTGTGTCTGACTCGTTTCAACCCCATGGACTGTAGTCTGCCAGGCTCCTCTGGCCACATGATTCTCCAGGCAAGAATACTGGAGTGGGTTGCCATGCCTCTTCCAGGGGATCTTCACAACCCAGGGATCGAACCTGCATTGCAGGTGGATTCTTCACCATCTGAGCCACCAGGGAAGCCCATATATGTATATACATATAACCAAATCACTTTGCTGTATACTTGAAACTAATGCCACATTGTAAATCAACTGTACTTCAATTTAAAAAATTACATTTTAAAAAAGGAGTTCAGGTTCAGTCAGAATCATCAGAGACCGATTCAGTAATTTGGGAAAGAAAAAGTTGACTTTTATCCTGTTGTTCTATGTTGAAACTTCATTAATTGGGCTTTAAATTAAAGCTAATTAAATGAACATGCCCTACTTAAAGAAAAGCACAGTTAAGGGATGGGTGTTTCTTAAAGTTGGTTTATCACTATTGTTCTTGGACTGGCAGTGTTGAAGGCTGTCCCCTTATGAAAATAACTTCAATAAATATTTAAAAGGTGAGTCATTGTTTAAGATCAAACATTTGCACTTTTATGTTTTTCATCTGAGGGCTAAGAAAATTATTTAATAGACTCAATTAGTTTAGTCAATGCCCATTCATTCACCTTTACTGTACTTGGTACTAAGTCAGTAGGAGGAAGAGATTCATAGATTCTCATGGGTCGATGTCACAAGCTTGCTTCAGAATCTCAAGAGAAAGATTTTAAAAAATTAAAGTACTACGTAAGCATGTGTGCATTTAAAATTTTTATTTATTGCAGTTTATCTATTAATTGTTAAATGTGAAGGGGATGGGGAGACTCAACTTCGATGCAGTATTCCAAGTAAAAGTCCTAGCTTTTTTTCTCTCCTTCATTTGCTCCCAAACCACCCTACTCAACCCCACCAGAAATTCAATCTGTCCCCAAGTCGCACCGAGTCCACCTCTGAAGTGTTATCTGTCTGTTCTCTATTCATCCACGCTTTCTGTGCCTTGGGTTCTCAAAGTAGGTTCTCAAGATCCCTGGGGTCCCCAAAACCCCTGCAGAAGAGCTGTGAGATCAAAATACTTTCATTGCAATTATGAAATATTAATATCTTCTTTCACTTTCATTTTTTGAGGAGTAGAAAGTGGAGGTTTTCAGAAGTTACAGGAACTATGATGATATCATGTTTATGATGGCTAACAGAATGAGTGCTTGTATTCTTGTATTTAAGAATTCTCTTAAATTTATAATACAGTAGTATTTAGATACATATAACTCTCATAAAGGAAAGCTCTTTGGGGTCTCTAATAATTTTTAAGATGGTAAAGGGGTCTTGAGGTCATTAGTATGAGAATTATCGGCCTCAAAGAATGTCTTTACTTCTCATGCTTCTCTAGACTTGTCCCTACCCTGATCATCCTCCATACAAACAACAGTCTTCTTCCTGAGACAGAGGCCTACTAGTTGACTTGAACTTAGATAGTTACAATGGCTTTGTTTATTTATTAATTAATTGAATGATACCGTATACTAGCATTGAAATGTTGTCACAATCTGGACTAAATCTTCCTTTCTAGTTCCATCTCCTACCATATACCACACCACCTACACCCGAAACATCCAGAGCCAAAGATGGCTGATGAATGACAATTCACTGGGTGTATTTCCTTAATATCCTCCTAGTCAATGAACTACTCTCATAAAAAATGAAAGCTCTCCTAGTCCTCCTAAAACCCACAGCTCTCAAGTTCATTGCAGCACTACTCACAATAGCCAAGATGTGGGCACAACCTAAGCGTCCACTAATAGATGAATAGATAAAGAAAATGTGTTATACGTGTGCCCCAGTGTGCATCGCAGCACTGTTCATAATAGCCAGGACATGGAAGCAACCTAGATGCCCATCAGCAGACAAATGGATAAGAAAGCTGTGGTACATATACACAATGGAATATTACTCAGCCATTGAAAAGAATATATTTGAATTAGTTCTAATGAGGTGGATGAAACTGGAGCCTATTATACAGAGTGAAGTAAGCCAGAAAGAAAAACACCAATACAGTATACTAACACATATATATGTAATTTAGAAAGATGGTAACGATAACCCTATATGTGAGACAGCAAAAGAGACACAGATGTATAGAACAGTCTTTTGGACTCTGTGGGAGAGGGCGAGGGTGGGATGGTTTGGGAGAATGGCATTGAAACATGTATATTATCATATGTGAAATGGATCACCAGTCCAGGTTCGATGCAGGACACAGGTTGCTTGGGGCTGGTGCACTGGGATGACCCAGAGGGATGGTATGGGGAGGGAGGTGGGAGGGGGGTTCAGGATGGGGAACACGTGTACACCCATGGTGGATTCATGTTGATGTATGGCAAAAACAATACAATATTGTAAAGTAATTAGCCTCCAAGTAAAATAAATAAATTTATAGTAAAAAAAAGGAAATGTGTTATAAATACAGTGGAATCTTATTCAGTCTTAAGAAAGAAAATTTTACAATATGTGACAACATGAATAAATCTTCAGAACATTTGCTAAATGAAATAGGCCAACCACAGAAAGATAAACATTGTATGATTCCACTTACATGAGTTAACTAAAACAGTCATATTTATAGAATCAAACAATGGAATGGTGGTTATCAAGGACTGATGAGAGAGGAGGCAATGGGGAGTTACTAATAAATTGGCACAACTTTTCAGTTAAGCAAGATGAACAACTTCTAAAGAACATTGTACCTCTGGTCAACAAGATTGTATTGTACACATAAAACTTGGTTAAGAGGGTAGATTGTATGTTAAGTGTTCTCCTCAATAAAAAAGTTAAACCAGATAGAATCTTTAATTATTACCAAAATTTTAAAAAGGACCTACTCCAGAATCTGAGTTTCCAAAGTATATTTTGATCACATCTTTATTTGTTACTGATCACAATCTGACTTGAGTGATAACCAGGTAGATGTTTGGTTATTCTACCCTTGAATGTGAATTCCTTAGGTCAGAGACCAGGTCTTAATGCATTCTTGCAGTATCTCAGACCCAGACAATGCTTTTCTTATTACTTTTTTAAAAAGTACTCTGTTGAATGAATGAATGAATTATTGCAACAACTAGACTCTATTATATACATACATAAGCATTTTTGTAGTAGGTACAGATTTAGT
Organism: Bos indicus x Bos taurus; assembly: GCF_003369695.1. Taxonomy (NCBI): domain Eukaryota; kingdom Metazoa; phylum Chordata; class Mammalia; order Artiodactyla; family Bovidae; genus Bos; species Bos indicus x Bos taurus. The sequence continues at coordinate 91,641,706 of NC_040084.1, read as the reverse complement.
TATTTATAAAATATTAAGACTGACTTTTGCATCTATTTACCTTATGAAATATATAAAGGCATTAATCTCATTATTTGTAGATATTTCTGGGTTTGTATTACATAGCATTGTTCAGCCCAATTACCCACTTTGTTCATCAAGCTAGGAGCTAAACGGCTTTAGTCTTTTTCTCATCATGTGTCCATCCTCAGAACATTTAAATTTGCCAACACTGGGGCTATTAGAAAAACATGTCATCTGACCTGGGATTAATTACACTTTGGTTCCATTCCATTCAACAGGCACTTACTGGGCCTTGGCATCTCTGCAGGAGGTGGCAGAGATGAAGATGGAGCTAGAGATGACAGTGGAGATGGAGATGGAGATGGGTGATACCAAGCTCCCACCTTCAAGAGCAGCTCACAGGCTAATACAGGAAACAAAGATAAACATGTAAAAACACAACTCCTCGTGATCAGGGAGAGAATAGGGGCTGAGGTAGGACCAAACAGTGTTAATTCTGTTGAGGTGGCGGTGATGCGATGCTAGGAACCCAGACCCTGGCAGTAAAGGCACCAAATCCAAACCACTAGACCACCAGGGAGCTCCCTAGCTAATGCCTTTGTTCTGTCCCAGGACTCCATCCGAAGAGCACGTGGCGATGATTTGTCATGCCTCTTAGACTCTTCTTGGCTGTAACAGTTTCTCAGATTTTCCTAGTTTGAGAGAGTTTGGAGAAGTATTAGTGTGGTGCTTTGTAGAAGGTCCTTCAATCGGGATTTATCTAATGTTTTTCTCATGGTTAGACCGGGGGTTGTTTTTTGGCAAGGAAGTGCACAGACAGGAAGTATCCTTCTCATGACATCAAATCCAAGGTACCTGCTACCAACCTGACTTATCACCGTGGTCGATGTTGACCTTGATATCCTGGCTGAGGTCATATTTATTAGTTTCCCCTGCGCCTTTCCCCGTTGTCCTCTTTGGAGGGAAGTCACTCTTGAGCAGCCCATACTTAAGCAATAGGAAGTTATGCTCCATCTCTCTGGGGACAGAATTTCTTATAGATTACTTAGAATTTTTCTGCAAAAGGTTTTTCTCTTCTCCATTTAGTGATTTGTCACCAGTGATTTTTTTTTAAACATTTACCATGAAACATGTACTCAGTAAAATGATATTTATTGAAGTCCTGTTAAATGCAAAGCATTCATAACACATTTTTGCTGAACAACATTTTGGTTTTCTCAGAAACAACTTGTTTATAAATGAAGAGAGGACTTCCCTGGTGGTCCAGTGGTCAAGAATCTGCCTTCTAATGCAGGGGATGGAGTTTCCATCCCTGGTCTGGGAACTAAGATCCCACATGCAGTGGGGCAATTAAGCCTGTGTTTCACAGCTAGAGATCCCACGTGCTGCAACCAAGACCCAGTGCAGCCAAATATATGTATGTATGTGTGTATATATATATATATATATTTTTTTTTTTTTAATGGAGATATCTGCCTTTCTCTCCTGTCTCTGACATTTCCTTGCTTCGAGCATCAGGCAGGAAATTTCACATTCAAGTTCCAGTGTTCTCTTTTGGAAAATTCAATGATAGAAAATGATTAACTCTACCATTTTTTTTTCCAGGTTCAAAATCATAGAAATAGGCTTTAAATAGTCTACCAAAGGGGATTATTAGTATCTGCAGTGGGCTGGCTCAACCCAATGAAATCTGCGTTGAAAATCTTTGTCATCTGCCATAGGGAATGTGTCTTTTGCTGGCTATATTATTGTCTTATGACTCAGAGCTAAAATATATACACCCAGTGAAAATAGCAAGTGGATGATGTTAACCTTGTTAGTGTAAGGTATTTTATGATGAAGAAAAAGGTGCCAGACCATCTGCAAATGACTGATTTATGGCTGTAATAGAAACTGCTACCTATGGAAGAAGCAGCACTGAATAAAAATGAAGCAAAGGAATTTGGAAGCTGTTGCAATACCAGATTGAGGTGGTATTGGGAAGTCAAGGCAAGATTCATGTGGATGCTTCCTCACCATTACCTCTGTTGGGAGAAAGAAACACAAGACAAAAGTGAGAAAAGCTGGTAAAACCAGAGGATAAAAAGCAGAGTTTAGATTTGCGAGAAAAATAAACACAAACATTGAAGACTGGCTTCTTAGACAGCTCCTCTTAGCCGAAAGGAAGGAGGCGTCTGGGAGGTCTCACTCTCAAGTACAAGTTGGCTCTTGGCTTCATCTTAGGGAAAAAGGCAAAGTAACTTTCTTCTACTCCGGCCCTTCACAGACTTCTTCAGGCTTTTCTGGGCAGCTGTAGCCTCTCTTTTCTCTGATGAATGTCTGCTAATGCATTTCTTGCAAATGCTATTATGTTCTTTCCAGTGTTTTCTCGGAAGGTTTATTCCTGTAAACTCAGTAGTTGTCATGGTAAACTGTAGCTTGGAAATTCCCTGGTGGTCCAGTGGTTAGGACTCCTGTGTTTTCGCTGCTGGGTGTGTGTGTGTGTTGCGGGGGGAGGGGAAGGAGCATGGTTTGATCCCCAGTCGGGGAACTAAAATCTCACAAGCTGTGCAGCATGGCCACAGATCCAAAGCAATAAAGACCAGGTCTGAGGTGATGCAGTCTGTGTCACAGAGTGCCTTGCCCAAGTGAAATGCTGTACTAAGCTTTACTGAGAAGAGGTAAGTAAAGTGGAGTCCTTAAGAGCTAACAACTTGATAAGGGAAACAGAGATGGGAAAACAACTGCAATTCAAAGTGGCCCAGATGAGGGCTTTAGCAGGAGGACAGGGGCTGGGGGAGGGAGCACTGCTCTGCAGCCCCACCTGCCCGGCTCTGGCTGAAGCGGGGAGGGACACGTGTGGGGAAGGGAGAGAGACTGGAAGGAGCACTATTTTGCCATTTAGCAGTGGTTGTGGGACCCAGAAGGCAATGGCACCCCACTCCAGTACTCTTGCCTGGAAAATCCCCATGGATGGAGGAGCCTGGTGGGCTGCAGTCCATGGGGTCGCTAAGAGTCAGACACGACTGAGCGACTTCACTTTCACTTCTCACTTTCATGCATTGGAGAAGGAAATGGCAACCCACTCCAGTGTTGTTGCCCGGAGAATCCCAGGGACGGTGGAGCCTGGTGGGCTGCCGTCTATGGGGTCGCACAGAGTCAGACATGACTGAAGCGACTTAGCAGCAGCAGTGGGACCCAGAAAAGGACGCAGAAAGCACAGGACTTCCTCGGCTCTGTTTTTCTGTCCTGCAGCCTCTAGGCTCTGAGCTGGGCAGCTGCAGGAGGAAGACTGAAGCTAAGGGCCTCACCTTCGAGGCAGGGCATGGATTCTCTCCAGATAGAGTAGGTGAGCAGTGGGGAGACATCCAGATCAGGGTTAGGTGACTTATATGACAACTAGTCTATTCATTTGCATGAAGTTATGCTTACACCTGAGGGATGCTCAAACAACCCTCTTAATGTGCAGTTGTTCTTTAGTTGCTAAGTTGTGCCAACACTTTTGCAATTCTATGGTCAGTACCCCACCGTACTCCTCTGTCCATAGGATTTCCCAGGCAAGAATACTGGAGTGGGTTGCCATTTCCTTTTCCAGGGGATCTTTCGGACCCAGGGATTGAATCCACATTCTCCTGCATTGGCAGGTAGGTTCTTTACCACTAAGCCACCAGGGAAGCCTGATAGCAATTTCATTATTTGACTCTTTTTTTAAGGTTAATAAGAATGATCTCTCTTCAGCTAGCCCCTGTTTAAAATGCAAAGGCCATATTATACAAAGTGAAGTAAGTTAGAAAGAAAAACACCAATATAGTATATTAACACATATATATGGAATTTAGAAAGATGGTAATGATGACCCTATATGTGAGACAGCAAAATAGACACAGATGTAAAGAACAGACTTTTCGACTCTGTGGGAGAAGGCGAGAGTAGGATGATTTGAGAGAATAGCATTGAAACATGTATGTTACCATATGTGAATTAGATGACCAGTCCAGGTTTGATGCATGAGACAGGGTGCTCAGGGCTGGTGCACTGGGACGACCCTGAGGGATGGGATGGGGAGGGAGGTGGGAGAGGCTTCAGGATGTGGGACACAAGTACGCCCATGGCTGATTCATGTCAATGTATGGCAAAAACCACCACAATATTGTAAAGTAATTAGCCTTCAATTAAAATCAATAAATTAATTCACAAAAAAATAAAATGCAAAGGCCACTAAGGAAATCAGTACAATCATTCACTTCACTGAGTATCAGCCATCTCCTTCTGCCTCTGCTCCCAACTAGTGTCAAGAATTATGATGGGTCTGAGGTGTTATCCCTCCTACAAGTTAGTGAGTTAGCCTGTCACAATTCTATAGATAAATGGCAGAAGACATGAAACTCCAGGGTCAGAGACAAAGGACTGTGTTATTCATGATGCAGTAAAAAGCAGAGGGAGGTAGAAATCAGGTGTAGTCACGTCTTACAGTTTGTCCAAGCATGTTTCTCTTTCATTCTCCCTTGATCAAAACTGACTTTTTCCTCTTGGAGGTTGACCTAAATTAACTACTCTATAAGATTCTTCCGATGTGTTACTAACATAACTTTTTGTCAAACACCAGCAAATGGTAGAAGAGACACTTGGGGATAATTTACTGAATCATTTAACAAAAAAAAATGACAGGATCTGGGACTTTCCTGGTGGTCCAGTGGCTGACTCCGTACTGTCAGTACAGGGGACCCAGGTTCGATGCTTGGTCAGGGAACGAGAACACACTTGACACAACTCGAGTGTGCATGCTATAACTCAAGATTCTGTATGCAGCAATCAAAAGATCCTGCATGCCACAACGAAGATGGATGATACCGCAACTAAGAGCTGGTCCTGCCAAATAAATGAATAAATATTAAAAATTCCAGGATCCTACTGTGTATCAGGCATTATGACAGATGCTGGCGGTAACAAGGGGGCAGACCCTGCCCTCAGGGGGCTTACAGTCTGTGAAGAGAGAGAGCTGAATAAAGGTGCGGGAATGCTAAGGCCATTGCAGGCTCCATCAACACCCAACCTGAAAGTGGAAAGTAGCTGGAGATGGCCCAGCCGCTGGGATGGGGATACGGTGGAACTAGACTGTCAGATGAATCATCATTTTCTTCATCGATCTTATTTCACCTAGGATGTACTACATAGCGTCTACAATGAGTTTTAAAATATGGATCATTGTAATGAAATTTGTTAGAGTCATTATTATTTATCTTCTTATTCAGGAAGTCCGAGGAAGTGTTTACTATTTGGAAACACAGGGCCATCTCTGTAACCACAGCCCAAATGAGAAGCAATTTTAGAAATTCTCTGCTCATGAAATGAAAACATCCCACAGCAGTATTGTTTCCTCCTTCACACTGAGAAATTAAGTTTCAAAACTGACGTAAATATTGGTAATGCTCCTTTGATGAGCTTGAATTCCTCCCAGTGAAGTTAATGAGTTAGAGGTAGTGATGAAAAATAAACATATCTAAGCTGACAGCGAAGGGAGGGAAACAGAATTCCTTTGGCTAGCCATGCTCACGAGTTTGCAAACTCAGATTCGTTATGCAGGATGAGATGGTATATTTGGTCCAGAATAATAACTTCCATAAGGAACAAGGAAATGTAGGGAGGTGATCCAGATGAAGTGCAATCTTTTACCTGATCCTTTTTTCAGCTACACTGGGTCTATTTGCTGGACCGTAACTAGTCTTCCTCCTTGGAGGCCCCAGACATGCAGTTCCTACACTGGACTGTCCCCTCACCAAATCACAAGTCCTTCCTGGTGAATGAATTTTCATCTTTCAATATTTGATTAAAGCTTCATCTGCTCAGTGAGGCCATGCCGCAGTACTCCAGGTATCAGATTTTGAGTCAAATACAACTAGATTAGAATCCTTTCTGTTATCCTGGTTCTGAATTCTGGTGTCTGTGTGACTATGAACAAATACTCTTCAAAGTTTCCTTTTTGAAACTTTGAAAATGAATGTAATAATACCTACTTCATTAGATTGTTGTAAGAATGAATGATATACCCTCAGAAAAGCACCTCCCACAGGGCATGCCCTCAGGAAAAGTGGGTTCCTGTCCTCTGTGTGATCACAGATCCCACTCCACAGTGAGTTTTTGATTGTCTCTTTCTCCCAACTGATTGCAGTCTCCTTGAAGATAAGGAAGGTATCTTAATTTTATCTTAGAATCTTCTCCACTATCTAGAAATATACTTGACAAGAGAAGGGACTCAATAATGGTTTAATGAATGAAGAAAGAATAAGTGAATGAATTAATAAGTGAGTAATTAACTGATATATCTTAATTCAGTAGTCCTTAAGCTGATATTTTTTCAGAGAAGTACTACTTGACTGCCTTCAGGAGATATATTGGTGTGTGTGTGTGCACACTTGTGTGAATGTGTGCATGACCGTATGTGCACATACATGCATGCTGAAGGTGAGGTTAATGGCTGTTGTCTATGTCAAGGTATAAACTGCATTGGAAGTTAATTTTCACCAGTGATACAGATGTGAAGAAAAGTGCAAGTGTTTTTATAGTTGATCTGGAGGTCCTTGGGGGTGGTGGTTATCAGCCTGACTCACGGCATCTGTTTGTTACTGAGAAGTGTTTAGTTCTCGTTAATATTGTGGGAGTGAGCTATGACGACTAGCCCAGCCTTTCTGTGACTAAAATTTGATTGTCCTGTATATTAAATAGTAATGTTGACTGTGAATGTCTGCCATGAGCTGATGACTGCATAGTCTTTTGTTTAATTGTTAATAGCACTAGACCTAGATCATCTGGGGGCATTTGGTCTTAGATGACTCAGTAGTTATTTCACATTCACCTCTATTTAATGATATATCCATCTCATCCATAAAATATATGATGATTATTGAATTCCTTTAACCTACTAGAGAAAAATCATGCGTTCCCCATCCTAGAGGTCTGGCACATGGGCAAGCATTCATTCACCAATTCATTCATTCTTATTCATTCAAGGAATATTTATCGAGTCTACTGTGAGTCAAGCATGTTTCAGGTGCTGAACATACAACTGTGAAGAAGGCAGCTAAGTTTAGGGTTGGAGCTAAATATATTATTACTGAGGGCCTCCTGCGTTCCAGGCACTAAACTGTACTCTGGAGATACACCAAGGAAAAAGCGAGTTCTGGCTGTATAGGAAATACATGAATGATGGAATATATTCACAGATGGGGAGAATGTGAGTACCAGTAAAGACAGTTTTCTGCTTCTTTGAGTGTTAACACTTAAGAATCATTGCCCAGTCTTGTACGGTTACATCAATTCTCCACTTCTATTGCCAAGTCATGGTGCCAGGCATCATAATGGAGAGGTTCGGCAGAATTTTATAGCTGGTTAACAGCTATAATTTTGAAACAGTTGCCTTAAACTATTCAATACATGACATTCTTTCCTCCTTCTGCTTTTCCATTCTCTGGATTAATCTTGAAACTTGAACTTGGTGTTCAGACCCCGGGTTCTTGTGGGCCACAGTTAGAGCTTTTGTCCATCTACACCTGCTCAGACTGCTTTGGCTTAACTCCTGTCCCAGTTCAGCCAGACCCAGGATTGAGGATGTTCCAACTGACCAACATATTATGAGGCCCTTCCAAACCCAAGAGTAGGATTTGAACAAACCAATTTATTTCAAATCTTGTTTCTCAAAATCTTTCTCAAATGCCTGTATCCATTTCTGCTTTATGTCTATACCATCCATTGAATTAAATCTTTCTTTGATACTTGAGGCTCTTGTACTGCTTTGAAGCTCATCAGCTTAAACCTTTGTCCTTAAACATTATAATAATCCTTATAAAAATTTGATATATTTAGAAATCAGCCTATATGTCATTAACACTCTATTCCAATCAATCAAAATGAATTTTTAAAAACTGAAATGGAGCTGATTTACAGTGGACTGTCCGTTTCTGGTGTACAGCAAAGTGATCCCGTTGTGCACATACGCATTCTTTTTCATATTCTTTTCTATCGGGATATATAACAAGATATTGAATATAGTCCCCTGTGCTATACTATAGGACCTTGTACTTTATCTCTCCTATATATAACGGTTTGCATCTGCTAATCTCAAGCTCCCCACCCATCCGTCTCCTGCGTCCCCTTCCCCCTGGCAGCCACAAGTCAGTTCTCAGTGTCTGTGAGTCTTTTCTGTTCATTTGTGTCATATTTTAAATTCCACATAGACATGATATATACGGCAAAATTAGTTTACGGAGCCCTAATTATCTTGATATCACTGAACAAAGAGGGCTGACTGCCGAGAGATACCAGAGTTCCAAAGAAATGAAATGGAGGGACAAAGTTGACTTCATTGAAAGTCAGCAGCATAACACGATCCGGGACAGATCCCAAATTAGCGGCAGGGGCAGCGAGCCCTATCAGAACCCACAGCTGTGAGAAAATCACTGCTGAATAGTGTGGAATCTGAGCTGGGCCTTGAAGAAGAGCTGGGGTTTCAATAGGAGGAGAGGAGGGGTGAAACCACAAGCAGGGTTGGTGGCGCGAACAAAGCTGGAAGGGCGAGGAGGTGCCCACCTCTGGATAACATCAAAGAGCTTCAGGTTTATCGATCTGGCCAAAGCCTCCACGGCTTTCAGGTGGCCTCTGTGTTACAGGAGAATTTGAGTTCCTAGATAAGAATGGCTGGCAGCTTTCAGAAGGCTTCAGTTGAAAAGCAGAGAAATGATGATCCTGGGGGGCCAGTTTGTTTAACTCTATAAACCTTGAATCCCTTTGGGTATCGCTCAGAAGAGCCATGCCCTTAATCATCAGTGATTGGAGTTTTTAGGTTTAGCTTTTCTACCAGGGGGGAAAAAAAAGACTCTTTGGCTGCTTAACTCAGGTCACTAGAGGCTGTCTCTGGAGAATTACTCTTTGTGGATAATTTCACTCATCGCCAGTCAGATTAAGACCTTCAACTGCAGATAATGACATTCTCCCTGGACTGTTGTTTCTGTGAACTTCATTGTGACAGCTTATATTTGAAAGGTGAATTTGTGTAAGCTATGTGTCTAATGGGATTTTTTAAAGTTTGGTATGAGAAGTGTTCAGCACAGCTGTGACTCAGAGGGTTTTGATTCTCTACAGTTTTGCAGGAATGATTTTCCTGTTTTAGACAAATGATCAGTTTTGTGCCTAGGGAAGAGTGAAGGCTGGTGGTTGGTACCTGCCTCCTGGTCTGGGTTACACTGGAGAAATACACTGGAGAAATACACTTCCATCAGGGAGGGATGGGAGAGGGTTGCTATTGATCAGAGGGTCTGTAGAGGGTGTTCAGAGAAGAGTAGCTGGTGTGAACTCTGATTTTAAATATTGAGATGCCAAGGATGTATCCAGAAGGATAGTGTGCATGTGTGGTCACTGTGATCCTGAGGACTGAAGACCACCAGGCTCCTCTCTCCATGGAATTTTCCAGGCAAGAGTATTGGAGCAGGTTGCCATTTCCTATTCAAAGGATCTTCCTGATACAGGGATCAAACCTGTGTCTCTTGCATCTCCTGCACTGGCAAGGGGTTCTTTACCAACTGTGCCACCTGGGAAGCCCAGAAGGGCAGCACGTGGTGTTAAATCAAAGTGTGGAAATAGATACATTTGAAAAGTTGGAAGTTTAAGGACTGTAGGAATTCCCTGGTGGTCCAGTGGTTAGGACTCTACACTCTCACTGCTGAGGGTCCGGGTTCAATCTCTGGTCAGGTAAGTAAGATCCCACAAGTTGTTCAGTGTGGCCGAAAGAAAAAAAGTTAGTTAGAGTACTTAAAGCAGGACAGAGTGCAGTGTGAGGAATGGGTATAACAGGCAGTTCTTCGAGAAGGAGCTGATGGCACGATGCCTGGTGTGTGATGCAGCCATTCTCTGAGGAACCATACTAAGACCAGACTCCATTCTTTTCTGTGGCATGTGTGTTGGGGGGATCTTGTCTGGGTGATGGAGGGTGTTCTGTGCCAGGATCTCAGTGTAGAGGAAATAGATGGTGTTTCAGGGAAAGTCAGGGTTGGAAGGCAGTGACCCATCATCCTATGAGCAAAGGTCACTGGGCCAAGTGTCATCAGGGTGAGGTGGTTCATGCATTCCATATGGAATGAATGTGGAACTTGAATGGCAGACATTGGGAACATTGCTTTGTATGAACGGAATCTTGAAAGGCAACTTTGAACCGCAGAGACTTCCAGTTAAGTTTCTCTGGGCTTCAGGTTGGACATATTCAAGGGTGCTTAGGTGAAATCAAGTGTTTTTGCTTTATTTTGTCTTGTGTGTGTGTGCGCGCCCATGTGAGTGTATCTGAACAGAAGGGGTGTGGCTAGAGACGGGCCAGAACAGGACTCTCTAAAGCAAGGGCTCCAGAACCTGGGTCCATGGGGGCATTTCTTTTATAGTCTGCAGCTTAGCATTATAACCTTGAAGGAAAGGGCTCACTAAATCCAGGGTTGCTATTTTGAGTAGCTCCAGGGAGGCAGCCAGATCTCATGATCATGAGATATTAAACCCTCTTAAAGTGAGGTCTCTAAGCCCAAGTAGGGTGCCCACCATTGGTCATGGCAGGGTCCATTGAAATAGCTATGTGTACACGAATAGGTTTTGGGCAACATGTCCCATCCCTGCCCACCCCTTAACTGCTTGCATCTATTTGAGGAATTCCTCAGTTTGTGAGAACCTGCCCCTTATTATAGAAGTAAAAGATGACAGTTGACACTTGCTTTCCCAGACTCCTTTGCACCTAGGGAATATGACCTATACTCAGCCAAGCAGACGCATCTACCTAGAGCAGAGCTTCTCAACCACCAAGCTGTGGCAAAGCGATAGATTGTGAACAGGTCATAGGAAGCCCGAGACAGGGAGTTCCTCAGTCCCTGGAAGTGTCAAAGCTCTTGGACACATCACCTCTGGCTACAGCATCCTCGTTGTACCCCAGGCACTGTAAAAATACAATTTTCTGTAGGGCTGTGGCATGAAAAAGCTGTGAGACACTGGACTAGGAAACTGAACTGGGATCTGGTGGCACAGTTACGGAGACCTTGGAATCCGAGGTTCTCTCTGTGACTCAATGGTCGCTGCAAGAGACCAGGTCATGGGTCGCCCTGGGTGGAATGTCTTCTCCCGGGATCACTTCTGCAACATAGTTCTCATCCCTTCAGCTAACACTTAAACATTTTTTTAATAGATTCATTTTCTGTTTCAATCAGTCAACATTCCAGAAGAGCTGTACCGTAACAGAACACAGAAAGTCTATGAGAGGGGAACCAGGTAGGAGAGTACTGAATACTTCTTCCCCTTCCAGGGTAAATCTGAGCCAACTGAGCCCTTTGTTGGACAAAAATATTCCTGAATAGGTCACACACACTAAAATTGGGAGCTTGAGGGGACTTTGAAGACAGTTGTAGTTCAGTCCCAATAAGCCAAAGTGAAAGGGCTCCCAGGCTCCCATAGTTACTGGAAAAATGGCAAAGTCTGGCTTATTTCTATTGTCTGAGTGGGTATTTCCTTTAGCAATGCCATCTCTCACTTTTTAACAAAAACTTGGACCATTTGAGTGTCTAGCTGTTCCTGGCATTCCCTTTTCCATAGGAAAGAATGCTTTTAATGGCTTTAAGCTAAAGCAAATACTTTTTTCCCCCCGATGCTTGCTAAATGGGCCAAATACGTTCTTCGCTTCCTTGGAATTTTCTTGTATTTTATTTGTTTTTGAAGGTGAAGCATGCCAGACAACTAGGCAGATTGTCGTGTAAATTGCACATGGATTAGCAAAAAGCCTTAGAGTGTCAGAAGGTTTAGATGAAGCAATTAAAAGAGTATTTGTAAAGAATCACTTAAAAAATTTTTTTTGTTTCTTTTGTTTTGTTTTTAAGCCAAAGTCTCTCGAGGAGACTTTGAAGATTCTTGTAGTTCAGTCCTAAGAAGCCAAAGTGAAAGGGCTCACAGGCTCCCATAGTTACAGGAAAAATGGTGAACTCTGGCTTATTTCTATTAGTTTTTAAGCAATGCCTGGGGATGCAAGTTGGGGTGTGGGAGGGGTGGTGGGAAGAATTACCAAGGAGTGGGAGGATACTTTGGGGGGCGATGAGGATGTTCATCATCCTGATAGGAGCAAACATACCTCAAAACTAATTAAATCATACGATTTAAGCACGTGCAGTCTGTTCTATGTCAATTATAGCTCAACAAGATTGTTTATAAAAAATGAAACAAATGAAACACCATTTCACAAAAAGACTGTGTAAAAAGTTAGAGAAAGAGAGGAAGCCAAAGAATCAGAAACTCTGCTGACCAAACTCTTCCAAATGACCAGAGAGCATATGGAAAACATTATTTTGAAAAAGCTGCCCACTCAGTTCACAGGTGATCACCAGGTCGGAAGACCTACACCACGAGCAACTGCCATCTCCTTATGAGTGGCACTTCCAAAGGCCTCCTCTTGGGTCTGCTTTCTCTAAACTCTTTGCTTAGGCTTTCTTGATCATCTCTGCCTAACAGAGGAGATGGGCCTTCCTTGTGTTTGAAAAAAATTACCCATTTATTTTTCAGAGGACTGCAGCAAGGATTTATGTTTATTAAACATAATTCTATAATTGATCTGAAGGTTCTTGGAATGTGTGAATTATAGATCAAGCTTTTGACCATAAATCTAAGGCACTGCTCAAATTATGTTTCACAAGAATTCATGGGATTTCATCCTATCAGCTGTTGTGTGGAATAAATGAGGGAGAGGCTCAGAAGCAGAGGCTGAGCACCTACTGAAATTGATTAGAAGCAGGGTGACCATGTAATTTATTACCCAGAGACAATATTGAGAGTTAAAAAAGCCACTATTGATTGGTATCTATGTTGGCAGCAAAGACATAAACTAGGACTGTTCCTGGTCACCCTCCTAGAAGACTCTTTGACTTTCTAAAAGTAGAAATTGATGAGCCCAGGTCACCCTTTCTGTGTGCTGGGGAGTAAAGCAATGTGCATACAGACCAAGGTGGCTAGATCTCAGTCCATCTGGTGAACTTGCTTTACTTGGAGCTGGAAAGAGAAGTGGACAGTGGAGGTGAAGAAAGGAAGGCAGGGATTACTCAGAGATTTCAAGGACCAAGTCAGCCACCAGTGACAAGGATTGATTACTCCCTGTAAGAGCTTAGGGTGAATCTTTTCTTATTCCTTTGTCCTGAGAAACATCAGAGTTATATATAAGCAAATCCTTGCACAATGGCAGCATATTCAGCCTCTCATATTTAGAGAAAAAGTTGGTTAGGACAAATAGGACTTTTCTTCAATTAAGCTTCCTAAATCTACCATGATCTTTGCAATTCAGAAAGCAAAATTTAAGTGGACTCTTTTGGTTATTTCTTTTATTGATTTTTTAATTACAATTTTTAAAAAATAGCTTGTACTTCCTTTTCCTACACTCTTAAAGTTGCCATTGCCTAATGCCAGCTGCTCTAAGTAGCTAGAATTTGGAAATGAAAGAGGAGATGGCAACATCACAGAGATGAGAGTTACAAAGATTTTTAATATGAAAGTATATTTAATATCCTGCCTGGGTATTAAAATGACAGGCTGTGTCTTGGATAAGCTTTCATGAGTCCATGATAATTAGTTTTTATTACATTGTATTGAACAGCTTTTCCTAACATGTAGCCTTTTCCAAACAAGGTGGTGTGCAAGGCTGTGTATGATTTTAGTCTTGCTTATCTCGCTAGCTTCATCTCTCAATCCTTGCTTGACTCACACTGTAAATTCTAGCAATATTAAACATCTTGTAGTACCCTGTGTCCCACAGAGAAGATTTTAGAGACTTTGAACAGCTCTTTATCTCTCAGTCCTTTTTGTTGCTATGTTCTTTTTTAGAAAATGTCTTTTCTTCTAATTCATTCCTCCTCTTTAAACATTCAGTGGTCACTGTTTCCAGGAAGCCTTTCCTAATTCTTTTCCTTAATTCTCCCTTAGTTACTTTAGGATTCCTTTTCTCTGCTTCCTTAATATGCATGCAACTCTCTATTCCTATGTGTTGTCTTATCTTATAGTTATATAGAGAGAAAAACAAATCTGACTCCATATTGAATCTGTTTCTTTTTACTCTGACCTTTGTATTCTATTGTTTTTCCTACAAGCTAAGAATGTGGTCTATAGCCTGAAATATCCAGGAAAGCCCATTCTCAAGGTTCTGACTTTTAAAGGTATAACACTTTCCCATTTATACAGAGATTAAGTTGCAGAACAGAGAATAACTCCATCTTGCTGGAGGTTTATAGGAACATTGTGACCAGACCAATGTGGACAGCTGCAAGAGCAAAGAACACCAGCACCAAGATGCTTGCAGCAACCATCCACACCTCCTACCCTTTTAGTGAAAAAGAGGTCTAAATTCTAACTCAGGGAATATGGCTCTTTGGGACACGAGTTCATCATCTTCTCTGTCTGCTGGCTTTCTGAATAAAGCTACTGTTTCTTGCCCCAACAACTTGTCTTTTGATCTACTGGTGTGTTGACCATGTGAGGAGCAGTATGAGCTTGGATTCAGTAACAGTTATAAGGTTTTATATTTGTGTCCGACGTACATGAACAAGCATCTAGAAGACTGAATCGAGTATTGAATGTTTTCTGTCTGTCTCTCTAATGGCTGGCACGGTTGACGCAGAGTAGGTGTTTCCAAAACCTAATAAAATTGTACACGAACCTGAGAAAACAACCAGCTGAAACATTTCCAGGAAGGACAGGTGTGCAAACGATTCCAGCCGAGAGTAGGTGCAATGCTGTTTACTTTAACTGCTCTTGAGCCAGCTTTGCTTTCTCATTTCCTCAGAGTAAATATGTGAACATATTTGATAGAAGCAGATGCATAGAATTTAAGTGCAGTGGTGCTATCATCAGATCAAAATAACACAGGCTTTGTTGACCCCACAATATTGGATTCGTTTTTAGCTACTTGTTTATTTCATGTCAGTTTCCATTTTTTCTTGGAACTGAGAAATAACACATATTTCACTGCACATTTTTAAGGAAAATGATGGTACTATAATGAGTAGGAAGTGTTACTTCCAAACTGCTATTAATGAGAGTGCAAGGTTTATTTTTCCAGTATCCTTTTTGACTGAGAAACCACTGAACATTGTTGGACAGCATCTTTATTTTTGAAGAAGTACATCATCCCAAGTAGCAGGGGTTTGAAAAGAATGGAGGAGAAATGATTAGAAACTAATCATTAGTTCAAATATATTTAGTTTTTAAACTTTCAGAAATCTTAGTGGTTATTACATGTTCAAGTAGTAAACTTAAAAAAAATATTATTCCAAAAGCTGAGAATCAGGACTTGAAGTTTGTATGTTTCCTAAATTAATGACACTAGAAAGTTAGCAGAAAGCAGGGTAGTCTAACCTGATTTCTGATTGCAGAAGACAAGGTTAAGCAGTTTGATTGTTACCAAACCCAAGTTCACGTGCCTGACATACAGTGAAAACAAACTAAAACATGGGAGTTTGAAGCAGAGAAAGGTTTATTCCAGGGCCACCCTTATGGCAGAAAGCAAAGAGGAACTAAAGAACCTCTTGATGAAGGTGAAAGACAAGAGTAAGAAAGCTGGCTTAAAGCTCAACATTCAAAAAACTAAGGTCATGGCATCCAGTCCCATCACCTCATGGCAAATAGATGTGGAAAAAATGGAAACAGTGACAGACTTTATTTTCTTGTGCTCTAAAATCACTGTGAACAGTGACTGCAGTCATTAAATTAAAAGACACTTGCTCCTTGGAAGAAAAGCTATGACAGCATACTAAAAAGCAGAGACATCACTTTGCCGACAAAGTTCTATCTAGTTAAAGTTATAGTTTTTCCAGTAGTCGTGTATGGATGTGAGAGTTGGACCATAAAGAAGACTGATTGTTGAAGAATTGATGCTTTCAAATTGTGGTGCTGGAGAAGACTCTTGAGAGTCCCTCGGACTTGAAGAAGATCAAATCAGTCAATCCTAAAGGAAATCAGATTGGAAAGGCTGATGCTAAAACTGAAGTTCCAATACTTTGGCCACCTGATACAAAGAGCCAACTCATTGGAAAAGACCATGATCCTGGGAAAAATTGAGGGTAGGAGAAGAGGGCGACAGAGGATGAGATGGTTGGATGGCATCACTGGCTCAATGGACATGAGTTTGAGTAAACTTCAGGAGATAGTGAAGGACAGGGAAGTCTGGCATGCTGCAGTTCATGGGTCAAAAAGAGTAGGACATGACCTAGTGACGGAACAACAACAACAAACCAGCCAGTCCTAGATGGCTCCATGCAAAAGTGACCATACCAAGAGTAACTGAAATCACTGAACAGGGTGTGGCTAAGGTAAAGAAATTGAAGTTCTACTAATTATTTAATCCTTTTACATTGTTATAACATCAACTGTTACAGGAGAGTTGGAAGTCCCTTCCCTATGATATACACACATGGCCAAAAAGCTTTTGGTTTTCTGGAATTGTTGTTTAAAATTCCAAGTAATCTGAGTGTAAATTAGAGGCATTAAAGTTTTGGCTAGTATTGATAAGTTCAGGCAGATTATTAACATATATTCCATTTAAGGTATTATTTTCTGGAAGGCAGTAAATATGCACTTGTAAAGCTTTTCTTTATGAAATATACAGAGAAATATTTAATCAATGCTTTGTGTGATAGTGGTGGCTGTTGAGGATTACACAGAAAGTGGAGATAATTAGGATGAACATAATTTCTTCTAAGCAGAGAACCAGTTTGGCTCTCTTAACTAGAGCTATTGCTTAATCAGTTGAACCAAGAGCCAGAATGGCAAAGGGATGGATTTATTAAGGGTGGCAGAGACATGTACTAAGCTACAAATGACCTTAGTAATAGGCATTTGGATTTCACATAACTTAGAGTAGTATAGCATTGTAAAAAGAGATCAAAAAGATCACACAGAACTAATTGTGTACAGATTTGTAAATTATACAGTAAGGCTACGCATTTCAGTTACATTGGCAAAGTCGATTACATATAATTGCAATTCTAGCTCATGTGCCTGCATAATATAAATTTTACTAAAAGCTTACTACATAGAGCAAGTTTCAGTAGATGGTAATGATTTTAAAGTAAATTTCTAATTATATCATACAAAAATTATTTTAAATTACTTTCACATTTTGATAAAACTTTCAGTTCAGTTCAGTTCAGTCGCTCAGTCATGTCTGACTCCTTGCGACCCCATGAATTGCAGCACACCAGGCCTCCCTGTCCATCACCAACTCCTGGAGTTCACTCAAACTCATGTCCATTGAGTCGGTGATGGCATCCAGCCATCTCATCCTCTGTCGTCCCCTTCTCCTCCTGCCCCCAATCCCTCCCAGCATCAGAGTCTTTTCCAATGAGTCAACTCGTCTCATGAGGTGGCCAAAATATTGGAGTTTCAGCTTAAGGATCAGCCTGATAAAACTTTACTCACCTCCAAATAGGAAACATGTCCAACTATCCTTATAATCCACAAATCTGGTATATTTTCTCTGAAACCAAACAGAAATGTTATATTTAACTACAAACAAGTCATATATCAAGATGAAATACCAGCTTTGTTTTTTTAAAACTCATTTCTTACAAACCTCTTTACTGAACACATTTTTATTAGCTATTCTAATTGATGAATATGACAAAAATCTGTAAATGAGAGTGAGTAAACAGATATGCCATACAAAATATAAAATAGCTCATTTTTTTTAATTAAAAAAATTCTTGCTCTCTTATATATAACTTGGATTCCTTTTGGCCAGGTTTGAAGTTGGAAACCCTTTAGACCCAGGATCTGCTACATCTATGATCCCATGAGCCTCTGTCATCAGAGACTGTGTTCTAGGCGATTTCATTACTCATCTGCTGTTTGGCCTTGGATAGCTGAATCTCTTGGCCTCTGTCTCTTTAGTTCTCAGTTCCTTATCTGTAAACTAGGGGATAAATAGATCAATGGTTTTCAAATTGTGCACTATAAAGCCTTGATGTGACTGTGGGTACTCTTATTAGAGACCTCCGCATGGGATGGAGGCAGTGGGCACAAGGACCCTGGGGCTCTGGAATCCTATAGTACCTGCTCAAATGACACAGTTTTACTTACACCTACTGGGTTTATTGGAGTTCTATGTGAGCTTTCCTTTGAGGAAAGAGGTATAAGGTAAAAAAAAAAAAAAAAAGCAAACCATTAGACTTAGATACAAATTAAGGTTATGGTTCTAGAATTAAATTATTTTACTCCAAGCAATTAAATGGGTCTGGCATGAAATGGCTCTCAAGAAATCTCTGTTGAATGAATGGCGTTTCTGCCTTTAGAGAATTTATAACCTGATGAAAAATCTTCTTCATTTTAAAAAATACTGTAGCTCAAATAATGCTTCTTTTATCCTATTACCATTACACTTTCAATTGTTTCTTAATCTTTGAATTTTGTAAGCAGCAAAAGAAAATGTCTATTCTTCATCTTCAAAAGTACCCATACTAAAATCATCCCATTCAGATAAATATCAGATGACAAATTGCAGGCTATGATTGTTAGAAGTTTCATCATTAATTTGTCTAACACCTATAATAGATATAGGCTAGAAACACTGAACTTACTGTACAAATATGGGACATTTTGGCAGGATAAATAGAAATCTTTCTTTATAGAAAGCAAGCTCTCCCAATGATGTGTACATGAGCACAAATGAATATATCTTAGTATGTTTTCTAATGAACTTCAAGAAAACTTTCAATGAGTTCACATTAGAACAAGTGTAGAAAACCATGGAGTTGAAACAGTGTTCAGTTGTCAACTAAACAACAATCCCACAGTAGACGAAAACTATGATTTATAAGTCAATGAAAGAAAATCTAAAAGGAAAGAAGGAAGGAATTCTGACATATGAGACAGCGAGGATCAACCTGGAGAACACTATGCTAAGTGAAACAAACCAGTCACTAATACTGTATAATTCCACCTTTAAGCTGTTGAGTCGCTAAGTCACGTCCGGCTCTTTGTCACCCCATGGGCTGTAGCCCACCAGGTTCCTCTGTCCAAGAGATTTCCCAGGCAAGAATATTGGAAAGGGTTGCCATTTGCTTCTCCAGGGGAGCCTCCTGACCCAGGGATTGCACTGGTATCTCTTACATCTCCTGCATTAGCAGGCGGATTCTTTACCAGTGAGCCACCTGTGGCACATGGGTTCAGTTGCTCCTGGGTATGTGGGAACTTACCAGACCAGGAATCAAACCAGTGTCCCCTGCATTGGCAGGTTTTTTTTTTTAAAGTGCTTTTCTCATAGACAGCACTGTAGTTAGGTCTTGCTATTTTCAATCTAACAATCTGTGTCTTTTTTTGTTTTTTGCCTCTGCTGGGTCTTCGCTGCAGCTCATGAGCTCTCCATTGTGGCACGCCGGTTTCTTCTCTAGTTGCATTGTGCAGGCTTAGTTGCCCTGTGGCATGTGGGATCTTCGTTCCCCAACCAGGGATCTAACCTGCACCTCCTGCATTGCAAGGTGAATTCTTAACCACTGGACTCCCAAAGAAGTCCCACATATTCCTCAAATTTAAAGACAGAGTTTCCACATCACATACTTCCCGTTAACTAGTAAAACAGGTTATGAGAATTTTAGAGTTTACAAAATGGAAGTAAAAGCTTCTTTCCAAATCTTTGAAAAAAATTCCATGTTTAAAAAATCATGGCTCCGAAGAAGTGCATAACCAAAGCTGAAGACCAGAGTGTCCAATCCAGTTTTGATGTTTGCTTCAAATACATTAATAGATTCAAAGAGATTATAAAATAATCTTGCTCAATCCACATGGTGCTTTCCTGAAAGAGGAAAAAGACTCCTCTCTCACAGAACCCAGTTGCCCCGGATCACCTTGGCTTTTGAAGAATTATTGGTTTGGCTGGGATCCCACTTTCAGAACACAATTCCTTAGATCTGGCAAATTTGAATTGTGGATTGATGACCGCTTGGCTTGTTTGAACGGATTCTCTGGTTTACTCTCTGATGTGGCCTCATGTAAAATGCACTTTGTCCCCCTCCCCAACCCCAAGGAAAGCTGGGTACCACACACACCTCCTTCACTGTCTCTTGGGCATCGTACTTAATCACACTTAGACTAGACTGTAAGCAATGACTATAGATCCAATGTTCCAGACAGTGAAGTAGCTGCAATACCACCGTGGGGCTGTGATGGGAAATTTGGGATCTGCAACTCTATGGAATGTATAGCCACAAAAAGAAAACTTGTTGTTAGAAGCCCAAGGTTCAAATGCCCGACCCAAGATCTATTTCATATGGGTCCTGGGGGAAAACCAATTAATTGTTTTCTGAGGCTCAATGACTCCAACCCTAAAATGAGGACAATAACAACTTTGCTCATGAGTTGATATAAGGATTACAATGCAATGTATGTCAGAGTGAGTTGTAAGCCGCAGAGCATCGTATGCACATGTGCCTACACACACCATCCATGTGTGCATTGCTGTTGTGGCCAGTGATGATGAGCAGGGCAGGGGGCCTGTTGAAAGACTCCAAGGTCTGAAATGTGCTGACCAGTACATCTGAATGTAATGTTTTGCTGCTGTTCCTGATCAAACAACTATAAACTTTTGCTCTCAATACTCTTTTCAGAGTATTGAAACTGAAAACACACAGTTTTCATGTCCCTTTTGGATCTATAGTCATTGCTTATGGTCTGATCTAAATGTGATTAAGCAATGCCCAAGAGACAGAGAAGTAGGTGCATGTGGTACCCAGCTTCCTTCATTGCTGTGGGAGCTTCCGCCCAGGACTGACCTCCATCTCTGGGTTGGAAGTAGTTCCTTGTAGCTACCACAAACTGGCCAACCTGAAGGAGATCCAGACACCCCTGTGAATTCCTTACCTTGCAGGGTGGTGCCAGTCCTGGGGCTAAGAGGGCATGCTTACTCCTGTGATCTCGGCTGGCCAGTAAAAGATGATTATGGCCCTGCTCGCTGTGTGGGAGGCAGGAACGTGATGACAGCCTCCCTTGACAGATGGCAGGCATGTGTTCCTGTGCTAACAAGAATTTCTTGCTGGATCATCAAAAGGCATTTATTTCCCTTTTGGGGACTGGACCTTGTAGAATCTTACTCCTAGATCTGGGGCTTCAACATCTGGGTTTCATCGTCAGTCGACCTGTCCTCAAACAAGAGATCTGGAAAAAACGCTTTTCCAGAAGTCATAAACATGCTATTGACTTTTACTTCCTACTGTTAGCCCTTCCTCACTACCCACCAGCGGTTTCCCATGAATAGTAAATATGTATCTTAGGCTAATTGGACTAAACTGGTGTGTCAGATCTACTTACAGGCTCCTTTTAGTTTATTTGTTTGCTAAACTTCAATTCTGTGTGTGCTATGTTAATACTTTTTTTTTTGGTTTAGATTTAAAAAAGTATACAAATCGTAATGCTTCCATCAATACAATAATAATAAAATAATAATCCATTTCCAGATTCTATTGTCAATCAGATGTTTTATACACATGATCTGATTTAATGCCCATAATGTTCCAGAGTAGGCATTATTATCTCCCTTTTATCCATGAGGCTTAGAGGGTACAACAGTTTGTTTAAATCTACATAGTAATTATTAGACCTGGAATTGAAATCTAGGTAGGTTTAAATCCAAGAGTACATTCTTTTCACTGTATCATTCTGGATCTTGAATCTTTAGTTACTCTTTGGCATGGCATTGGAAATCATCACTATCTTTTGAGTTTAAGCTCAGATTCCTTTTAGTTTCTCTGTGCAGGGCTGGATGATAGGATACAGGTGGTTTCAAATTTTACAAACCAACATGTTTCTAGAAAGCACACTATGAAGCAGATTGTCATGAATTTCACTAAACACCCAGAGTTAGTCCAGATAATATTGATAGTGAGAAGCAAACACAAATACCATGAACAGTATCAAATGGTAGATGGACTCCATGTTCTGACTCCCTTCAGACCTCCTTTCAGTAGCCAGAGTAATCATTCAAAAACACAAGTCTGATTATGCCTTGACCACAATGTATAAATTTGCTTTCATCTGTGTCATTGTTCTTAAGTTAATGGCAGCCTCCCCCAATATGGCTTAGCTGGTAAAAAATTCACCTGCAATGTGGGAGACCTGGGTTCGATCCCTGGGTTGGGAAGATCCCCCAGAGAAGGAAACAGCTACCCACTTAAATATTCTGGCCTGGAGAATTCCACGGACTGTATAGTCCATGGGGGTCACAAAGAGGTGGACAGGACTGAGTGAGTTTCACTTTCCCCCAATAGACTCTAGGCTCCATATGGGCAGGGAGCATCTCTCTTTTGTTTGGCCCTGAATCCTGTACTTAATGGTCCCTAGTTCTTTAACACACCAGGTTTGGTCCTGACTCCAGGTATCTGTGCCAACTGTTCCTTCTGCCTGGAAAGCCATCTTCCTCCCCACTGTGCCTGCATGCCCCTCTCTCATCTCATGCAAGATTCTGCTCAAATGTCCCTTATTCAAGAGCCCTCCCTGACCACCCTTTCTAAAATGACACTCCCTGCCCCTCCCCCAAGTCCATCACTTCTGAATCCTTTGCTTTTTTTAAATTAAAAATTGCTTTTCCTAGCACAAATCACTGACTGATATAATATGTTATATTATTACTTACAAAAAAAGTCTGTCTTCCTTCACTAGATTGCTAAGCTTACCAAGGGAAGGGACTTATTTTATTTCCTGTTGAATCTGTAGTCCTTAAAACTGTGCCTGGAGATAGTAGGTGCTGAGTAAATATTTGATGATCTAATCAATTAATACAACTGCAATGCAGGAGGCCTGGGTTCGATTCCTGGGTCGGGAAAGAAAGCCCTGGAAAAAAAAATGGCAACCCACTCCAGTATTCTTGCCTGGGAAATCCCATGGACAGAGGAGCCTGGCAGGCTACAGTCCATGGGGTCACAGAGAATTGGACACAACTGAGTGACTAAACCATCACCAATCAATGAATAAATGACTCAATTAAGATTTATTGAATTCACAAAAGCCTCCTTCAATCCCATCAGCAGCAGACACTGCTGGTACGCTGTGCCACAACCCTTCTGCCCAGCTCTGCCTATAGCTGTGGTGGGGGTGGGATGGGGGGAGTGGAATTTCTGTGCAGGTGGACTCTGGTTCACTTCACCTGCAGGCTGAGTCCCCTGTTTCTGTGCATCAGGCTTTCTCAGAAACTGTGTGTGGAGTTGCCTCACAGCCTGGAAGTACGGGAGAGTTACAGCCCAGAGGCAATCCTCCAGCCCCAGGAAGGGAGTCAGGGGTAAGTGCCAGGGTGCCCTTCTTCAGAGGGACAGCGAGTCCCTTCTCCAGAGCTGCTCCGAGTCTCCAGCAGGGCTGCGTCCACATCGGCGAGCAGCTCAGAAGCCCTCTTCATGGCGTTTCCTCCGCCTTCCATGCTCTGGCGTCCTTGCTGTTGCTCAGTCTCTCAATCACGTCCGATGCTTTGTGACCCCATGGGGCATCCTTGGGTCATCTTTTAAACTATTTGCCCTCAAATCTTTGCATCAGGAAAACCCAAACCAAGGCACGGTCCTCTTCAATACGAGTGTCAGGGATTCAGAAGTGACTCTGTCAAATTTGCATGAATATTAGCAATCTTGTTTGTTTACACTGGGTTTTATAGGTACCAAATGCTTCAACTTAGGCTGATTAACAAGTTGCCTCACAGAATAACAAGCCAAATAAAATACTGAAGTATCTTGAAAAATGAGCTAAATTCAAGATGTGAAATCAAATAAGAAAAACTATAAAAGGACAAGGATTGGGACTTCTCCAGTGGTCCAGTGGTTAAGAATCTGCCCTGCAATGCACAGGAGGTGGGTTTAATCCTTGGTCAGGGAACTAAGATCCACATGTCATGGAACAACTAAGCCCATGTGTGACAACTAATTAATCCTGCATGCTCTGGGCCTGTGGGCTGCAACTAGAGAATATGAGCACAGCAAGGAAAGATCCCAGGTGCCACAGCTGAGACCTGATGCAGCCAAATAAATAAGTAAATAAAAAAATAAAATACTAGCCAGATTCTCTGTATTAAAAAAAAAAAAAGACAAGCCTTAGGCTTAAAAAAAAAAAAAAAAAACAACAACAACCTTATACACACATACATAGAATGGGAAGAAATAACCCAACCCTCATTCTGGTGGTTGTTGCTCAGTAGGCAGCTTGGGTATTGCAGAGGGTGATTCCCACATCCTAAGTGATCCTTGACATCTTACACAACTTTGTTTCAGCTGTTTCCACAGCCTCACTGTGGTTGACATGCTTCCCGTGGCCTCAGCTTTACAGAGGAGGCCTACAACCAGGGATGTGCCTGGAAACATTAACAGCCGGCAGTCTGGGGAAAGAGCAAGCCTTGATTTGCAGCATCATGCGTATATCCATGGCAGAACTACTTCTGCCAAGGTTGATTTCAAGCTTCTGATAGGATGCATAGAATGTGGCTTGGGGAAGAGACGGTGGTGGGGCCAGCTCCAAAAGGCCACTGCTGGTAACAGCATTTTAGAAGTGAAGAGGCTCGAGGACTTCCCTGGCGGTTCATTGGTTTAGACTCTGTGCTTCCGCTCCAGGCACCGTGGGTTCTACTCAGGGGACTAAGATCCCGTGTACCACGTGGTGCGTCCAAAAAAAAAAAAAGAACTGCAGAGGCTCATTTAATTTTTTTATTTTATCAAATACTGCTCCAGATTATCAGGGATGTACGGCAATCACAGTGGGAAATTTTAATCAGTCAATTCAATTAAAAACTAACAACATCTATAGATGTAAAAAAATATCTGATGAGTATTGGTCTCCATCTGGGAAGGTTTGCCTTCTGAATACAGAGAAGGCAATGGCACCCCACTCCAGTACTCTTGCCTGAAAAATCCCATGGACAGAGGAGCCTGGTGGGCTGCAGTCCGTGGGGTCTCGAAGAGTTGGACATGACTGAGTGACTTCACTTTCACTTTTCACTTTCAGGCACTGGAGAAGGAAATGGCAACCCACTCCAGTGTTCTTGCCTGGAGAATCCCAGGGACGGGGGAGCCTGGTGGGCTGCCATCTACGTGGTCGCGCAGAGTCGGACACGACTGAAGAGACTTGCAGCAGCAGCAGAAGCAGTCTTTGTACTCTTCCTTTTCTCTTAAATCCTTGGCCTCTGTAAGGTACTACAGGTCTTAAAAAATTGTGGATTTCACTTGTTAGTCCAATACGTGAAGGTCAGGTCTAAGCAAACAAAGAACAAGAAAAGATTTTAATCATATTTCTTACACAGGAGTCCCATCAAAATGAGAGATCTTAGTGGAAAGTCAGTAGTCTGATTAGTCAGAATTTTCCAAAGCACACATCCCTCAAAGGACCCAAGCTCATTTTAAGAAGAGTACCCAATGTCACCACATCGTGGAAGTACTGAGGACTCCTTCCTAGCAACAGGCTAGTCTCTTATCACTAAGAGACACTTTTTTGGAGTCTCTGGGGTCATTTCCTCTTGGACCACACCCTGGTGTGTTCTCAGCCCATGAGCACCAGTGTTCCCTAGAGGGTACGGCTGTGGATGCCCCTGGACGTGTGCGGGCTGCTCCCTGCGGGGGAGTTATCTGCCTGCACCCAGGTCCGCCATGCCCTGTGCTAAACTGCCTCTCGGTGATAAAAACCCTGAAGACAGATGTTTCCTACGGAACGCAGCGTGCTGCAGAAAGTTCCAGGAAAAATATAAATAAGCAGATTTTGAAACAGTATTCAGTTTCTAGAAGGTTTGTCTAGAATAATAACATCTCACTATTGAAATCAGAATAGGAAAGGACACTGGTGTAACGAATGTTCTGATTTAGAAATTTCCCCATTTATTCCAGACTGAGAACTAGAGAAGATTTAAAAACAACAAAGGCAGCCAGTTGAAAGACCACCCAAATATTGAGTCAGTCATTAAAAGGAGCTTTAGGAAGAAGCTGGTGAAAATTCTTACTTATTATCAGGTCTCTAAGGACTTTGTGTACTTTTACTGAAGAGCAGCAGTGAACAAGAAGCTGATTGTGTGATATACAGAGCTCTCTTGACAAAGCTCATGTTGAATTACCCGCCTTTTTAAACAGGATGAAAGTGAAAGTATTAGTCTGTCTCAGTCATGTCCAACTCTTTTCAACCCCATGGACTGTAGCCCACCAGACTCCTCTGTCCATGGGATTCTCACACAAAAATACTGGGTGGGTTGCCATGTCCTCCTCCAGGGGATCTTCCTGACTCAAGGATCGAACCTGAGTTTCCAGTATTGCAGGCAGATTCTTTACCATCTGAGGCACCAGTGAAGCTCTAAATAGGCTAGTTCAGTTCAGTCCAGTCGCTCAGTCATGTCCGACTCTTTGCAACCCCATGAATCACAGCACGCCAGGCCTCCCTGTCCATCACCAACTCCCAGAGTTCACTCAGACTCATGTCCATCGAGTCAGTGATGCCATCCAGCCATCTCATCCTCCGTCGTCCCCTTCTCCTCCTGCCCCCAATCCCTCCCAGCATCAGAGTCTTTTCCAGTGAGTCAACTCTTCGCATGAGCTGGCCAAAGTACTGGAGTTTCAGCTTTAGCATCATTCCTTCCAAAGAAATCCCAGGGCTCATCTCCTTCAGAATGGACTGGTTGGATCTCCTTGCAGTCCAAGGGACTCTCAAGAGTCTTCTCCAACACCACAGTTCAAAAGCATCAATTCTTCGGCACTCAGCCTTCTTCACAGTCCAACTCTCACATCCATACATGACCACAGGAAAAACCATAGCCCTGACTAGACAAACCTTTGTTGGCAAAGTAATGTCTCTGCTTTTGAATATGCTATCTAGGTTGGTCATAACTTTCCTTCCAAGGAGTAAGCGTTTTTTAATTTCATGGCTGCAATCACCATCTGCAGTGATTTTGGAGCCCCAAAAAATAAAGTCTGACACTCTTTCCACTGTTTCCCCATCTATTTCCCAGGAAGTGATGGGACCGGATGCCATGATCTTCGTTTTCTGAATGTTGAGCTTTAAGCAAACTTTTTCACTCTCCATTTTCACTTTCATCAAGAGGCTTTTGAGTTCCTCTTCACTTTCTGCCATAAGGGTGGTGTCATCTGCATATCTGAGGTGATTGATATTTCTCCCAGCAATCTTGATTCCAGCTTGTGTTTCTCCCAGTCCAGCGTTTCTCATGATGTACTCTGCATATAAGTTAAATAAGCAGGGTGACAATAAACAGCCTTGACGTACTCCTTTTCCTATTTGGAACCAGTCTGTTGTTCCATGTCCAGTTCTAACTATTGCTTCCTGACCCACATACAAATTTCTCAAGAGGCAGATCAGGTGGTCTGGGATTCCCATCTCTTGAAGAATTTTCCACAGTTTGTTGTGATCCACACAGTCAAAGGCTTTGGCATAGTCAGTAAAGCAGAAATAGATGTTTTTCTGGAACTTGCTTGCTTTTTCCATGATCCAGTGGATGTTGGCAATTTGATCTCTGGTTCCTCTGCCTTTTCTAAAACCAGCTTGAACATCTGGAAGTTCACAGTTCATGTATTGTTGAAGTCTGGCTTGGAGAATTTTGAGCATTACTTTACTAGCGTGTGAGATGAGTGCAATTGTGCGGTAGTTTGAGCATTCTTTGGCATTGCCTTTCTTTGGGATTGGAGTGAAGACTGACCTTTTCCAGTCCTGTGGCCACTGCTGAGTTTTCCAAGTTTGCTGGCTTATTGAGTGCAGCACTTTCACAGCATCATCTTTTAGGATTTGAAATAGCTCAACTGGAATTCCATCACCTCCACTGGCATTCCATCACCTCCACTGGCTTTGTTCGTTGTGATGCTTTCTAAGGCCTACTTGACTTCACATTCCAGGATGTCTGGCTCTAGATCAGTGATCACACCATCGTGATTATCTGGGTCATGAAGATCTTTTTTGTACAGTTCTTCTGTGTATTCTTGCCACCTCTTCTTAATATCTTCTGCTTCTGTTAGGTCCATACCATTTCTGTCCTTTATCGAGCCCATCTTTGCATGAAATGTTCCCTTAGTGTCTCTAATTTTCTTGAAGAGATCTCTAGTCTTTCCCATTCTGTTGTTTTCCTCTACTTCTTTGCATTGATCACTGAGGAAGGCTTTCTTATCTCTTCTTTCCATTCTTTGGAACTCTGCATTCAGATGCTTATATCTTTCCTTTTCGCTTCTCTTCTTTTCACAGCTATTTGTGAGGCCTCCCCAGACAGCCATTTTGCTTTTTTGCATTTCTTTTCCATGGGGATGGTCTTGATCCCTGTCTCCTGTACAATGTCAGGAACCTCATTCCATAGTTCATCAGGCACTCTATCTATCAGATCTAGGCCCTTAAATCTATTTCTCACTTCTACTGTATAATCATAAGGGATTTGATCTAGGTCATACCTGAATGGTCTAGTGCTTTTCCCTACTTTCTTCAATTTAAGTCTGAATTTGGTAATAAGGAGTTCATGATCTGAGCCACAGTCAGCTCCTGGTCTTGTTTTTGTTGACTGTATAGAGCTTCTCCACCTTTGGCTGCAAAGAATATTATCAATCTGACTTCAGTGCTGACCATCTGGTGATGTCCATGTGTAGAGTCTTCTCTTGTGTTGTTGGAAGAGGGTGTTTGCTATGACCAGTGCATTTTCTTGGCAAAACTCTATTAGTCTTTGCCCTGCTTCATTCCGTATTCCAAGGCCAAATTTGCCTGTTACTCCAGGTGTTTCTTGACTTCCTACTTTTGCATTCCAGTCCCCTATAATGAACAGGACATCTTTTTTGGGTGTTAGTTCTAAAAGGTCTTGTAGGTCTTCATAGAACCATCCAACTTCAGCTTCTTCAGCGTTACTGGTTGGGGCATAGACTTGGATTACTGTGATATTGAATGGTTTGCCTTGGAAACGAACAGAGATCATTCTGTTGCTTTTGAAATTGCATCCAAGTACTGCATTTTGGACTCTTTTGTTGACCATGATGGCTACTCCATTTCTTCTGAGGGATTCCTGCCTGCAGTAGTAGATATAATGGTCATCTGAGTTAAATTCACCCATCCCAGTCCATTTTAGTTCACTGATTCCTAGAATGTCGACATTCACTCTTGCCATTTCTTGTTTGACCTATTCCAATTTGCCTTGATGCATGGACCTGACATTCCAGGTTCCTATGCAATATTGCTCTTTACAGCATTGGACCTTGCTTCTATCACCAGTCACATCCACAGCTGGGTATTGTTTTTGCTTTGGCTCCATCCCTTCATTCTTTCTGGAGTTATTTCTCCACTGATGTCCAGTAGCATATTGGGCACCTACTGATCTGGGGAGTTCCTCTTTCAGTATCCTATCATTTTGCCTTTTCACACTGTTCATGGGGTTCTCAAGGCAAGGATACTGAAGTTGTTTGCCATTCCCTTCTTCAGTGGACCACATTCTGTCAGATTTCTCCACCATGACCTGCCCGTCTTGGGTTGCCCCATGGCCATGGCTTAGTTTCATTGAATCAGACAAAGTAAGGAGCAGTGGCTGCGCTTTGCTGGAGCAGCCATGAAGAGATACCCCACACCCAAGGTAAGAGAAACCCAAGTAAGATGGTAGGTGTTGCAAGAGGGCATCAGAGGGCAGACACACTGAAACCATACTCACAGAAAATAGGCTAATAAGCCCTCAAATAAGATACTTGTCTTTAAATTTGAAAACCATAAATGTCCCTGAACACTCTAATTTTTTTTCCTGAAAAAAATAATCCCTTAATACAAAGCCCATTAGTAAAGGCAAGAACAATAATAACTCAAAAAAAAAAAAAATAGCTCTTAACATGTGCTGCTGCTGCTGCTAAGTCGCTTCAGTCATGTCTGACTCTGTGCGACCCCATAGACAGCAGCCCACCAGGCTTCCCCGTCCCTGGGATTCTCCAGGCAAGAACACTGGAGTGGGTTGCCATTTCCTTCTCCAATGCATGAAAGTGAAAAGTGAAAGTGAAGTTGCTCAGTCGTGTCAGACTCTAGCGACCCCATGGACTGCAGCCTACCAGGCTCTTCCGTCCATGGGATTTTCCAGGCAAAAGTACTGGAGTGGGTTGCCATTGCCTTCTCTGAACATGTACCGAGTACTTGCCTAATGGGTTATATGTCATTTAATGTACACACACACACCCCCCTCTAAGATGAGCACTATAATGTGCAGACTCCTCTTTATAGATGAAGAAAATGAAGCTTGAGTGAGTTAAGTGACTTGCTCTTGAGTATCTGAATAATGAGTGGAAATGAGGAAGATGGGATGTGAGTCCACACGGTCTTTTTCTAGACAGTCCTATAATATTCCAAAGAGGGTTAAAGGAAACTCCCAAATAACACCGGGTGAGAAATCCCGTGTCCCTGTTTCTGACATTTTTATCTCGTAGAAGTCTTGTTCAAGTCAAAGGTAGCAATCGTGGGAAGGTGGCAAAGCAGGCAGTGGGAGACTGAGCTTTGATGGTGAAGGAGCAGCGTCAGTATCCAGTGTCCTTGTTTGTTATCTTTAATTTTTTAAAATGTAATTCCTTTCTAAACTCTTTTAAGAACACACACACGTTTATTTATTTGGCTGCTCTGGGTCTCAGTTGCAGCATATGGGATCTTGTTCCCCGACCAGGGATTGAACCCAGGCTCCCTGCACTGGGAGTGTGGAGTCTTAGCCACTAAGTCACCTTCTATTCAGTATATGTTATTAATATTATTATGACATTATTTATCAATAGACAATTATTAATATCTCCAATGTTGTTACTAATATTTTATGATGCGATTTTGTCACCTTCTTCTGATCTCCTTCTCTCCCATCCCCCCTGCACCAACGTTGTATTCAGGCTGCCTGATTCTCCCAGGAGGGCACTGATGCTTTAAATCAAGGGGCCTTTGGGGGTCCCCCTGATCACCTGTATTCCATGAACCATCTACAGTTTGACTGACTCATCCATGACTCCTGCACCAAATACGGAATATAACAATGCCATTATTTCTCCTGTTTCCTAATGGATATTATCAAGGGGCCAGTTCGATCAATGAAACAGTTCCCCTACTGTTGGAGGTATTAGGTTTTAGTTATTAAATACAAAATAAATATAGTTCTTGGTTGACCATGATTATAATCAATACAGCAAACATTTTCTGTGTCTCTGCAGACTTCAAAATCAGTCACCTTGAGCCTAATCCAAAACTCAGTAGCCATGAGCCCTAGGCTTGGGAAGCTCCCTCCTGCCCACCACACCCACTGTTGACTCAAGCAGCCCTTTCTCACATGACTGAGGTACCTAAACTCTCAGCAAACAAGAATCCCCTTAGTTCCTCAGAGGATATACAGTGTGGGTAGTGTCAGGCTGTTCAGAACTGGGTAAACAAAATTATATCCTACAGCATTTTCTGTAAGTTGATTTGCTTGTTGCAGCCATCATCAAAACATCTGTAAAGATTAGGGTTTTTGTGTGGACTATCTGGCAAACTTCAAATTGTGGTGCTAAAGAAGACTCTTTTTTAAAAAATTTATTTTAATTGGAGGCTAATTACTTTACAGTATTGTGGTGGTTTTTGCCATACATTGACATGAATCAGCCATGGGTGTACATGTGTTCCCCATCCTGAACCCCCCTCCCACCTCCCTCCTTATCCCATCCCTCAGGGTCATCCCAGTGCACCAGCCCTGAGCACCCTGTCTCATGCATCGAATCTGGACTAGCCATCTATTTCACATATGATAATATACATGTTTCAATGCTATTCTCTCAAATCATCCCACCCTTGCCTTCTCCCATGGAGTCCAAAAGTCTGTTTTTTACATCTGTGTCTCTTTCGCTGTCTTGCCTATAGGGTCATCATTACCATCTTTTAAAGAAGACTCTTGAGAGCCTTCTCTCAGCAAGGAGATCAAACCAGTCATCTTAAAGGAAATCAACCATGAATACTCATTGGAAGGACTGATGCTGAAGCTGAAGCTCCAATACTTTGGCCACGTGATGCGAAGAGCTGACTCATTTGAAAAGACCCTGATGCTGGGAAAGATTGAGGGCAGGAGGAAAAGGGGGTGACAGAGGATGAGATAGTTGGATGGCATCACCGATTCAATGGACATGAACTTGGGCAGACTCTGGGAGCTGGTGATGGACAGGGAAGCCTGGTGTGCTGTGGTCCATGGGGTCGCAATGAGTTGGATAAGACTTGGCAGCTGAACAACAACACGAGGCTCTTGCATTTGGGGGACCTCTGTATGTGTGTGTCTGAAATGGTGTGAGAGAATCAGGGCCAATAGACATTTAAAAGCAACCAGGCATCAAGAATTTTCCCAAGAAATATGTCCAAGTATCCCTTTTACCCTAAAATGGTTTGGATTAGAGGTGAGATTTTTTTTTATTGGGCAGGTCCTGCTGTTTCTCGCCCCCTCTTTTTTTCTCCTACATACGATATTCCTGTCCACCTAAAATGATAACTTCTAACACTGTGTTGTTGACAGATCACATGTGCAGACCTTATTCTATGGCTCCTTGACCTTACCCTGGATTCCACATGTTTAACAAAGGAGGAGACTCAAGGTCAGGGACCTTATGACCACAGTAAGCTCACATCTGTGGTGAATGTGCCACCGGCTGGAAGCCAGGTCATGTGAGTCTCTCAGTTCATTTCCACTAGACTCAGGGCCAGCTGGCCTGTTTAATGCTGGGTTTGGGGGATCCTGTTTTGTTTCTTGGGAGATGAGGTTTTGGCCCGCAAAGAACATAGTATCAGCCAGTCATAAAAACACAAACCAAAAAGTAAATATCACTTTCCAGGATGTTAGGAGAGCAAATGTTCCATGCCACGTAGAATAATACTGTGTCCAACCCCATTTGGCACTTCAGTAGAAACGTATTTTAAAATGATACTATCATCCATCTGGTGGCATTAAACTGACCAGGTCTAGAGTCGTGCATTCGGACCACTCCAGATGTTATTCTTCTGTTGGGCTATTTCCCCTCATTGTATCCACAAAATGGTTACTGAAACACAAAGCTATCCCTGTAGGTTTCTGGTACCTGATTGAAATTTTCCTGGACGCTCATCTACTTCCTGGCAACAGTTTAACTGATGCAGAAATATGAAATGAACTTGCCTTCTGGTTTTGACATGTCCTCAGATTACAAGATGCTTCCCCCCACAAACCTAACCGCTGGCGTATACAGAAAGAGCTGAAAATATCACTCAATAACATTTATCAGAAAAAGTACCCACCCCCAAATGCTATTTTGACAGCTGTTTAGGACACAGGCAGCTAAAGTGAACCCACTCAAGCACCCTCAGTTTTATATCTTTTAAATCGATGGATTGAATTTATTGTTGAATCACCTGATTTCATTTATTGTTCGAGTTCATATTTTCAAACCCAAGTTTTTGTCTTGTATTACAGTCACAAAATATAGAGATGCCTTACTGTGCTTTTCTTAGGAATTACAATGGATTTTAGAAAAGGTTTTGCGTTACACTTTCTTTTCTTATAGATCCACTAATCTGTTCACTCGTCCATGATCCATGTTTGAACGTGGTGTATGCAGCTTTGCTTCTTGTCATTACTGAGGACTTTAGCTACACAGGAAGTCTTTCCTTCTTGGTTTGTTTGTTTTTTTTTTTTTTTTACTGTAATGACTTTATAGATATATAATTTAAATACCATACAATTCACTTGTTTGCAGTATAAAATTCAGTGGTTTTTAGTATATTTACAGAGTTGTGCAACCATAACCACAATCAATCTGAGAATATTTCATCCTCCTCAAAAGAAATCCCATACTCATTAGCAGTGCATGGACAATCGTCTGTATGTGATTCAGTTCAGTTCAGTTCAGCTCAGTCACTCAGTTGTGTCTGTCTCTTTGCGACCCCATGAATCGCAGCACTCCAGGCCTCCCTGTCCATCACCAACTCCCGGAGTTCACTCAGACTCACGTCCATCAAGTCAGTGATGCCATCCAGCCATCTCATTCTCTGTCGTCCCCTTCTCCTCTTGCCCCCAATCCCTCCCAGCATCAGAGTCTTTTCCAATGAGTCAACTCTTCGCATGAGGTGGCCAAAGTACTGGAGTTTCAGCTTTAGCATCATTCCTTCCAAAGAACACCCAGGGCTGATCTCCTTCAGAATGGACTGGTTGGATCTCCTTGCAGTCCAAGGGACTCTCAGGAGTCTTCTCCAACACCACAGTTCAAAAGCATCAATTCTTTGGTGCTCAGCCTTCTTCACAGTCCAACTCTCACATCCATACATGACCACTGGAAAAACCATAGCCTTGACTAGATGGACCTTTGTTGGCAAAATAATGTCTCTGCTTTTTAATATGCTACCTAGGTTGGTATAACCCCGTAAATTCTGCTTAAATGTAGAAGATTAATACATGTTTTCATCTCTGCTTTTTTTCAAAACCCCACTAAAATAATAGTAAAGAAAAAAATTTAAAGCGTAAAACCAAATAGAAAGAAGAGAGGAGATAACAGTAAATGATTCTAACTGATTTTGGAAACTGAACTGTGAATGGACGAGGTGTAAATGTCTCAGACTAGAGAACCCTGAACTCTAAGTACCTGCCAGGGGTGGTACGTGGCAGCCAATCAGCAACAAGCCAATTGCCATGGCAGGACCCCAGGAAGTCTCAGAAATTTGAGGCAGAAGCAACCCGGAAGTAGAGGTGCTGGGTGGGGCTGCGGTTAAACTCTGATGATTGGAAACTGGTTGAAACACTTTTAAAGGAAGAAGTAATGTTTCAGTTTGAGGCTGAAGACTCCCTGAAGTTCGAAGAAAACAATGTACCCCCTTGCAAGTAGTCAGGCAGCAGAAATCTTCTTATTCTGAGTAAGGTCAGCTTTTTGTTCTAAGCAGGCCTTCAACTGAGTCAGTGATGCCCACCCACATGAGGGAGGGCAGTCTGCTTTACTCATTTTATCCATTTAAATGTTAATCACATGCCAAGACACCCTTAAGAAATACACAGAATAATAACTGACCAAATATTGGGCACCCTATGGCCCAGCCAATTGACATATAAAATTAACCATCACAGTCGCCCTATTTGTAAGTCCAGCAACATTCAGAACCTTTAAGAGGCATTTGAGTGTTTTATACCCAAATATAAACAGACAGCCAGGGATGGCCAGGCATCTGAGGACAGTCTTTAAGACACAGGAGTGATCCCAGATAAAGACAACTTGGAAAAAGAGCAGAAGGAAACATGAAAACAAGCAAAGAAATAAACCAATCACTGTCAGTTAATATACTTGGAGAGGATGAGAGACAAAGTTCTTATAAAAAAGAGAAAACTTAAAAAAAAAAAGTATCATTCAGAGAACAAGAAAGAGACTCCTGGGTATTAAAACAAAGATGGCATTCCTAAAAAATTAAATAGAAGGTAAGAAAAATGAAGTTGAGAAAACTTCCCCAAAGTAAAAAAGACACTGGGATAGAAAACAGAAGGAAAAAAAAGGAAGAAATAAAGAAAGGGAAGAGGAAAGGAAATTAGAGGACCAATCAATAGTTATCCTAACTATTGAGAGAACAGCGAACACAAGGGATGGGGTGGGAATGGAAGGAGAGGGGTGAATTATTTAGAAAACTGAGGACTCAGCAATAAATGCAGGGAAGCACGTGACCCAAGCCGCAAGAGGCTCTATGCGGGACACAAACCAGGACCAAGACAAGAAGATGGCTTTCCCTGGGAAGTTGGCAGGATGCAAGTTCATTGTTTCTGGTGATTGTTCCTGTTTCTCTTAATCTTTGGAGAAAGCTGCCTACTTTATCCAGGGCAGAGATAAGATATGGGAAGAGACAGAGAGAGATAGAGAGGTAAGGAGGAGGGGAGAGAATTGTTGGAAACTCTTGTAGCCATTTGTAAGACCAGACACACCTTCCAGTCTTTCTCCTTTAGAACAATGGGGAGCAATACCTTCTTTTCCAGAGAAGATCTTGAGAATTTTGTTTTCACCACTTTCAGCACAGGGGACATGGTGGTCTTGACCTACAGGCCTCCCATGCTCATGTCATCTACAAACTGCAGATCACAAGGAAGAACTCCATCTGCTCACTCACAAAAGCAAATACTCTTTATATATATATGTATCAGTCCAGTTCAGTTCAGTTGCTCAGTTGTGTCCGACTCTTTGTGACCCCATAGACTGCAGCATGCTAGGCTTCCATGTCCATCACCAACTCCTGGAGCCTACCCAAACTCATGTCCATTGAGTCAGTGAAGCCATCCAACCATCTCATCCTCTGTCTTCTCCTTCTCCTCCCACCTTCAACCTTTCCCAGCATCAAGGACTTTTCAAATGAGTCAGTTCTTTGCATCAGATGGCCAAAGAACTGGAGTTTCAGCTTCTGCATCAGTTTTTTCAATGTTCAGGACCGATTTCCTTTTAGGATTGACTGGTTTGATCTTGCGGTCCATGGGACTCTCAAGAATCTTCTCCAACACCACAGTTCAAAAGCATCAATTCTTCTGTGCTCAGCATATCCATACATGACTACTGGAAAAACCATAGCTTTGACTAGATGGACCTTTGTTGGCAAAGTAATGTCTCTGCTTTTTAATACGCTGTCTAGGTTGGTCATAGCTTTTCTTCCAAGGAATAAGCGTCTTTTAATTTCATGGCTGCAATCACCATCTGCAGTGATCTTGGAGCCCCCCCCCCCCCACCCCACACTCCAAATAAAGTCTGTCACTGTTTCCACTGTTTCCACATCTATTTGCCATGAAGTGATGGGACCAAATGCCATGATCTCGGTTTTCTGAATGTTGAGCTTTAGGCCAACTTTTTCACTCTCCTCTTTCACTTTCATCAAGAGACTCTTTAGTTCTTCTTCACTTTCTGCCATAAGGGTGGTGTCATCTGCATATCTGAGGCTATTGATATTTCTCCCAGCAGTCTTGATTCCAGCTTGTGCTTCATCCAGCCCAGCATTTCTCATCTGGTACTCTGCATATAAGTTAAATAAGCAGGGTGACAATATACAGCCCTGACGTTCTCCTTTCCCAATTTGGAACCAGTCTGTTTTTCCATGTCCAGTTCTAACTGTTGCTTCCTGACCTGCATACAGGTTTCTCAAGAGGCAGGTCAGGTGGTCTGGTATCCCCATCTCTTGAAGAATTTTCCACAGTTTGTTGTGATCCACACAGTCAAAGGCTTTTTTGGCATAGTCAATAAAGCAGAAGTAGATGTTTTTCAGGAACTCCCTTGCTTTTTATATGATCCAAGGGTTGTTGGCAATTTGATCTCTGGTTCCTCTGCCTTTTCTAAAACCAGCTTGAACATCTGGAAGTTCACAGTTCACCTATTGTTGAAGTCTGGTTTGGAGAATTTTGAGCATTACTTTACTAGCATGTGAGATGAGTGCAACTGTGCGGTAGTGTGAACGTTCTTTGGCATTGGCTTTCTTTGGGATTGGAATGAAAACGGACCTTTTCCAGTCCTGTGGCCACTGCTGAGTTTCCCAAATTTGCTGGCATATTGAGTGCAGCACTTGCACAGCATCATCTTTTAGGATTTGAAATAGTTCCACTGGAATTCCATCACCTCCACTAGCTTTGTTCGTAGTGATGCTTCCTAAGGCCCACTTGACTTCACATTCCAGGATGTCTGGCTCTAAGTGAGTGATCATACCATCGTGATTATCTGGGTCATGAAGATCTTTTTTGTATAGTTCTTCTGTGTATTTTTGCCACCTCTTCTTAATATCTTCTGCTTCTGTTAGGTCCATCCCATTTCTGTCCTTTATTGTGCCCACCTTTGCATGAAATGTTCCCTTGGTATCTCTAATTTTCTTGAAGAGATCTCTAGTCTTTCCCATTCTATTGTTTTCCTTTATTTCTTTGCACTGATCTTATCTCTCCTTGCTATTCTTTGGAACTCTGCATTCAAATGGGTATATCTTTCCTTTTCTCCTTTGCTTTTCATTTCTCTACTTTTCACAGCTATTTGTAAGGCCTCCTCAGACAGCCATTTTGCTTTTTTGCATTTCTTTTTCTTGGGGATAATCTTGATCCCTGTCTCCTGTACAATGTCACGAACCTCTGTCCATAGTTCTTCAGGTACTCTGTGTATCAGATCTATTCCCTTGAATCTATTTCTCACTTCCACTGTTTAATAGTAAGGGATTTGATTTAGGTCATACCTGAATGATCTAGCGGTTTCCCCTACTTTCTTCAATTTAAGTTTGAATTTGGCCATAAGGAGTTCATGATCTGTGCCACAGTCAGCTCCTGATCTTGTTTTTGCTGACTGTATACAGCTTCTTCATCTTTGGCTACAAAGAATATAATCAGTCTGATTTTGGTGTTGACGATCTGGTGATGTCCATGTGTAGTCTTCTCTTGTGTTGTTGGAAGAGGGTGTTTGCTATGACCAGTGTGTTCTCTTGGCAAAACTCTATTAGCCTTTGCCCTGCTTCATTCTGTACTCCCAGGCCAAATTTACCTGTTACTCCAGGTGTTTCTTGACTTCCTACTTTTGCATTCCAGTCCCCTATAATGAAAAGGACAGCTTTTTTGTCTGTCCCTGTAATTCATGGAGCTTTTTGTTAAACGACAGAAAGACGTGTAATTTAACATGGTTGGTCCATGAAGCACAGAGCACTGAAGGAGTAATGTCCCCCCATCTTGGTGGCAGAGAGTGAACGCTAATTTCAGAGTTGAACAAGTGAGGATGCCCTGGGGACAGGAAGGGGAAGAGGAGAGTGTTTGAGAATTTGCAAACAGTTCAGTATGCCCTTGCGAGGAGATTGAACTAGTCAGTCCTTGAGGAAATCAACTCTGAATATTCACTGAAAGGACCGATGCTGAAGCTGAAGCTCCAATCCTTTGGCCACCTGATATGAAGAGCCGACTCATTGGAAAAGACCGTGATGCTGGGAAAAGCATCATTGACTCAATGGACATGAGTTTGAGCAAACTCTGGCAGATGGTGATGGACAGGGAAGCCTGGTGTGCTGCAGTCCATGGGGTTGCAAAGAGTTGACACGACTTAGTGACTGAACAACAGCAGTGTGCCCAGAGCAAGAGGTGAACTTGGGGAGATAAGCAGGAGCTACCTAGCGGTCACGAAGGAACAAATAACTATAAACATGAGTGCAGTGAAGCTGGTAAATAAGGAAATCAGAAAAGGACAAAACCAGTCTCCTGACATGTTTCCTTGGTTCTTGCCTGCAGCTTGTTCTGGTGAATATGTGAACTGGGTCTGAGTTTTGACCTTCCCTGGTGGCTCAGTGCTAAAGATTCTGCCTGCAATACAGGAGCCGCAGGGGCTGCAAGTTCGATCCCTGGGTTGGGAAGATCCCCAGGAGAAAGAAATGGCAACCCGCTCCAGTGTTCTTGCCTGGAAAATCCCATGGACAGAGGAGCCTGGTGGGCTACAGTCCACGGGGTCGCAAAGATTCAGACACGACTGAAGTGGCTGAGCACAGCACATGTTTGGCTTTAAACTTATCCCAGGATTTCAAAATGCCTTTTCTCCACATCTGACAGTCTGAGTTCTCGGGTCATTTCCACGATTGCTCATCCTGAGTTGTAGCTAGACCCTGAGCACAGGAGAATGCAGGGAGCTTGGGTGAATTGAGGGAGACATCTGTGCCTCCCCCCGCCACCCAGTCCCCTGAAGCATCAGGAAGGAGGCAGCCCTTTCCAAGATTACCCCATTTGGCCGTGCCAGGTGTGGTCAGAGTGACCACACAGAGTGCCACACAGGGTAGGCACACAGGGAGGCCACAAAGGGGGCAAGCTCATGAAACCTGGTCAGTCTCTGGAGCACACTCACTGCAGGTCACCCGTGGGCCTGTCCACTCGTAACCTACCAGTCTGTGGACACTTTCTTCCCCAGGCTCCTAAAAGTTCTAATGGGGCACAAAGATGTAAATTTCCAGACAGTTATTCTGAATAGCTGATAATCTGCTTTGTATATAGGTAATTGTTTTCTCCCTCACATCAACCCTGCCTTTTTTTTTTTTTAATTAATTTATTTGGCTGCACTGGGTCTTAGTTGCATCATGGAGGATCTTTAGCTGCAGCGTATGGGATCTAGTTCCCTGACCACGGATCGAACCTGGGTCCCCTGCCTTGAGAGCACAGTCTTAGACATTGGGCCACCAGGGAAGTCCCTCAACCCTGCTTTTAAATGTGGGGAATGTGGTTTATTTACCCTGTCCTCTACAGAGTCATTACATGTAGCAAAATGGAAAACACTTCCATCAGAACATTATAACCAAATTTTTACTCTGATTTGCTGTCCTTGTACCTGGTCAGGGATAGCAAATATTTGTAGAGCTTTTTTTTTTTTTTTGTCCATATGAAAGAAAGACAAATAAAAAAAATCCTTTCTCTTCCCCAGAAAATAAGTAGTGAGAGTTACAGGAACAGTTGCCAGTTTAAACCCTAGAATAAGTTTTATAAGGATGCTTGTCTCCTCTCTTCTGTTGGAAAAACCCTTTCAGTATTGTGCCAGGCCTCGGATGGAATGCGTTTCCCAGGGCATTCCAGCTGCAGCTGAAGAATTCAGGAGTGTTAGATGTCCTGTTACCAAAACACCAACTCCTCACTGCAGCCTGCTCAGATCAGCGACCTCTGACCCCTCTGACTTCTCACCTCCCCCCATCGCAGTAACAAAACAGAGTTCCTGCTTGCCTGCGGTGGGTATTACTGGGCTCCAAGATTACGCATTAATCCAGACTATGTAATTACCTTGCAACTTAGTTCTCTTAATTGTGCTGAGGTATCTAAGGAATTCGACAGTGCTGGTGCTAAGCTTGGCATTGTTTACACCAACAACATACACCATTAAGCCGCTTAAGTTGGCATGAACGTAAGGTGTTAGAAAATGTCATGGTTCAAAAGTGAAATCATATCAGATGAGCATAGCTTAACCCAGGTGCAAAACTGTGACTTTTTATCATGAGTAGAAGGAGTCATTCCCTTGGGCTAGGGCATGGTTAGGTTGAACAGAGAAGTGACATTATTCTCCTTTGGGCATTTGGCCACATGGGTAGTACAGCTTGCATCCTTAATAAGGGAGAGCGTTATCTTGTGTCTTTCACCGTGAGAGGGAAAGATGTCAGGTTTAAATCAAATTAAATGCAGATCATTTTCAAAGTCTTCAAACTGGGCTTCCTGGATTTCCCAGGCGATCTAGGGGTTAAGACTTTGGGCTTCCACTGCAGGGGCATTGGTTCCCTGGTCGGGGAACTAGGATCTGGCATGCCACGTGGTGCAGCCAACCCTCTCACTCCCCCATACTGGAGCTCCTAGAATTGGACTCAATGAAGCAGTTGTCTATATGTGAACTGGATCAGGGGAAAATTTGAAGTGGCCCACCTTTCCCCATTCTTTATCTGCCTCTGATACTCTTGACACCACTAAATGGGATTCTGTGACAAAAGGGGGTGGCTGATGCCTAGAACTCCTGTCTCTGCAGAGAGCCTTGGCATGGTAACACGATGGCCGTGGGGAGGGTCTAGAGATAATTGTGTGGCTGTGGGTTAAATGTTGAGTCTCCATGTGTCACAAACAAAACCGTCTCATTTTTTCCAACGTTCCTTTTTGCTCAGGAAGCAAAAGGCACAGGGCCAGGACAGAAACTTGAAGGGCAGGCAGAACTCTGGGTCTTATCCTGGCTCACTTTGAACTGTCTCTATGACTTTATGCAGAAAATGGGAGCATTTTAGAAGTGATAAAACATATGTAGATTTGCAACTTCTAAAAATAAATCATGTAGGATAAGGGGACCAACGAGTGGTTTGGGTGGCAGAGAGATCAGGTCTGAACCTTGGCTCTGGGAATGAATTTCTGAATCGTCCAGGCAAGTTACCCTTGGACTCTCTCAGGGATTCCACTACTTCTTAAATAAAAACAACTACCTCATAGAGTTTCCTGTGAATTAATGCCACGATACCTGTTGTGCAACCGAGTTATTGCCTAAAAAGTAGGAGGTCCTCAGTAAACAATAAGAAATCTTATTATTTACAATATGGACAAGTTGGGTAACATTACCTCTAGGGTCTTTGTTAGCAGCAACTCCTTTGCCCCATAGTAATTAATACCTTCCTTACTTAAGACTTTGCAAGAACAACAACATGCTCCCCATTGCTTTGGAAACTCCTAACCTCCATTAATAGGTGCCATTTTTATTTAGCTGTTCAATCAGACACAATGTCTTTTTATAATCTAATCGGTGGTGGTGGTTTAGTAGCTAAGTCGTGTCCAACTCTTTCGACCCCCATGGATTATGAGTCACCAGGCTTCTCTGTCCATGGGATTTTCCAGGCGAGAATATTGGAGTGGGTTGCCATTTTCTCCTCCAGGGGATCTTCCCTACCCAAGAATTGAACCTGTCTCTCCTGCAATGCAGGCAGAGTCTACCTCTGAGCCACCGGGGAAGCCCTCCATCTAATAATTAATAGTACTAATGGTATTAATAGTACTAATAGTATTAATAGTATCCCTCAAATCCATTCATTTTATCCCAAATCATCACTGCCATAAACAACTACTGTTTATATCATTTCTCTCTCTTTTCCCCCCCTTTCTTCATCATCTCCACTAATCTTGTCAGTTGCTATCTAATAGCCTAGGATTATATGCTGTTCGAAGCCATTTTGGTGTATGAACTGTTAAATTTCATTTAGAAATCTAAGTTTCTCTTCCAACTTTCATCCACTTATGAAAGTACTGAATTTCCTGTTTGTTTTACTTTGAGAACTGTCTGAAACTTAAATGATTATCTCTTGCATTAATTGTTCCAATTGCCTTTTTTTAAAAAAAATTGAAGTGTAGTTGATTTATAATGTGTTAGTTTCAGGTGTACAACATAGTGATTCAGCATATATATATATTCAGCACTCACACATATGTATATATATGTACACACATGTATACACATACATATATACATATATGTACACATGTATACATATAAATACATACACACATATATATACATACATATATATATTCAGCATATATATAAGCACAAAAATAATGTGCTGTGCTTAGTGGCTCAGTCATGTCTGACTCTTTGTGACCCCATGGACTGCAGCCTGCCAGACTCCTCTGTCCATGGGGATTCTCCAGGCAGGAATACTGGGGTCGGTTGATATGCCTTCCTCCAGGGGACCTTTCCAACCTGCAATCAAACCCAGGTCTCCCACATTGCTGGCAGATTCTTTACCATCTGAGCCTCCAGGGAAGCCCATATGTATACATAATTCTTCACCACTGAGGGAAGCCATATGGTTGACACCTGCCAATGCAGGAGACACAGTTTTGATCCTTGATCCAGGAAGATTCTCTGGAGAAGGAAATGGCAACCCACTCTAGTATTTTTGCCTGGGAAATCCCCATGGACAGAGGAGCCTGGCAGGCTACAGTTCATGGGGTTGCAAAGAATTAGACACGACTTAACTACAGAATAACAACAATAATATATACATATATATATTAATTTATTCATACATATATGATATATATATTCTTTTTCAGATTCTTTTTCATTATATTTTATTACAAGATATTGAATGTAACTCTTTATGCCATACAGTGGGACCTTGTTGTTTTTATTTTATATATAGTTGTTTGCATCTGCTAATCCCAAACTCCTAATTTATCCCTCCTGTCCTTTCCCCTTTGGTAACCATAAGTTTGTTTTCTATGGCTGTGAGTCTGTTTTACTTTTATAAGGAGGTTCAATTGCATCACTTTTTTAGATTCCCACATATTTGGTATTATATGGTATTTGTCTTTCTCTGTTTGACTTACTTCACTTGGTATGATCCTGTCTAGATCTATCCATGTTGCTGCAAATGGCATTATTCCATTCTTCTTTATGGCTGTGTAATACTCCACTGTATATGTGTACCATATCTTCTTTATCCATTCATCTGTCAGTGGATATTTAGTTTGTTTCCATGTCTTGGCTATTGCAAATAGTGCTGCTATGAACATAGGGGTACCTGTATCTTTGCAAATTTGAGTT
The DNA here is from genome assembly GCF_003369695.1 of Bos indicus x Bos taurus. NCBI lineage: Eukaryota > Metazoa > Chordata > Mammalia > Artiodactyla > Bovidae > Bos > Bos indicus x Bos taurus. The sequence goes on along the minus strand of NC_040084.1, from coordinate 91,597,706 downwards.
TTCTCAGAGTATATGCCCAGGAATGGACTGCTGGATCATATGGCAATTGTCTTTTAACTGCTTTGAACCTTCCAGACTTGTACTTCCTGCTTTATCAATGTGTAACCATGAATAGACTCCAGGTGTGTTCATCTCTTCATCTCTCACGGCAGGGCCTAGAGTGACCTCTTTCTGTTCCCTCATTGTGCCTTATAGTATTACTATTTTCCACGAGTGTCATGGGTACAAAATCTGGAAAGCACTAGCATCTAATCCGCTTTCTACATTGCAGCCAAAGTGACCTTTAAAAGAAAATATAATCATGTTTATAACAGTCAGTGGCTCTTCATATTGCCTTTACAATCAATCAAAATTCCTTTAGCTGGCCAGATTAAGTTTGCTTCATCAGCTTTAATTTATATCAGACTTGCCAGGCTATCTTGAGAAAATATTTTCCAAATTCTTTTAATGCCTTTTTTTTTTTTTAGCATACCAACAACTAACTAAGCTTGGAGAAATGAGCTTACAGAACTCTCCCACAGTGTAGAGGAGAGATTCCTACCTCAACTGTAGATGGAGTCAGAAAGAGGAGGACAGGATGGTGCAAAGTACGAGGAAAGTCCACCTGTTTTCTGGTCCTGGGGAGCATGGGGAGGAGAAGGGAGACCTAGAGTTCTGCCCTCCCAAGTGGCCCTGGGAAGCCTGGTGAACTCAAGACTCCTCTTCAGTCCACTCAGCTAAAACTCATCATGATCCCAGCTTTTCCAGCTAACAGTCAGTGGACCTGGTTTCAAAGAATCTCGCAAGAAGAGGTCTCGCGTAGATGCTGGTTGTGCTTCTATTTGTCATACGCTGTGACGTTAGCACTGCTACTCGGCGGTGTTTTCATCACTTTGTCCTCTGATCATCCACCCTTCGCCCTGGTAACAACAATGATTGCTACCGGCATTGTGTTTTTCATCCTCACTGGACTGATGTACTTGTGTGAAGCAAACAAGGTATCAGCTTTCACACAAGAAAAATTTTCAAGGAGGAGAATTGCTCAGGATCCTTGTAAGGCTTTAGAAAGAAAAACAACCAACGGTTGCCACCTGACTGTAATATCATCTTAAACCTGGAAATCCTTGGGACTTGGATATTTTAATGATTTAAATAGAAATAAACTCTGGCCTTTTTAAAAAAAAAAAAAAGGTGTTTTGAAACCAGGTCCACTGACTGTTAGCTGGAAAAGCTGGGATCATGATGAGTTTTAGCTGAGTGGACTGAAGAGGAGTCTTGAGTTCACCAGGCTTCCCAGGGCCACTTGGGAGGGCAGAGTTAAGGAAGAGTCAGCAGATAACTCCTGTTTTGATTGATGTCTTATCAGACAGACGGGCTGCCTGCTGTCTCAGGATCCACCTGTGTGAAGGGTAAGGAGAGGGAGGAGAGACAGATGTCAGTCCCAAGCTTCTGAGAGGGTGAAAGTGGAAATGTTAATCGCTCAGTCATGTCCAACTCTTTGCGACCCCAGGGACTGTAGCCCACCAGGCTCCTCTGTCCATGGAAATCTTCAGGCAAGAATACTGGAGTGGGTAGCCATTCCCTTCTGCGGGGGATCTTCCCAACCCAGGGATCGAATCCAGGTCTCCAGCATTTCAGGAGGATTCTTTACTGTCTGAGCCACTAGGGAAGCTCCTCTGAGAGGGTAGGGACCCATGAAACCAGTGGGTTACACTGAGGGCAAGTTGGGGAGCTATTGCCATAGCCACTGTGGTGTATGGCCTCGAAAAAATACAGTAGGGTGGGTACTTTTTGAGGTTCAGCCTCCTTTTTGTGTGAGGGTGAAGCTAAGTCAGCCTGGGGTGCTGAGGTGCAACAGGGCAATCTGCTGTGGGGCTGGGAGCCCAGGGCACTCGGGTCAGAGAAGGTGGCGGCAGGAGCCCAGGACGAGGTGGGGTAGCCACGTCTGGTCCTGGCCAGGCCCAGAGGACCCGACCACGGGTCCCACCAGCACCTGGGATGCGGAGGAACTCTGGATGATGCTGTGTGGATCGGGGAATCCCAGTATCTCCCCCAAACCTCAGAGACACCTCTGTCCCATACCTCTGCTTCTGTTCACCCAGAACACTTCAAGAAAGAAGCGGGAGACGGGCAGGCGTCTTAAGTATCTTTTCCAAAGAGAGACTTGGCATTCCTACACGTGCTATTTCAATTACTGCATTGAGCTATGCTTTTAACAGATGTGAACATTAACTGAATTTATTTTTTTATTAACCAGACTTATGAAAAAGACCAGTGTAAAGAAATTACATTTTTTTCTGCACATCCCCGTTGGAATGTGTGAAATAGTCCACTCACTGTTGGTATTTGTAAAGCACGAAGAAGAGTACAACGTACAATTCTCAGTTCCCCTTTCTCATTTCCCCCCCTTTCTTCTGCTCTGAATGTTTTACAAAGTCTGGAGAAAACTGAGGGCGATGTTCTGAGGCTCCAAATTTGGGCGACTGACTGGGTGAGGCTGCTGCTAACACACTCGAGATTAGAATGGATCTGAAACGGGAAACATGATTAAAACTCCATTTCGGACAATAAGAAGAATATATATTGACGATGGAGGAGACAACCAGTAAAAAAGACTGAGAAAGAAGAATGTTGCTCGTAAAGTGTTCAGTTGGGAGAAAGCAAGACAAAGTTGTGGAAGGCAGGAATTGGTCTGTGACAACCTGGGTCAAATTAGTTAATTAATTATTAATTCATTCAACAACAATTAAGCGCTCTTCCTGTGCCTGGCGGGGAATTAGGCTCCGGGGATACAAAGATGAAAAGACAAAGGCTGCAAAGTCGTTGGCGGCTTGCCAATTTGGGAGAGGTCACTGGATTTTGCCCCCAGGAAGGTTTGTTGTTGTTGTTCAGTCGCCCAATCGTGTCTGACCCTTTGGGATCCTGCAGCATGCCAGGCCTCCCTGTCCCTCACCATCTCCCGGAATTTGCCCAACTTCACGTGCATTGCATTGGTGATGCCACCCAGCCATCTCACCCTCTGACACCCTCTTCTCCTTCATGCAGTTTTAACAAAGTGATGGGATCGGGGTAAAGCCACAGCAGCTGAGGGCTGGCTGGAAGGGAAGAGCTTCCTTCAAGACAATTTGGGGTGAAATGCAGGAAAGCACTGGGCTTCTTAGGTGGCGCTAGTGGCAAAGAGCCCACTTGCCAATGCAGCAGACAGAAAGAGACGCGAGTTTGATCCCTGGGTCGGGAAGATCCCCTGGAGAAGGGAGTGGCAACCCACTCCAGTATTCTTGCCTGGAGAATCCCATGGACAGAGGAGCCTGGCAGGCTACAGTCGATGGGGTCACAAAGAGTTGGACACAACTGAAGTGACTTAGCATGCATTCAGGAAAGCAGTGGGGATCTGTGGAATGCATATTGGGAGGCAGAATGTCTTCGGAAAAGAAACAAGAGCATAAGTGTAAACTGAGAGGATAAGGCAATGGATCGAATGTGATTTTTGCAGTGAATATTTATGGACTAGCTTTCCTGTGTCAGATACTGTTACTGGGTGAGGGGGCATGGAGCAGTACAACAAAACCCTGCCCTTAGGGGCCCCATTCCAGTGGGGGAGACAGATACATGCTCTGAACATGTGAAAACATTTTCAGATTTGGGGAAGGTTATAAACAACCTTGGAGAAGGCAATGGCACCCCACTCCAGTACTTTTGCCTGGAAAATCCCATGGACGGAGGAGCCTGGTAGGCTGCAGTCCATGGGGTCGCTAGAGTCAGACATGACTGAGCAACTTCACTTTCACTTTTCACTTTCATGCATTGGAGAAGGAAATGGCAACCCACTCCAGTGTTCTTGCCTGGAGAATCCCAGGGACAGGGAAGCCTGGTGGGCTGCCGTCTATGGGGTTGCACAGAGTCGGACACGACTGAAGCGACTTAGCTGCAGCAGCAGCAGCAGCAGCAGCATAAACAACCTACAAGGCGGGTGATGTGGGAGAGGAGCCCTTTGTCCAGAGGCTAGGACCCCTGCGGATGCCGAGGCTGGGATGAGGGGGAGGGGCAGCACCCAGGCATCCAGGTGAGCAGCCAGGGAGTGGGGGGAGGGGATTGGGGGTGACGGGGAGGTGGGTGGAAGAGAAGGAAGGACAAGCAGGAGCAGGGCTACAGGAGGGGAGGTGAAAACCCAGGCAGGGTCAGCTAGTCAAAACAAAGTGTTTGGCTTTTGTTTGAATTTCAGTAGAAAATGACTGGAGGTTTGAAATAGAGAGAGGATGGATTGTTTTTCCTTGTTGGCTATTGATGGAAAGAGTCTGTTGGTATTGCAGGTAGGGGGACCCCTTCCAGGGCCCAAGAGGGGGCTCTTGTCTAACTCAGAAATGAATTATCCGAGGAGACACAGGTGCCGCCAAAGCAACAGACTTCATTGGGAAGGAAGACCTGGGCAGAGAGTAACACGGTAAGGGAACCCAGGAGGACTGCGCAGCCACGTGGCTTCAGTTCTTGGGTTTCCCAAGTGGTGCCAGCGGTAAAGAACCTGCCTACCAATGCAGGAGATGTCAGAGACGTGGGTTCCATCTTTAGGTCAGGAAGATCCCCTGGAGGGGGGCATGGCAACCCACGCCGGCATTCTTGCCTGGAGAATCCCACTGACAGAGGAGCCTGCCAGGCTTCGGCCCACCATAGTGTCTCACAGAGTCGGACACCCGTGAAGCGACTTAGCATGCACACACGGGATTAGTTTCCGGGTTGCTGCTTCTGACCGATCACTCTGACTCAGGGTCCTTCCTGGTGGTGCACGCCTTGCTCAGACAAGATAGATTCCAGCCAGAAGGATTCTGGGAGGTGGTAGGACACATGGTGTCTCCTTTTGACCTTTCCTGAACTCTTTGGGGTGGCGCTGGCTTTTTAGTTCCGTGCTCCTTACTAGGTTCTCCTGTCATAAAATAACTCACATGAATGGTTACTATGGTGCTTGGCCAGGGTAGGTGATTCCAGTCAGTGTGTTTCCCCCAGTACTGGGACAGGAGACGTGGCAGTGAGAACCCTTAGGAGGCAGGCATGGTGGGTGAGGCCTGAGTGCCCGGTCTGGACCAGGCCCAGGTTTTGGGCACCAGGATGTTGCCAAGTGGTGGCATTTAGGACATTTTGGAATGGAAGGCCATCAGGAGACCGGGGAAAGTCAGAGGTGGGGTTCTGTCCCAGCCCATGGGCTGGTTTAAGGCCCAGAGCCCGAAGGCTGGAGAAACAGCAGCGCTGATGTGCTGAGGGTGGCAGTGAGCGGAGATTCACCTTCCTTCTGCTTCTGCTCTCTAGGGGCCCCTGGGAGGCTGAGGGTGCCGTCCTTACCTGGACGTGCATGTCTTTCCTCTTTACACAGATTCAAGTACTGTTCGGAGAAGGCAATGGCAAGCCACTCCAGTACTCTTGCCTAGAAAATCCCAACGATGGAGGAGCCTGGTAGGCTGCAGTCCATGGGGTCGTGAAGAGTCTGACACGACTGAGTGACTTCACTTTCATGCAGTGGAGAAGGAAATGGCAACCCACTCCAGTGTTCTTGCCTGGAGAATCCCAGGGACGGGGGAGCCTGGTGGGCTGCCGTCTGTGGGGTCGCACAGAGTCAGACATGACTGAAGTGACTTAGCAGCAGCAAGGACTGTTGGATAATCAGCCTCACTCACACACACCCAAAAATAACGTTTTCCCAGCTATGTGGGCATCCCTCAGCATAATCAAGTTGACACATTAAAATTTATCCTCACAGATGGAGTAATCGATAAAGCCCCCAGAGGAGGTGGGAGGCATGGGTGTGCATTCACAGGTGTGTTTGTGTGTGTGTGTATAATAGAGATGCTTTGTTTTTTTTTCCCTATAATTTTATTTATTTCCTTTCGGCCATCTGGTCTTCGATGCTGAGCGCAGGTTTTCTCTAGTTGCAGGGAGCGGGGTCTACTCTCCAGTTTCGGTGGCTGGGCTTATTGCCGTGGCTTCTTTGTTGCGGAGCACAGGCTCCAGGCAGGTGGGCTTCAGTAGCTGCAGCATGTGGACCCTTGCAGCATGCAGGAGTTGTGGCACCTGGGCTTAGTTGCTTCTCGGCATGTGGACTCTCCCCAGGGCAGGGATCGAATCCATGTCCCCTGAGTTGGAAGGCAGATTCTTAATCAGGGAAGTCCTGTTTTATTTTATTTAAAAACTTCCCCGCCCCGCCCGACTAGCTTTGTTGAGGTATATAATGAACAAATATAAGTAAGGTTCTTCAGGTGCACAATGTGATAATTCGATAGGTGTATATATGGTGAAAGATATCCCCCCATGGAGTTAACACAGCCATCACCTCACTTATTTACTTATTGCGGGGGTGGGGGTTCTGATGAGAACATTTCTATTCTACTCTCTTGAAGAAGTGAAGTGAAGTGAAGTCGCTTAGTCATGTCTGACTCTTTGCGACCCCATGGACTGTAGCCTACCAGGCTCCTCTGTCCCTGGGATTCTCCAGGCAAGAATATTGGAGTGGGTTGCCATTTCCTTCTCCAGGAGATCTTCCCAACCCAGGGACTGAACCCAGGTCTCCTGCCTTGCAGGCAGATACTTTACCATCTGAGCCACCAGGGAAGCTCTCAGTTCAGTTCAGTTTAGTCGCTCAGTCGTGTTCAACTCTTTGCAACCCCATGAATTGCAGCACGCCAGGCCTCCCTGTCTATCACCAACTCCCAGAGTTCACCCAAACTCACGTCCATCGAGTCGGTGATGCCATACAGCCATCCCATCCTCTGTCGTCCCCTTGTCCTCCTGCCCCCAATCCCTCCCAGCATCAGAGTCTTTTCCAATGAGTCAGCTCTTCGCATGAGGTGGCCAAAGTACTGGAGTTTCAGCTTTACCACCATTCCTTCCAAAGAAATCCCAGGATTCTAAACATCCTTTAGAATGGACCGGTTGGATCTCCTTGCAGTCCAAGGGACTCTCAAGAGTCTTCTCCAACACCACAGTTCAAAAGCATCAGTTATTCAGCGCTCAGCTTCTTCACAGTCCAACTCTCACATCCATACATGACTACTGAGAAAACCATAGCCTTGACTAGACGGACCTTTGTTGGCAAAGTAATGTCTCTGCTTTTGACCATGCTATCTAGTTTGGTCATAACTTTCCCTCTAAGGAGTAAGCGTCTTTTAATTTCATGGCTGCAGTCACCATCTGCAGTGATTTTGGACCCCCCAAAATAAAGTCTGACACTGTTTCCACTGTTTCCCCATCTATATCCCATGAAGTGATAGGACCAGATGTCATGATCTTCGTTTTTTGAATGTTGAGCTGTAAGCCAACTTTTTCACTCTCCTCTTTCACTTTCATCAAGAGGCTCTTTAGTTCTTCTTCACTTTCTGCCATAAGGGTGGTGTCATCTGCATATCTGAGGTTATTGATATTTCTCCTGGCAATCTTGATTCCAGCTTGTGCTTCTTCCAGCCCAACATTTCTCATGATGTACTCTGCAGAGAAGTTAAATAAGCAGGGTGACAATATACAGTCCTGACATTCTCCTTTCCCAATTTGGAACCAGTCTGTTGTTCCATGTCCAATTCTAACTGTTGCTTCCTGACCTGCATATAGGTTTCTCAAGAGGCAGGTCAGGTGGTCTGGTATCCCCATCTCTTGAAGAATTTTCCACAGTTTATTGTGATCCACACAGTCAAAGGCTTTGGCATAGTCAATAAAGCAGAAATAGATGTTTTTCTGGGACTCTCTTGCTTTTTCGATGATCCAGCGGATGTTGGCAATTTGATCTCTGGTTCCTCTGCCTTTTCTAAAACCGGCTTGAACATGAGAAAGTTCACAGTTCACATATTGCTGAAGCCTGGCTTGGAGAATTTTGAGCATTACTTTACTAGCGTGTGAGATGAATGCAACTGTGTGGTAGTTTGAGCATTCTTTGGCATTGGCTTTCTTTGGGATTGGAATGAAAACTGACCTTTTCCAGTCCTGTGGCCACTGCTGAGTTTCCCAAATTTGCTGGCATATTGAGTGCAGCATCATCTTTCAGGATTTGAAAGAGTTCAACTGGAATTCCATCACCTCCACTAGCTTTGTTCGTAGTGATGCTTTCTAAGGCCCACTTGACTTCACATTCCAGGATGTCTGGCTCTAAGTGAGTGATCACACCATTGTGATTATCTGGGTTGTGAAGCCCTTTTTTGTACAGTTCTTCTGTGTATTCTTGCCACCTCTTCTTAATATCCTCTGCTTCTGTTAGGTCCCTACAATTTCTGTCCTTTATCGAGCCCATCTTTGCATGAAATGTTCCCTTGGTGTCTCTAATTTTCTTGAAGAGGTCTCTAGTCTTTCCCATTCTGTTGTTTTCCTCTACTTCTTTGCATTGATCAATGAGGAAGGCTTTCTTATCTCTTCTTGCTATTCTTTGGAACTCTGCATTCAGATGCTTATATCTTTCCTTTTCTCCTTTGCTTTTCACTTCCCTTCTTTTCGCAGCTATTTGTAAGGCCTCCCCAGACAGTCATTTTGCTTTTTTTGCATTTCTTTTCCATGGGGATGGTCTTGATCCCTGTCTCCTGTACAATGTCACAAACCTCAGTCCATAGTTCATCAGGCACTCTATAATCAAGTGTAGAGTAGGGAAGCTCTAGCAAATTGCAATTATGCAACAGAGGTCTAACAACAATGGGATGCTTCTTTTTAGACTTAGAGGAGGGATACATAAATGAAGAAACTCTGGTGAATTCCTGAACTTCTCTGAGTCTTTTTTTGTAATTGTCACTCAGTCGTGTCTGACTCTTTGCAACTCCATGGGCTGTAGCCTACCAGCATCCTCTGTCCATGGGATTTTCCAGTCAATAGTCCTGGAGTGGATTGCCATTTCCTTCTCCAGGGGATCTTCCCAACCCAGGGATCAAACCCAGGTCTCCCACATTGTAGACAGATGCTTTACTGTCTGAGCCACCAGGGAAGTCAACAGATTAGAGAATTACCCTTGGGTAATTCGGCTTTCAAGTGCTAAGGGCTTGGCATAATGCCTGGCACCATAGCAGACAGGTAGCCAGTAGATTGTATACAGGGGAGAAAGATGCTGAAACAGGGCAGAAGGAGCTGAAGGGCTTCTTCCCCTATGAACAGTATTGTCCTGTAGAACCACTTGAGGGACTTCTCTGAGAGTGAGGGCCTGGAGGGAGGAGCAGGATGGGGCCAGGAGGAGAATGATAACATTTAGAAAGCTGCTGGGGAGGAGGCCAAGGGGGGGTCAGGAACTGCTACGGTTGCTAAGGTTCTTGTTGCTCTGTGGTTGAGTGATGTTTTTTTCCCTGGAAGTATTTTTATAAGCCAACAGTTGTATCCAAAAGTGAAGTCTCTCTGTACTGATTCCAAGAACAACAGAAGTCATATTACAATCATAAGACTTGACAGGAAAGCAGTACCCAAGAGAGCTGGCCGGGGACATGTTTGGGAGGGGCTCCCTGCTCATCCCCCAAGCTGACCTGAGTCTGGTCCAACCTGAAGACTCGTACCTGGAAACAGGACCTCACCTTGGAAAGGATGGCCTTGGTGATGCTGACGGTGGCCATGCCAGTTTACATCTAGGTCCCATCCATATGTGTGTCGTGCCTGATCAGTCGCTCAATCGTGTCTGACTCTTCAACCCTTTGAACTGTAGCCTGCCAGGCTCCTCTGTTCATGGAGTTTCCCAAGCAAGAAGACTGGAGTGGGTTGCCATTTCCTCCTCCAGGGGCTATTCCCCACCCAGGGGTCGAACCCAAGTCTCCTGCGTTGGAGGCAGATTCTTTACCGCTGAGCTACCTGGGAAGAGCTATGCGATTTGGTTACATCCAGTAAGAACCTGAGGAGTAGCCATTGATACGTAATGTTTTGCTATACAGTTTATATGGTAGAAGATCCAATTAAGATATATTTTTGATGGATTTAAATACCCAGTTCATTCTTTTTTTTTTGCAATTTGAAAACATAATTGAAAGCATAGAATATGTCTATAATACTCCTATCCTAAAAAATTACTTAAACTTTGTGCTATTTTTCTTTGTAACTAGTTTTCCTTGCTCAACAAAAATAGGTAACTTCACCATTCAAATACTATGCTTTTATTTTCCTAATGTCCACTGTCTTTGAAGTCATTACGTGAATTAAACTTCTTTTGCATGTCTTGTTTTCTTTATATAAAAAATAAAATATACAAGTATTTTCATGTAGCTGTTAATAAAAGAAGTTAATTTAATCCTTTGTGATACTGATTTCATAATGTTTCTTTTCTATAAACTGCTGTTGCTTGTTTTAATGAAATAACCTGTGAAATTTCCTGAAGTACTGTTATTTTTCTTTCTCTTCCTTTTTCTCACGTACTTGCAAATTTAGTTTGGAAGTTAGCAGCATCTTTATTTTGGTAGCTAACTGTTAAGGTTCTTATCCTTAAAAAAGTTTTCTTACACAGAAATTAAAAATCCAGAATATATTTATGGCTTTAGACTTGCATTTAAGTTAGGAGGCAGTATCTATTGCTGGGACTTACCTGGTGGCTCAGACAGTAAAGAATCTGCCCGCAATGCAGGTGACCTGGATTCAATCCCTGGGTTGGGAAGATACCTTGGTGAAGGAAATGGCAACACATTCCAGTATACTTGTCTGGAGAATTCCATGGACAGAGGAGCCTGGAGGGCTATGGTTTATGGGGTCTCAAAGAGTTTAACTTGACTGAGCAACTAACACACACACACACACACATCTATTGCTGATCAGTAGAAGGACGATCTTCACACAAGTAGCTGTCTTTGACTTTTCTTAGAAAGTGACCTTTTCCTGTTAAATGGCTATTATTAGGAGAGTCATGAGAAGAGATGGAAAGACACTGCACGGGGTTTATTAATGAGGCTCCCTGATATTAAGTCTAAGAAATTTACATCAATATTTCAGATGTTGGTTTGAAAATCTGACCAGAGTTGAATGTAATTGCAATCCTTGTACCATCTAGATCCCTTCACTGCTGCTGTGACTCCTTTTGGCAGGCCAAGTGGCTCCACTTTCTGGACTATTCCTCTTCAGTTTTAACTGAAGTTGTATGTTGTCTTATGTAGCTATAGAATAGCATCTGGCTTCCTCAGTGGCTCAGTGGATAAAGAATCCACCTGCAGTGCAAGAGACATAGGAAACATAGGTTCGGTCTGTGGGATGGGAAGATCCCCTGGAGAAGGGAACAGCAAGCCACTCCAGTATTCTTGCCTGGAAAATTGCTTGGATAAAGGAGCCTGGTGGGCTACAGTCCAAAGGGTCACGAAGGGTCAAACGTGACTGAGCGACTAAACACATATAATAAATAGCATCTATGCACTGAATATCAAGTCTGTAAACATATGCCACCACATGACTGAAAAGCAGCTGCCTTTGCCAATTACCAATGCTTTAATTTATATTATAACACTATTTGCTTTAAGTATTTTTACAATTTTCTTGCTGTCTTTGGACTGTGATCAAATTCTCAATGGAAATGATGCAAATATTATATTCGACTAAATTTCTATGCAAGTTAAATTTCCACTCTTGGAAAAGTTAAAATAGCCATTGCTTTTGGGCAATTGTTTTCTCTTGATGGTTTTATAATTTAGGCTTTAAATTCTGCTTTAGTGATCACAACAAAATGTAGTTTGATATTTGAACAAGACAACATATTAGTTTTTTTATTTTTTGGCTGCACCACACAGCTTGTGGGAATTCCCTGACCAGAGATTGAACCCATGTCCCGGCCATTAGAGTATGGAGTGCTAACCACTGGACCGCCAGGGAATTCCCTAGCCTATATGTTATTTTAAAGAACATAGGCTTAGGATGGAGGGTAAATATGAAGTAACAGCACTGGGGATTTAGATTTTCTGGCCACCAGGAAATGGATATTTTTTTCCCCCATCAAGCATGATGATGGGGAGAAAATTTGGAAGTCCAGATCAGAGAATCATGAAATTTCTGAGGTATGGAGAATCTTTAATTCTAATATGATCTAATACAACTCTCCTATTTTTATAAAGATGGAAGCAGAAGAACGAGGTGATTTGTCTGAAGATGTTTAGTTTTTAGTGGTAGCCCTGGAGCCAGCTTTGAACTCAGGCCTCCAGATTCAATGTTCTCCACATTAGCCCACAAATCATGTAAGTGGAGGTAGGAAGAATAAGGCGGGCTGGGCAGGATTTTGAAAGCAATTAGCACCGAGTTCTCTTTGCTAAGTCCAGCCTTTTTGGAACTCACAACTCTGAACCAAAGGGAGCTAACTAAGCAGTTATCAGGGGGAAATGCAGATGAGATTCGCCTTGCTATGTTTCACACCTTGAAGCCCGAAAGAGATTTGGAATTGAATCCCAATTTTGACATTAATGATTTTAGGCTTAGATGCCTCAATTGTTAAAAAAAAAAGGCGGGGGGGCGCTAACCTACATCAGTGATTCAAAGCTTTACCATGCATCAGCTGGAGAATGTGTTCAAAACTAGCTGTGTAGGCTCAGTCCCCAAGCTTCTGATTCGATAGGTCCAGGTGAGGCACAAGAATTTGCCTTTCTGATAGGTTTGCAGGTCGTCTGAGAACCACATTTTGAAAACTAGTGGCTTAGAGATAATTTTAAAGGTCTTTTCCTGCACAAAAGCATTCTTTTTTTTTTTAAATCTTTATTGAGGTATAATTTATATGCAGTGAAATGCATGAATCTTAAGGAAATAGTGAGCTGTGACAAATATATTCATGCGTGTAATCACCACCAAAAGCAAGGTATTAAGATTTTCCCATCAGGGCAAAAAGCTCCCCAATGCCCTGCTGAAGTCAGTGTGATTTTCTTTTTTCTTTTTAACCAGTTTTTACATTGAAGTATAGTTAGTTTATAACATTGTATTGCTTTCAAGTGTAAGCAAAGTGATTCAGTTTTATATATACATATATATTCTTTTTGGGGATCTTTTCCACTATAGATCCTGCATGAAAAATTCTTAACCTTCTTACCTTAACTTTCTCAACAAACAAAAGTTTATACATTCATGGCACTTGGAAAACAAGGGCAGGGAGAGATTTTATTCGTATGAGAAATTAAGTTTTGTGAGGTCTTCAAGTGAAAGATACAAGTTATATTCAGTATGATTTTAAAATAGTATTATTTTGAAAGTCACAAATGTTGTAGGAAAAGGAGCGTGAGATGTTTTATGTAAGTGGCAAAAGAAAATTGTGGAAGGAATGACTGTACTATAGGTACTGAGCACACACTTCTCAGGGGTGCCTGCCCAAGGAAGCCAAGCTCATAACAAACCTTATTTATTTAAATTAGAGTCAGTGGGAGTTCCCGACAAGAAAAGACAGTTATAAGATCAAAGCACGAAGTGAAAAACCAGGAAATAAGAATTTTATGTAACTTCTATCTAAAGAATTCTGAGGGTAAGAATTTTCAGTTACATTTTATTGATGTTTTTTCAGAGTTAAAAGAGCATGAAGTCATGGTTTTAATCCCACTCCACTTCTTTCTCAAATTTTAGTACAAATACTGTTGGTTGTTCTATTGAGTTTGGCAGTTCTTTAATCATAACAAAGAGAAATGGGGAAGTCCAAATGTGTACTAAGTTTTCATGCCTATTACAAATTGCAGCATCTTCTTGCAGGAATATATGTTGGCTGAGGTTGCTATGCTGAGGTTTTAGATAGTACATTTTGTACCATATGTAATGTAATTGCCAAATGGACACACTGTTCAAACACTGTCTTAGGCCAGCTTTTAAAATATTCCCAAGAGTTGGAACATGTCTTTTAAAAGGTAAAAGTTGCACTTTTAGGTGTAAAAATACACCCCATAAATAAAATAATTTATTTTTTATGTCTTTTAAAACAACCTCAAGTCTGATGTAAGCCGCTTAAAAAGAGGTGACTTGCTTTTTCTGGTAAAGATCGAATACACTATTGATCTGCTTTTGTCCTAATGAGATATGACCCTTATAAAACACAAATGCAAAGGAAAGAAAGAAAATGAACCTATACTTCCCAGTTGGCTTTCTGTTGGCTGTATAACAGGCCGTGTTTTACTTGGTTTTTCACAGACTCAGCAGGGAGCAAGTTGTGTGAGAAAGGGTCTTGTGTTGAAAGGTAGCCTGATTGATCCTTTAAAGACCATCTGGGAAACCTGCCTGCAGATAGCCGGTGGGCCTCCTGAACACCGAGTGCTGAGCCGCGTAGCCCCACATAGCACGGAGAAGCTCTGCGAGACGGTGTCCGGCTTCACCAGGGCTCCGGAATTCAAGAATTTCTTCCTTCCTTCCTTCCTTTTTTTTCTCTATTTTTTGGCTGCAGTGTGCAGCATGTGGGATCTTCGTTTCCCGACTAGGAATTGAACCTGTGCCCCTTATAGTGGAAGCGTGGAGTCTCAACCACTGGACCACCAGGGAAGCTCCCTCTTTTCCCCCTAATCTGGGTGATTTGTGACACTATCTGTGATTTTGTTTCAGAAGTAAATATATCAGTTTAAAAATGAGGTTCATTATGGTTATTTTTTGGAAGTCAGATAATAACAAATGCTGGTGAGAATGTAGAGAAATTGGAACCCACATACTTTGTTGAAGGGATGCAAAGTGATGCAGCCCCTTTGGAAAACAGTCTGGCACTTTGTAAGTGCGTAAACACGGAGTTCCTGTGTGACTGGGGAGCTCCACTCCCCCATCTCTCTCTCCTTCCCCCTTCTTCCCATATCCCTGGAGTGTAAGCTCCATAACAGTCCAGGCCTGCTCTGTCTGGTCGTTGCTCTGTCTCTAACGTCTGGGACAGAGTTTGGCACGTGGCAGGAACTCTGCTACTGCTGCTGCTGCTAAGTCGCTTCAGTCGTGTCCAACTCTGTGCGACCCCATAGACGGCAGCCCACCAGGCTCTGCCATCCCTCTATGTATTTTTAATTGAGCAAACCAGTAGGAAATAGGCATACAGTAAAGTTATTAAGAGCACAGCCTCTGTATCACTGTGAATTCAGGCCCAACTCTTCCCGTGGGACCTTGCTTTTATTACTCAGCCTCTTTGAGCCTCAGTTTCCTCAGCTGTGAAATGGGACAAAAACAGCACATAAGATTTTTGACTGACAAGCCCTCAAGAAAACGTATTAAGAATAAATAAGATTCATTTTAAAAGTGACTAAAGAAATTCATTTAATAAAAAGTTATTAAGAATGATTGCATAGCACTTTGTGCCATATAAAATGAGTGTCATCGCTGTAGATGAGTAAGATGTGGTCTCTGGCTTCACGATCATGAGGAAGTGTCACCCTAGTTGAAAAGAGATCCCTAAAAACCAAGAAAGAGACCTAGGCCTGAGGAGAATATGTAAAGTGAATGCACAGCCTTAGCCAAACTCTTTGGTTTAGCTTAACTGTGTTCCCAGTCTTTGGGATTAAGGAGAGTCGTTTTGAATTGAATTTATTTCTCCAAAATATTGTATATGGAGACATTAATTCCTATGTATTTCAAGTGGACACAATTTGGCCATCATGAGAAAATTTAATTTTATGCCTGGCCTATTTGCTTCATTCAAAAACAATGAAGGGAATTCCCTGGTGGTCCAGTGGTTAGGACTCAGTACTTTGACTGCCGAGGGCTGAGGTTCAGTCCCTGGTCAGGGAATTAAAATCCCACAAGTCTCACGGTAAGGCAAAAAAAAAAAAAAAAAAAAACCAATGAAAATCAGTACACTGAGCGCAGCGTAAATTCCAAAATAGAGCTTTGTTTTCCTCTTCTTTAAAGTGTGTTCGGCGGGAGTGTTTTCTCCTGCCCCTGATGGTAGCTTGGGCAGGTGCTTTGACTCTGGGGCTCACTTGTAGATCCTTTCTGTTAGTTGTGATCATAGTAGCAGGTTGTGCCTTTCTTGATCTAAAGTTCCCCTTATTCCAGAGTTCCAGAAGATATGAAAGAATTCACATTTCAGAAATGCAATACCTTATGGGATAACAAAATAGAGATCAGAGACTGGGCCATAAGCCAATCAATTCTTTCCTCAGATTTACCGACTCTAGCTAATAACAATCAAACTTGGAACATTAATCAGCACAAAAGCACCCAAAAACTTCTGCAGCTGTTGTAAGATCACTTGTAGTTGGGGATTTCCCGGGTGGTCCAGTGGCTAAGACTCCACATTCCTAATGCAGGAGGCCCAGGTGTGATCCCTGGTCAGGGAACTAGATCCCACCGGCCGAAACAAAGGAGATTCCAGGTGCTGCGATGAAGACTGAAGATCCTGTGTGCCAGAACCAAGACCTGGCGCAGCCAGGTAAATAAATATGTGCAGATTTTTAAACAGATCCCCTGTAGTTGGAGATCTATAGTTGGGACATTTTGCAAAGTTTCTCAGAAGATTATGATGCTCTACAGATGCTTCCAAAACATGGAGGCAAACGGAATCATTACCAGGTCTGCTAGTTTGGGCGCTCTCAACCTGGCTGTTTAAATACCAGGAGACGTCTCGATGACATCCCTAAAAGAGAGGAGAATCCTGGGGAGAAGAGAGTGGCAGCTGCGAGGTGGCACATTCTTCTTCTTAGCAGACTGACATTAGGAACTTTTTGTAAAAGAATCATGGCTGGGTTTTTAACCAACATAGTTTTTCAAGAGTGCATTGTTGGAAATAGCTAAAGTAAAAGTCGGTATTGTTAAGAACATTACTACAAGCATACAATGTCTACCTAATGGTTTATGGTTTTCACTATCATACCTAAAAAATATTATATGTATATCTGGGATGTGAGTCTCTTTTTTTAGTCCTAACACTTGGTGAAGGCACCAAGTATCAACAATCTGCTTTGTGTTTAAATAGTGGAGGCATTTTCACCACTGTTCGGTTAATACTGGAATGCCAGTGTTTGCTGTCTCTATAGCAGAGGCTCAGCATGGCTTCTCTGTATAAAGCAAAACTAATTCTTTACAGAGCAGACAAAGATCTGATTGGTAACAATCTTTGTGTGCTGAAAATTCACTTAGTCTGTACAGCCCCTTGTGCCTATTTTTACATTTAAATAAAGAAAATAATACACTAAATTAAAATGTTTTTGGTGGCATCTTATACATGTTAAATTAATAATAATGAGTACAGGGGCTTCCCTGATAGCTCAGTTGGTAAAGAATCCGCCTGCAATGCAGGAGACCTCAGTTCAGTTCCTGGGTTGGGAAGATCCCCTGGAGAAAGGATAGGTTACCCATTCTAGTATTCTTGGGCTTCCCTTGTGGCTCAGCTGGTAAAGAATCTGCTTGCAATGCAGGAGACCTGAGTTCGATCCCTGGGTTGGGAAGATCCCCTGGAGAAGGGAAAGGCTACCCACTCCAGTATTCTGGCCTGGAGAATTCCAGGGACTGTATAGTCCATGCGGTCACAAAGAGTCGGACACGACTGAGTCACTTTCAAGGGACCATTTCTTGTCATATACTGTAGCTAGGCGCTTTCTTTCTCTCCTTCTTTTCTAAGATTTTAAATAAATTCAATTTACTCTATAACGAAATAGATCCTAATAGTTTTCCCCCTTTCTGGTTCTCCAGTCACACGTTCAGAGCCTCTTCTGGCTTCATACTCTAGAGCTATGAATGCTGGTCTCTGGGGTCCTTATATGATCCCAGGAGGTGCAGACCTGAATAGTTGCAATGGGAAAAAATTGGAGAAACTTTTACTAAAGCTGTTTGGTATAGTTAGTCATTTCTCAGTTTCCCAAAGCCCTATCCTCACTGCTACCAGGATACAGGTTGTACAGGCCCAGCTCTGCTCATGATTACTTCTTGCCAACGTGCCTGAATCTCTCTCGCCCCTGTAAGCATTCTGAGTCTCAGGTTTGCTTTCCCATAAACTCTCACATTATGTTCAAGGTTTGCACCTGACTTGATCACAAAAATCTCAGCTTCTGCTTTGCTTGTGTGTGTCTCAGCTGTGTCCGGCTCTTTGTGACCACGTGGACTCTAGCCCACCAGGCTCCTCGGTCCATGGGCTTCTCTAGGCGAGAATACTGGAGCAGGTTGCCATTTCCTACTCCAGGGGACATTCCAGACCCAGGGATCAAACCTGTGTCTCTTGCAATCTTTGCTGTGATCTAAATGCTACAGTTAGTAAAGCGAGTCCACCGTACTTGATAATGGCATCAAGGAATGTGTGGCTGGGGAAGGAATTTAGTATTTAAAAACTAAAAACAAATTGACAAATAGACACATACTACAAAACAAAACAAAACCCTCTCATTTCACTGATGAGCTTCTTAATATAGGATTTAGTGCTTAAAAAATTATCATGATTATTGCTAAATCTGTTCAGCAGATTTTGATCACATATTGTAATTAAGCATTGTTTGCCCTCCTCTTCTTTTTTTTTTAACCTAAAACTTTAATGAAAACATAAGCTTTTTGTTCTGCAGTTTCCTAGTGCATTGCTATAAGGGAAAAGGCCACAGTGTCTCCTTATATCACAATTACAGTATCCGCGGGTGTTTGACCCTGGTACTATGTTGTAATACTTCTGAAATCAGGGCTAGAGTTTTATTTATTTTTGCATTTCTCCTTGGCTTTTAACATGTTTAATAAATTATTAGGGGGAGAATGTTTCTCATCACTGGTTTTTTTTTTTTTTCTTCCTGGAAGATGATTTACAAAAAATAGTAAGGTCATTGTAAGTATATACCTTCTAAAAAAGATAAAATTTATTTTGTGCCAATTAGTCATTTATTTCAATAGCATGAAAAATTGCAAAACAAATAAGGAATATAAAATCAGGACAGTCTCTCCAAATTCTTTTATAGATGAAAAATCACACAAGGACCTTTTGTCTGAATGTTTTAGTTTGCTGCTACCATTAAAAGAACTCTTAAATCACTACCCGAGACACAGTTATTGTGGGCAAGTTTTCAGGACTTGCCAACCTTTTCTCTTCTTCAAACTAAAGCAAGTCAATAAAAGGGAGAGATGGAAGACACAGAGAAGAAGGGGCGCGCGCGCACACACACACACACACACACACACACACACACACACACACACACACAGCTGCCTCTGTGACCACCCTGCAGGCTCATTCGGTGTTTTATGGCCTTCATTGTCTTGCTCAGGACCGGGAACCGATGAGCACACCGCATGGTGACCCGTGAACACCCAGATGCAGCTGAGCTCTATTGTCAAAGAAAACAACACAGGTGTGCTCGCATATGCCCAGCAAGAAATATAATCACCGCAGAGACACATGGTAAGCAAGCAGCGATGGTTAGCATCTTACATAAATTACTAAAATAATAATTTTTTATTAAATAAAAAGCAGAGGTTTTTAATTGCTTCTTTGGTGTATTTGTAATCAGCCCAGAATGTTCTCCGTAAAACCTGGCATTCCTTTTTGTCATCATCAGCACCAACTCCAACCACATTTATTCACGGAGTACTTGGGACCCCTTGCCTTCTACAGCATCCCTTCTGTCTCCCCCAGCCAACATCCTGCCTGTACACTCGGACCCTCCCCCAGCCTCCTCCATCCTGCTGCACTACCCGTTACTAGGGGGCCCTTACACCACGCCTCCTGACCCCGAAACCAAGGGGTGAGCACGAGGCCTGTGGACTCTATGGTGGGTGAGCCAGAAGATAATAATCCATCATAAAAGGGTGAGTAAGAAAGTAACAACCTGATATAATAGGGAAGGAAGCCGAAGTTCAAGGACAGTCATATAGGAATAAGAGGGCCCATTTTGAGACTGAAGCCTGGCTCCCCAGAATCCTTGAATCCCCAGAATCCTCATAAGCACCTTATTCACCCTCTGCTCAACACCATCCCCCACCCCGATCTGAAGCCACAGACTTCTCACCCATCTCCCATTAGGACTCACATAGTGTCTCTGACACCCCCATGTTGCATGCCTAGTGCGAATATTCTACATGGACTGAATTTAAGGAGGTTAATGACAGCAGGTTGGCCAAAAAGTTTGTCCATTTCCCCCTAGAATATTATGGAAAAACCCAAACAACCTTTTTGGGCCAACCCAGTAATAACATGCCAGTTGGGTCTGGAACTATAAAACCAGTGTTTTCAGATAAGCATAACTGTTGTTCCCATTTAAAAATAATTTTAAAAATGTAAACTTCATTGAGGTATAACAGACATATAAAATTGTAAGATATTTAAACCGTACATCTCAATAATTTGATATACTTTTATATATTGTGAGGGATTCCCAGGTGGCTCAGTGGTAAAGAATCTGCCTATCAGTGCAGGAAATGCAGATTGAATCCCTGAGTTGGAAAGAGCCCTTGGAGAAGGAAATGTCAACTCATTCCAGTATTCTTGCCTGGGAAATCCCATGGACAGAGAAACCTGGTGGGCTATGGTCCATGGAGTCGCAAAGAGTCAGACACTACTTAGTAATTAAACAGCAACATAATATTGTGAAGGAATTCCCCCATTTGGTTAATTAACAGGTTTATCACTTTACATATTTATCTTTCTTTTTCCTCGGTGAGAACATTTAAGTTCTACTGTCTTGGTTTTTGTTGGTTAGTAGACCCCGTGGACTGCAGCAGGTCAGGCTTCCCTGTCCACTGTCACCCAGGGTTTGGTCATACTCATGTCCATTGAGTCACTGATGCCCTCCGATCATCTCATCCTCTGTTGCCCCCTTCTCCTCTTGCCCTCAGTCTTTCCCAGCATCATGGTCTTTTCCAATGAATCAGCTCTTCACCAAAGATATGGCCAAAGTATTGGAGCTTCGCCTTCAGCATCAGTCCTTCCAATGAACATTCAGGATTGATTTCCTTTAGGATTGACTGGTTTGATCTCTTTGCTGTCCAAGGGACTCTCAATAGTTTTCACCAGCACCACAGTTTGAAAGCATCAGTTCTTTGATGCTCAGCCTTCTCTATGGTCCAACTCTCACATATGACTCCTGGAAAAACCATAGCTTTGATGAGATGTACCTTTGTCAGCAAAGCGATGTCTCTGCTTCTGTATGAGCAAGCTCCGGGAGTTGGTGATGGACAGGAAAGCCTGGTGTGCTGCAGTCCATGGGGTCGCAAAGAGTCAATCATGACTGAGTGACTGAACTGAACTGAAGGCTTGGCGTAGCTTTTCTTCCAAGGAGCCAAGTGTCTTTAATTTCATGGCTGCAATCACTGTCTGCAGTGATTTTGGAGCTCAAGAAAATAAAGTCTACTCTCTTAAGAAATTTCAATTATACCTATTTTTAAACAATTCATTTGGACTCAGAGAGCAGCCATCCTGTAACTAGCTGGTGGTTGAGCCAGAACCCTGGCTCATGAAGTGGGGGGCTTAGAGGAGATGCTGTGAGGCGCAGGGAAAGAAAAGGGAAGGTGGAGACCTGAGAAGGAAATTCCTGTCTTCCCCTCCCCTCTTGTTGCCCTGGCCTCAGTTCATTTGCATCTCTGTGCAGTCGTGGAGAACCGTAACAAAGGGAGACTGGGCCCTCGGAGGCGGGTCCACTTTTTCATCTCAGCAAGGATTATTAACTGCAATTTTCAAACCATGAAAAAAAGACTACCCTATTTTTGGAGATTGTTTCCTACAGTTTTCATTCGAATCATGTTATCACATTCTGTTTATCCTTCTGAATTTGAAGGAACCGTAAAAATCCTCAACTGTGCTGACATCTGGCCTGTTGCATCTATGAGTCATCTTAGGAAGCCTTCTTCCATGTATAAAACATTCCACCATAGCTTATTAAATATTGAACTGCTGCCCTGCTAATCCTACGCTTTTCTAATTCTAAAATAAGAAAAAAAGTTCATTTAATTTTTAAATGAGATTTAAAAAATCTGTTGATTTTAGATGGCAAAATATTCTCAGCCCACTCTTCACAGCTGGGGAATAGTTGCTCTTAAAGACTTTTCTCTTGCTTTTTAAGCTTGCCTTCTGAATTTCACGTTCAGATCATTTTTCTCTAAGTTGAGAGAGGTTTATGTTACTTATAAGGTACAAGCAAGTCTCTAAATGACCAAATCAGTGGTTCTCAAACTCTTTAGTCTTGGGATCTTTTTATGTGTTTTTTTTATGGGATGTAACTACCAATTAAAAAATAAGTTTATTAATATCTTAATTTATTTATTTGGCTATGCTAGGTCTTAGTGGCAGCACACAGAATCTTCAATCTTTGTTGTGGCATGTAGAATCTATTTTCCCAACCAGGGATTGAACCCAGGCTCCCTGCATTGGGGGCAAGGAATTTTAGCCACTAGACCACCAGGGAAGTCAGGAAGATCACCAATGTTTACCCATAATGGAAATTAAAACTGAGAAAATTGTGATATGTTTATTTATAATTCATTTAAAGTAGCGATGATAATGTTAACTGAAGCAACATTATTTTTTAATAAAAAAATATACCAGACCAAAAGAGTTTGTGAGAACAGCATTGTTTTACACTCTGGCAAATGACTTCACTATTTGCTTTAATAGAAGGCAGTTGATACTGTAAAGCAATTATCCTTCAATTAAAAATAAATAAATTAAAAAGACAGCTGAATTCTCATATCTGCTTCTGCTTCAATGTGTTGCAATATCACACATCATGTAGCCTCTGGAAAATTCCACTGCAAAAAGCCCAAATAACTTTGTTTTATTATGAAAATGGTTTGACTTCATGAAACACCAGGAGGGTCTTGGGACCATGATAGTCTCCAAACCACACTTTGATAACAGCTACACTCAACCACCATGATAAGGCTTAGAAGAACCTAAGAGGCTATTTCTAATAGGTACAGTTCAGTTCAGTTCAGTCGCTCAGTCGTTTCCGACTCTTTGCGACCCCATGAATCGCAGCACACCAGGCCTCCCTGTCCATCACCAACTCCCAGAGCTCACCCAGACTCACGTCCATCAAGTCAGTGATGCCATCCAGCCATCTCATTCTCTGTCGTCCCCTTCTCCTGCCCCCAATCCCTCCCAGCATCAGAGTCTTTTCCGATGAGTCAACTCTTCGCATGAGGTGGCCAAAGTACTGGAGTTTCAGCTTTAGCATCATTCTTTCCAAAGA
Organism: Bos indicus x Bos taurus; assembly: GCF_003369695.1. Lineage (NCBI taxonomy): Eukaryota > Metazoa > Chordata > Mammalia > Artiodactyla > Bovidae > Bos > Bos indicus x Bos taurus. The sequence goes on along the minus strand of NC_040084.1, from coordinate 91,574,745 downwards.
AATCCCAGGGCTGGTCTCCTTCAGAATGGACTGGTTGGATCTCCTTGCAGTCCAAGGGACTCTCAAGAGTCTTCTCCAACACCACAGTTCAAAGGCATCAATTCTTTGGCGCTCAGCCTTCTTCACAGTCCAACTCTCACATCCATACATGACCACTGGAAAAACCATAGCCTTGACTACACGGACCTTTGTTGTCAAAATAATGTCTCTGCTTTTCAATATGCTATCTAGATTGGTCATAACTTTCCTTCCAAGGAGTAAGCGTCTTTTAATTTCATGGCTGCAGTCACCATCTGCAGTGATTTTGGAGCCCAAAAAAGTAAAGTCTGACAGTCATCCGTAAACCCCTTCAAAATGTTAGCTATCCACAGGTGTGCTTGTACGGTGCCTTTCCATGACTGCATTTGAGGATTTCCTTTTTTGTGTGTGTGTGTGAATTTCATCATTTACATGCTCTCAGAAAATCCTGATGCTTGGCAGTAAACAGCATAATGCAATGGTTAAGAAAAATTGCTTTACAAGGTGCAGAGCACTATGTGCTCCCCTTTGTGTTAAAAGTAAAGAGTGAGGAAGAGAGACTTTCATAGACTTTCTAGAAGAATATATAAAAAACTAGGAATAGTGGTTCTTTTTGGCGTGATGCCTAGGGAACAGAATCTTGGAGTAGAAAAGCATGATTACCTCCTATTTATGGACTTCCCAGGTGGCACAGTGGTAAAGAATCCACCTGCCAATGTAGGAGACACAAGTTCAATCCCTAGGTCAGGAAAATCCCTTGGAGTAGGAAATGGTGACACGCTCCAATATTCTTGCTAGGGAAATGCCATGGACAGAGCAGTGTGGCCGGCTACAGTCCATGCGGTCTCAAAGAGTTGAATATGACTGAGTGCACACGCACACACACAAACACACAAACCTCCCATTTATGGTTCATGATTTGTTTTTTATTAAAATTTTTTTTGTCCATGCCATGTGGCATGGGGGGGATCTTTGTTCCCTGACCAGGGATTGAATCTGTGCCCCCTGCAGTGGAAGCACAGAGTCTTTTTACCACTGGCCCACCAGGGAAGTCCCCACCATTTTTTAACCAGATGCATGTAATAGTTTCTCAATTAAAAGATGTAGCTAATAACAAAAGGAAAAAACAACAAAACCTTTAGAATGAGAAAGATTTAACTTAGAACCTTCAGTTCAGTTCAGTTCAGTCACTCAGTCATGTCCCACTATTCTCGACCCCATGGACTGCAGCACGCCAGGCTTCCCTGTCCTTCACCAACTCCCAGAGCTTGCCCAAACTCATGTTCATATAGTCAGTGATGCCACCCAACCATCTTATCTTCTGTCATCCCCTTCTCCTCCTGCCTTCAATCTTTCCCAGCATCAGGGTCTTTTCCAATGAGTCAGTTCTTCGCATCAGGTGGCCAAAATATTGAAGTTTCAGCTTCAGCATCAGTCCTTGCAATGAATATTCAAGACTGATTTCCTTTAGGATTGACTGTTTTGATCTCCTTCAACTTAGAACCTTAGTCTACCATTTATTACCCACACAAAGTCTGAGAGTGATTGCCATCTCCTTCTCCAGGGGAATCTTCCTAACCCAGGGATCAAACCTTGATCTCCTGTATTACAGGCAGATTCTTAACTGTCTGAGCTACCAGGAAGCCACACAACTTTGACCTAGTTACTTGACCTGTTTCTTACCAAGTTTTTTAACCTGAAAGTTGAAGTTACTGCTAGTATCTACCTCATAAGACTACTGTGATTATTAAATGAGAAAGTAAAAATAATATCTTATCCTTGGCCCATCGAAGCGTATGTTTTACATATTGCTAATCATAATCATCATCACTTTATGAATCAAAGACTTATTTTGAAAGTTGCTAATCATTCTTTAATTTTCCTTTTATTGGGTGATTCTGAAGTTTCATTAGACAATTATGATAATATAATTGCAATCATGATCAGCTCATTGAAGACTTGTTAAAAAGTCTAGATTGGGCTTCCCTGGTGGTTCAGTGGTAAAGAATCTGCCTGTCAATGTGGGAAGCTAGGGTTCGATCCCAGGTCCAAGAAAATCCCGAGTGCTGTGGAGCGGCTAAGCCTGAGCGTCACACCTATTGAATTTGTGCTCTGGAGCTCTTGAACTGCAACTGAGCCCATGAGCCCTGGATCCCATGCTCCACAATAAGAGAAACCCTCACACCACAACTAGAAAGTAGCCCCTGCTCACTGCAACTAGAGAAAAGCCTACCCAGCACCGAAGACCCAGCACAGACAAAAACAAAAATAAATAAATACAAAATTATTTACAAAATTCTAGATTATTCTATCACTTTTGACTACATCTTCTTATCTTTATGCTTAATATTGTTCGTGCATGACCATACATCTTATGTTTCACTCCTGTCCTTGGTCACGCTTAAGCTGGGCCTGGCTCATCAGTCCAGGGTTGCTTAACTCTGAGGCAGAATCTCTAGCTCTCAGGCAAGCAGTCTGAACTTGCCTTTTGCCTGTGCTATGCTTGAATGTGCTTCATTCTGCCCTGTTATTCCTGTATGGGATTTGGAGCTATCTATTTTTAGTAAACTTTTAATTTCCTGATTATTCTTGCTCAACTAGGCTAAATTTGTAAGTTCCCGCTCCTCTGATTTTGATTCCGTATATATTCTCTTTTTGTTTAATTTATGTATTTATTTGGCTGCATTGGGTCTTAGTTGCGGCATGCAGAACCTTCGTCGTGATGCACAAACTCTCTAGTTGTGGTGAGTGGGCTCAGTAGCTGCAGTGCCAAAGCTTAGTTGCTCCGCAGCTTGTGGGATCTTAGTTCCCTAACCAGGGGTGGAACTTGCCTCCTTGCATTTCAAGGTGGATTCTTAACCACTGGACCACCAGGGAAGTCCCTCTGTGTATGTTCATTCCTGTACTGTATTAATGCATTCCTACTTAACCTAATATCTATATGATTATTTTCTGCATTCCTCACATCCAATTTTTTGGGGTTGGCTCCTTGATGGTCACTTCACAAGTGTCTAAGCTTCATCTGCTAGTTCTTGGTGCCTGAATTTTCACTTTCATGCATCGGAGAAGGAAATGGCAACCCACTTCAGTATTCTTGCCTGGAGAATCCCAGGAACGGGGTTGCACAGAGTCGGACATGACTGAAGCGACTTAGCAGCAGCAGCAGCAGCAGCAGCAACAAATCTGAACATGCCTATCTCAATAATGCACAGATTTATGTGAGAAGCAGATTCTTGATACAAGTGAAATACATGGGGTCCCCTAGCAGAGATGGCTTTGGTTGAGACAGCACCCTCTAAAGGGTGATACATATTAGAGTTTGCCAGAATCTTGGTAGCAACTGTTATGAGTTCACCCAGTCCAGACACATGTATAAAATAATAGCTATGAAATTACTGGGAAGACAGAAGGATTTATTGAGTTTGAAATGAGAAATATATACTTTTCCTATAGACCTTTCTTAAATTCTTATGGGTTTATAATGGGTTCAGATATCGATCTTTAGGTCCTTTTCAATAACGAGGTGGTGGTAAGCTTAAGAAGTATAGCTGAGAAAATAGCCTTTATTTTAGTCTAGTTCAGTTTCTAAGCCTGAGCACCACTGACGTTTTGAGTGGATAACTAATTCAATGTTGTCGGGGGCTGTTCTGTGCATTGTCAGGTGGTTAGCAGCTTCCTTGGTCCAACCTGCTGGGTGCCATGGCACGCCCTTAGCCACGATGATCACAGATATCTCTGGATTTTACCAAATGTCCTCTGGGGGTGAAAATCACCTCCTGTTGAAGACTGTTGGTCTTGTCATTGTAAATTTATAACAGTTTAGTCTAACTTAATTTTCAGCAAAATGGGTGCAAGAATATTGGACTTAATTTCCTTCTTCAATTTTTTCGTTTTGCGAAAATATCTTATTATTGTTAATTTTTTGTTTTCATTCTTTCACTTTTTGTTTCCCTTACCAGAATACTGAATTTTTATATACATTTGCTACATTTTCTTGTAATTGTTTTTTTATTATGATTATCTGTATTAATTGTCATCTATTTTCCCCAGGGCTTCTAAACACGGCATGGGGGAAAAAAAAAACTTTCTCTGGACCAGTGTATGTCCTTGTCTATACTAATGGCTGTCACTTGGTAGGTGCTTAATAAATATTTGTGAAGTGAGTGAATGAATGAATTCTTATGCTTGAATTGGAGGCAGTAAGTTCATGCAAGACTAGAAAAAGAGTCAGAAACTCTGGGTTCTTCTAGTCTTGCTTGTGCTGTGGGAGCTCTGGCAAATCTTTTCATTTCACTGGCTGGCCATTTCCTATTAGGTGAAATGATGACCCACGAAAGATTCTTCTGTTAGTTTACTAGGGCTGCTGAAACAAAAGTATGAAGTACTAGCCTACTTTCTTCAATTTAAGTCTGAATTTGGCAATAAGGAGTTCATGGTCTGAGCCACAGTCAGCTCCTGGTCTTGTTTTTGCTGACTGTATATAGCTTCTCCATCTTTGCCTGCAAAGAATATAATCAATCTGATTTCGGTGTTGACCAAGATAATCATGATGGTATGATCACTCATCTAGAGCCAGACATCCTGGAATGTGAAGTGAAGTGGGCCTTAGAAAGCATCACTACAAACAAAGCTAGTGGAGGTGATGGAATTCCAGTTGAGCTATTTCAAATCCTGAAAGATGATGCTGTGAAAGTGCTGCACTCAATAAGCCAGCAAATTTGGAAAACTCAGCAGTGGCCACAGGATTGGAAAAGGTCCGTTTTCATTCCAATCCCAAAGAAAGGCAATGCCAAAGAATGCTCAAACTACTGCACAATTGCACTCATCTCACACGCTAGTAAAGTAATGTTCAAAATTCTCCTAGCCAGGCTTCAGCAATATGTGAACCGTGAACTTCCAGATATTCAAGCTGGTTTTAGAAAGGCAGAGGAACCAGAGATCAGATTGCCAACATCCTCTGGATCATGGAAAATGCAAGCGAGTTCCAGAAAAACATCTATTTCTGCTTTATTGACTATGCCAAAGCCTTTGACGGTGTGGATCACAATAAACTGTGGAAAATTCTTCAAGAGATGGGAATACCAGACCACCTGACCTGACTCTTGAGAAACCTAAATGCAGGTCAGGAAGCAATAGTTAGAACTGGACATGGAACAACAGACTGGTTCCAAATAGGAAAAGGAGTACCTCAAGATTGTATATTGTCACCTTGCTTATTTAACTTCTATGTAGAGTACATCATGAGAAACGCTGGGCTGGAAGAAGCACAAGCTGGAATCAAGATTGCAGGGAGAAATATCAATAACCTCAGATATACAGATGACACCACCCTTATGGCAGAAAGTGAAGAGGAACTCAAAAGCCTCTTGATGAAGGTGAAAGTGGAGAGTGAAAAAGTTGACTTAAAGCTCAACATTCAGAAAACGAAGATCATGGCATCCAGTCCCATCACTTCATGGGAAATAGATGGGGAAACAGTTGAAACAGTGTCAGACTTTATTTTTGGGGGCTCCAAAATCACTGCAGATGGTGACTGCAGCCATGAAATTAAAAGATGCTTACTCCTTGGAAGGAAAGTTATGACCAACCTAGATAGCATATTGAAAAGCAGAGACATTACTTTGCCAACAAAGGTCCGTCTAGTCAAGGCTATGGTTTTTCCAGTGGTCATGTATGGATATGAGAGTTAGACTGTGAAGAAAGCTGAGTGCCAAAGAATTGATGCTTTTGAACTGTGGTGTTGGAGAAGACTCTTGAGAGTCCCTTGGACTGCAAGGAGATCCAACCAGTCCATCCTAAAGGAGATCAGCCCTGGGTGTTCTTTGGAAGGACTGATGCTGAGGCTGAAACTCCAGTACTTTGGCCACCTCATGTGAAGAGTTGACTCATTGGAAAAGACTCTGATGCTGGGAGGGATTGGGGGCAGGAGGAGAACGGGACGACAGAGGATGAGATGGCTGGATGGCATCACCGACTCGATGAACGTGAGTTTGAGTGAACTCTGGGAGTTGGTGATGGACAAGGAGTCCTGGTGTGCTGCGATTCATGGGGTCACAAAGAGTCAGACACAACTGAGCAACTGAACTGAACTGAACTTGCTCTTAAGCTGGAAGTCTGAAATCAAAGTGCTGGCAGGGCCATGCTCTCTCTGAAACCTGTAGGGGAGAATCCTTCATTGCCTCTTCTAGCTTCTGATATTTGCCAGCAGTCCTTGAGTCCCTTAACTTCTATCTGTGTCACTCCAATTTCTAGCTCCATTGTTACATGATCTTCCTGGTTTATGTCTCTGTCTCTCTGTGTCTTCTTACCTTAAAAGGACAACAGTCATATTGAATTACAGCCTGCCCTAATGACCTCATCTTAACTTGATGACATCTGCAAAGACCCAGTTCTCAAGTAAAGTCACATTCAAGGTACCAGGGGTTAGGACTTCAGTGTACCTTTTAGGCAGACACGTTTCAACCCATTCAGTTCAGTTCAGTCACTCAGTCGTGTGCGACTCTTTGCGACCCAATGAATCGCAGCATGCCAGGCCTCCATGTCCATCACCAACTCCCGGAGTTCACCCAGACTCACGTCCATCGAGTCGGTGATGCCATACAGCCATCTCATCCTCTGTCGTCCCCTTCTCCTCCTGCCCCAAATCCCTCCCAGCATCAAAGTCTTTTCCAATGAATCAACTCTTCATATGAGGTGGCCAAAGTACTGGAGTTTCAGCTTTAGCATCATTCCTTCCAAAGAAATCCCAGGGCTGATCTCCTTCAGAATGGACTGGTTGGATCTTCTTGCAGTCCAAGGGACTCTCAAGAGTCTTCTCAAATACCACAGTTCAAAGGCATCACTTCTTCGGCGCCCAGCCTTCTTCACAGTCCATTTCACATCCATACATGACCACTGGAAAAACCATAGCCTTGACTAGACGAACCTTTGTTGGCAAAGTAATGTCTCTGCTTTTCAATATGCTGTCTAGGTTGGTCATAACTTTCCTTCCAAGGAGTAAGTGTCTTTTAATTTCATGGCTGCAGTCACCATCTGCAGTGATTTTGGGGCCCCAAAAAATAAAGTCTGACACTCTTTCCACTGTTCCCCATCTATTTCCCATGAAGTGATGGGACCAGATGCCATGATCTTTGTTTTCTGAATGTTAAGCTTTAAGCCAACTTTTTCACTCTCCTCTTTCACTTTCATCAAGAGGCTTTTTAGTTCCTCTTCACTTTCTGCCATAAGGGTGGTGTCATCTGCATATCTGAGGTTATTGATATTTCTCCCGGCAATCTTGATTCCAGCTTGTGTTTCTTCCAGTCCAGCGTTTCTCATGATGTACTCTGCATAGAAGTCAAATAAGCAGGGTGACAATATACAGCCTTGATGTACTCCTTTTCCTATTTGGAACCAGTCTGTTGTTCCATGTCCAGTTCTAACTGTTGCTTCCTAACCTGCATACAAATTTCTCAAGAGGCAGACCAGGTGGTCTGGTATTCCCATCTCTTGAAGAATTTTCCACAGTTTGTTGTGATCCACACAGTCAAAGGCTTTGGCATAGTCAATAAAGCAGAAATAGATGTTTTTCTGGAACTCTCTGGCTTTTTCCATGATCCAGAGGATGTTGGCAATTTGATCTCTGGTTCCTCTACCTTTTCTAAAACCATCTTGAACATCAGGAAGTTCATGGTTCACGTATTGCTGAAGCCTGGCTTGGAGAATTTTGAGCATTACTTTGCTAGCGTGTAACATGCGTGCAATTGTGCAGTAGTTTGAGCATTCTTTGGCATTGCCTTTCTTTGGGATTGGAATGAAAACGGACCTTTTCCAGTCCTGTGGCCACTGCCGAGTTTTCCAAATTTGCTGGCTTATTGAGTGCAGCACGTTCACAGCATCATCTTTCAGGATTTGAAATAGCTCCACTGGAATTCCATCATCTCCACTAGCTTTGTTCGTAGTGATGCTTTCTAAGGCCCACTTGACTTACATTCCAGGATGTCTGGCTCTAGGTCAGTGATCATACCATCGTGATTATCTGGGTCGTGAAGATCTTTTTTAGCCTAAATGCTTCTATTATGGTTTCTGCCTTTGTCCATTGCTCTTAAATTATATATAATAATTAATATTGAGAACAGAATTATTATTTGAATCTAGTTTTGTGATTAGATCCCTTAAAAAGAAAGAGCTGAAATCTAACTGCTTGGGGAATCTCTCAGGGTTTGGCTTTGTTTTATTGTCACCTACAGGCTAACGCTGTGAGTATGTGGATACCCAAACTTTATCTCCACCCCCTACACATAGCCCACTTTACAACTTGATGGAGCACGCTGGCAGCCTCTCCACACTTGGGAAGATGGGCTCGAGGAAGAGCTTTGCACAGGCACTGACCGCAGACTTGGGTCTATTGGGGCGGTATTATTTTCTTAAGGGCTTCCCTTGTGGCTCAGCTGGTAAAGAATCTGCCTGCAATGTGGGAGACCTGGGTTTGATCCCTGGGTTGGGAAAATCCCCTGGAGAGGGGAAAGGCTACCCACTCCAGTATTCTGGCTTGGAGAATTCCATGGACTGTATAGCCCATGGGGTCACAAAGAGTTGGACACAACTGAGCGACTTTCACACATTTTCCTAAACTAAAAGGTGGTATAACAAAGTACCATTTGGATATGTTGGGTACTGGGCAGCTTACACAACACAAACTTATTGCCTCGTAGTTCTGGAGGCTTGGAGTCTGAATCAAGATGTTGGCAAAATTGGTTCCTTCTGAGGGCTGGGAGGCCCCTCCTCCTGGCTTGTAGATGGCCATCTTGTCCCTGGGTGTCTTTGCATCATCTCTTCTCTACTTGGGTTTGCTTCTGTACTCAAATTTCCTGTTTTTTTTTTTTTTTAAATAAGAGCACCAGTCGTATTAGAGTAGAGTCCAGTCTAAAGATGTCATTTTGGTATTTTCCTCGTGGTCTGGTAGCTAAGACTTGGTGCTTCCATTGCAAGGGCATGGGCTCAGTCCCTGGTAAGGGAACTAAGATCCTGCATGCCACACAGCGCAGCCAAACAAATAAAAACAAACATGTAAATATCTAATGGCATCATTTTAACTCATCTACGTAAAGACCCAGTCTCTGAATGAGGGCACATTCTGTGGTACTGGGGATTAGGATCCCATCTTGCTTTTTGTTTGAAGGACGTGATTTACCCTTATCAGACAGAAATCCTGGGATTCCATGGAGCATGGCCCAGAAGGGTCTATAGGTTCCATGTGGCCAAGTCTTCTTAGCAGAGGAAGGTCCCGGACCTATACAGAGGAAGACCACAGGGGCCCAGTGGGAAATGTGCCTGTGAACAATGTACTCTGTAATGTAGCATATGTAATTATAAAGTGAAGTTACTCAGTTGTGTCCAACTCTTTGTGACCCCACGAACTGTAGCCTACTAGGTAGGCTTCTCTGTCCATGGGATTTTCCAGGCAAGAGTACCGGAGTGAGTTGCCATTTCCTTCTCCAATATGTAATTATAAACTGTACCAAACTCTGCCCCACCTTTTCCTCTGGCCTTTGCCATTCCAGAGCAAGCTGGGTCTATGAGCTACTGCCAGCATCTACCTCCCTTGGCCGGCAGGTTATCTCTGGCTAAAGGAGCCTGCTCTGTGCCAGGGAACTAACACTCCCCGGGGAGCAGCCCTCAACCCATGACGAGGATGGTTGGGACACAGATACTGAAGTTCTTAGTTCTTTGGGAAGGATAATTCTGTGGGAAGGGTAAGTATGTAGGTCACTATCACAGATTTCCCCTGCACCCCATTTTAAAATTTCATTGAAAGGTATTTGTTTAATGTGAAAAAATAACATTGAATTGTCCTATATAGACATTTTTTTTTCTTATGTATTTTATCTAGTTTGTTTCCTCCACATTAAAGAGTAAGCCCCAAGAATACAGAGATTTTTGTTTGTTTGGTTGACTGCTGGGTGCCCAAGCCAACACAGGGCCTGGCACACAGGAGGCTGAGCAGTGCCATCTGGGAATGTGGGTGATGAGGGAGAAAGACAGCACTCAGGGGGCGGGGGAGGAAGGCGAGGAGGCCAAGTTCAGGTTACTTTAAAAAAAATATTATTGGAGTATAGTTGGTTTACAGTGTGTTAGTTTCTACTGTATAGCAAAGTCAATCAGCTATACATATACACACATCCACTTTTTTAAAGAATCTTTTCCCACATAGGTCATTACAGAGTATTGAGTAGAGTTCCCTGTGCTATACAATGGGTTCTTATTAGTTATCTATTTTATGAATGTGTGTGTGTGTGCCCGTTCAGTTGTGTCCAGCTTTTTGTGACCCCGTGGACACTAACCCGCCAGGTTCCTCTGTCCATATCTATACTATGTATAGATAGTAGTGTTCATACATCAGATTACTTGTGATGCTGAATTTTATCATCTTATTCTGTCTTTACCATTATTTTCCTTCCCCCTAATATTATGGTTATTTGAGAGCTGTTTCCACCCGGCTCATGATGTTTATTGGTGTTTGCATTTCCAAAATAATTGACCAACAGAGAGCTGTGGTTGTCTCCTGACCATACCCATCCAGGAACCACTCTGGTTACCTACACACCCCTCAACTCACTCCCTCTTCTTCCCAACACAAGATCATAAAACAATTTTCATTATTTCCTCTGGCACCAATAATTAGTAAAGAATCAATTGTTATTTTTCTATTAAAGGAAGAATCTCACTATTTAGTTACTTTTTATGTAACTAACTGATTTGCATGCCACTGTTTTTCTCTGTTGGTTCTTTTTCTCTTTATTTTCTAAGATTGTTTATTTCAAGATGTGTAAGACAATTTGGTTTTAGCTTGAACAACTCATACAAGACCTGGCATTAAAGTTTTCTCCTGAAATGTTTATGTATTTTTTTTCCCTAGTAGAGTGTTTTTTTATTATATGAAGGACAATGTAATATGTCAACAGGTAGAGAAAATAAAACAGGAATATATATTGGGTGAATGATAGGAGAGGAACATTAGTCACGGTGGTAAGAGAAAGCTTCTGAATAAATGACATTTGGCTTAAGACCTGACTGATGAGAATGGAGTGGCCGTGCAAAGAGCTGGGGAAGAGTGATCCAGGCAGAGGAAACAGCAGGTGCAAAGGCCCCGAGGCAGGGGGCAGCTTGCTGTTTAGGAAGACAGGAAAAAGGACAGTATGACTGTACTGCAGTGAACAAGGGTGACAATGATATCACGGGAGGAGGAGGAGGAAGTAGAGGAGGAGGACAGATTTTTGTTGCCTGAGATCACACAGCTCATCAGTTACTCATTTAGCTCTGTGAATTTTGAATTCTAGCTCTGTGTCAGGTCTCACACCAGGCTCTGGAGCTTCCAGTGCAAGAGATGACTGACGTTTGTGCAGTGCTTTATGGTTGATGAAGCACCTTTAGCATTTAATCATCAGGGTGGTTCTTGTATGATAGATTCCTATTTGTCAATAAAGGCAGAGAGGTAAAGGTTTTATCAGGGTCCCATAGCTGGTGGCTCAGACGGTAAAGCGTCTGCCTACAACGCGGGAGACCTGGGTTTGATCCCTGGGTCTGGAAGATCCCCTGGAGAAGGAAATGGCAACCCACTCCAGTAGTCTTGCCTGGAAAATCCCATGGACGGAGAAGTGTGGTAGGCTACAATCCATGGGGTTGCAAAGAGTCAGACAAGACTGAGCCACTTCACTTCATAGCCAATTAGTGACGGAGCCCAGTCACTCGTGTACTTGAACAAACCAGTCCTCAGACTGCTAATCCATATCTTTTTGCCAATACCAGATTACCTAAAAACTGATGACTATATGTTACTTATTTATCTTAAAGAGGATTTCTAGATACTTATATTTGCATTTTGCTGCTTTCTAAGTCTCTTTAGTCATGTCTGACTCTTTGCAACCCTATGGACTGTAGCCCACCAGGCTCCTCTGTCCATGGGATTTTCCAGGCAAGAATACTGCAGTGGTGTTTATGTATTTTTGATATTGCCAAGCTTCTATAGTTTCCATTTCTGTTACATAATTCAGTCAGGAAATTGAATTAATCAATATACAATTTCTCCAATTGCCTAACAGAAGACTAGTGTGATAATCCTGTCTATTACAATAACATTTCAGGGAGTGGGTTTTATTTCCTCTTAGAAAAGATTATTTAATTAAAAAAATCTTATTTCATTTAATAAATTACTTAGAGCAGTAGGGGCTGGTGGTAGAATCTCACCTCCTTCATGAATTAATGATAAGATAAAGCATAGACTTTTTAAAGCTGTCTTAGACCCGAAGGGTAAAAATGTAGCATAGTCATTTACTAAGCATCTCTTTTATGTCTAGTGAGTATAAAAAAAAGAAAATGGCACAATGAGTGCCATGGAAGAGCACAGAGAAATTGTACAACTTTAATAAAGAGTTAATTTAATAGAGAAAGATTTAGCTGGACACAAGTGGAAAATAATTAGATTGACTAGATGGGTCTTTAGATGCAAATAGGAAAGCTGTTGAAATGGAGAAAGCCAATGGATTTTTCTGAGTCTGTAGTAAACTCAGGAAAGCAGCTGCTTTGTAATTGTTGAAAATGAACACTGTACTATTTATTTTGGTTCTGAGAAGACTTACCACATTGTGTAATGTTACAGCCTCTCAGCCTTTTCAAGTTATCAATAGAGTTAATCACATGACCTAGAGAACTTTTAGTCCATTCTCCCACACTGGATTCTAGGGTGTGGTGTGCATGTGTGTTACTATTTTGGTTTTCGTTTGTTTCTTTAAACTCTCTTCTCATACTTATTTGTTGGTTAACATTATGTGGAAAGATTATAGAATTTATCTCCAGTTGAGCCTGTTCCTTTTGTCAACAGATAGACTTCACAGATATTATGCCTATAAAATAAAAATTATCTGAACATTAGAAAGGTTATTCCATATTTAGTATAAATATTATTACCATTTAGCACCTTTGCTGATATTTATTTAGTGTGTGTGTGTTCTGTCTCTCAGCCGTGTCTGACTCTGTGAGACCCCATGGGCTGTACCTCCCCAGGCTCTTCTGTCTATGTAATTTTCTAGACAAGAATGCTGGAGTGGGTTGCCATGCCCTCCTCCAGGGGATCTTCCTGACCCAGGGATCAAACCCATGTCTCCTGCATCTGCTTCATTGGCAAGCGGATTCTTTACCACTGCACCACCTTCCCAAACTAAATTGGGAAGCCCACAGTTAAGTTTACTACTGATGAAACAGCAGTTGAAAACATTTTTTTAAAATCCTGCACTCTTCATTGGATAGAGATTATGACAAATTCATCAAATGAACTGTGCACTCGAGAAATATATATTGAGGACCCACTCTGTGCCATACACTGTTTTTCACTGTAAGTGCACAGCACATAATAGAATTTTCTGCTTCCATGCAGCTTATATTCTGCTGAGAGGGGTTTGACAGTGGGCAAATTAATAAAGTTTGAGATAGTTACACACTGTATATGTGAAAGAAGTCTGTGTAGAAATGGTTTAAATATTCTGTATGAGTTATCTATTGCTACAGAGCTTAACCCTAAATTAGCTGATAATTTAAAGGTTATCTTACCCTCTTGCCATGAGTCAGGATCCAGGACTAGCTTAGGTAATGGTTCAGCCCAGAGTCTCTCATGAGGTCATGATAAAGATACTGACCAAGGCTGGAGTTATCTGAAGGTGAATTGGGCATGAAGAACTCCTTCCAAGGAAGCTCCCAGGGCTGGCAAATTGGTGCTGGTCTTTGACTGCAGGCTGCCTCAATTCCTGACCACGTAGACCCTCTGCAGGGCTTGGGGGTCGTCGCAACACGGAGATCCCCCATTGAGGCTGATCTAAGAGGAAGAGGCAGAAGCCACATGTCCTTAAAGTGCCATGGTCTCAAAATAACACATTATCACCTCTGCCATATTCTGTTAGAAGAGAGTCACTCACTCAAGGAGGGAGAATTAGGGTTTATCATTTAAAGGGGTAGTATTAAGAATTTGTACATTTTTTAAAAACCACCATAATTACCTAGATACATTGAAGAGCAAATTAAGCAAATTAAATATGTTACAGAGCTATTCCATAATGAATTATGCCGTTTTAAATATGCATTGTCAGTATATAATGCCTTGTTGTGCCTTATTTTGCAGCTGTTGGTTTTTAAAAATTGTTTATTACTATCATTTTTAGACAAAAAAAAATCATTGAAAATTTAGGTTTCCTGAACTTTACCTTTTTCTTACTGTTTTGGCTGTTTTGTTACTATGCTGTCAACACTGTCTAGGGTTCCACAGGTGAAAATACTCTAGATTTTTTTTTTTCATTTCTGGAATTAGTTGATGAATTTAAGGTTATTTATATTACTCCACATTTGTATTGAACATGATTTGTCTAAATGACTGGAAGACTGGAGCTGCATGGCCCAAGAGTAAACTAAAATCCCCTTTGGTTCTCAAATAAGTTACTTTTGGTGGGGCATCTAAAGTCTATGAAACATGGACTTCCCTAGCACAGTGGTTGAGAATCCGCCTGTCAGTGCAGGGGACACAGGTGTGATCCCTGGTCTGGGAAGATCCCACAAGCCATGCCTCGGAGGAATGAAACCTGTGTGCCTCAAGTAATGGAACCCGAACGTCAAGAGCACGTGCTCTGCAACAGGAGAGTAGCCCCCGATTGTCACAACTAGAGAAAGGCCTCATGTAGTCGCAAAGACCCAGAGCAGCCCCAAATAAATGAATTAATTAAAAAAATAAAGTCTATGGAAACATAACTCCTACATAGAACCCACATAAACTTGTCTAACCATAAATGCTGTACCATGAGACGACAATTTAAAATTGTGGTCAGCTACACTTTAGCTTGCTCCTTGGAAGGAAAGTTATGACTAACCTAGATAGCATATTCAAAAGCAGAGACATTACTTTGACAACAAAGGTCCATCTAGTCAAGGCTATGGTTTTTCCAGTGGTCATGTATGGATGTGAGAGTTGGACTGTGGAGAAAGCTGAGTGCTGAAGAATTGATGCTTTTGAAGTGTGGTGTTGGAGAAGACTCTTGAGAGTCCCTTGGACTACAAGGAGATCCAACCAGTCCATTCTGAAGGAGATCAGCCCTGGGATTTCTTTGGAAGGAATGATGCTAAAGCTGAAACTCCAGGACTTTGGCCACCTCATGTGAAGAGTTGACTCATTGGAAAAGACTCTGATGCTGGGAGGGATTGGGGGCAGGAGGAGAAGGGGACGACAGAGGATGAGATGGCTGGATGGCATCACCGACTAGATGGACGTGAGTTTGAGTCAATTCTGGGAGTTGGTGATGAACAGGGAGGCCTGGCGTGCTGCGATTCATGGGGTCACAAAGAGTCGGACACGACTGAGCGACTGAACTGAACTGAACTGAACACTTTAGCTTAGAAACCTGGTGAGAGATTGTGTATGGTTGCTCAGAGGATGCAAATAACATATAGAGAAGCATGGGTAATTCTCTGGCTACGTGGTA
Organism: Bos indicus x Bos taurus; assembly: GCF_003369695.1. Taxonomy (NCBI): domain Eukaryota; kingdom Metazoa; phylum Chordata; class Mammalia; order Artiodactyla; family Bovidae; genus Bos; species Bos indicus x Bos taurus. Next base: position 91,559,230 of record NC_040084.1, on the reverse strand, counting down.
TAATATTTGTATTTTGATTGGAACAGATGAGAGGCACCCCTTTGTGGCCCGTGTGTGGCGACAGTTCCAGGGCTTATCTCTTAATGACTTGAAATGATAAATTTGGAATTCATCAAGCTTAACTTTTCTCTGTGACTGGACTTCCCCTTTGGGCAGTCTTCCATGGGAAGCCTTTAGTGAGTCTTTAAAAGTACAGCAGCTCTATTGGAGATGGACAATGATTTAGCCTTTGGACCTTTAAAGATAAAAGACTCTTGTCAACTGTTTAAAGCCTCCTTTTCTCAGAAGGGAAGAATGCTCTTAAGTTTCTTAGTGGATTAATTAGTAACTGAAAATAGCACCATTCTTTGAATTCTTCCCACTTTTACGACAAATAACGGCAGAAACAAGTGCCATCAGAAGGAGAAAAACAAATAAAAGATGATCAAATTTCAGACTTTATCATTTATGTGAAGATTTCATCCCTACTTCTAGATCCTGCCCCAGATAGAAGAAGCTACTGATGGAGTCAGGTGCTGAGGAGAGGGGGAACAAAAGAGGCAGTTTTTCTCCCCCTGTATTGGTGGGAGTTTACTGTCTTGAATATCTGAGACATTTCTAATTGTAGAGAAGGATGGAAGCTATTTGTTTCAGAAAAACATACTAGTTTACATATGTAGGCATGCTAAGTCACTTCGGTCGTGTCCAACTCTTTGCAACCCTATGGACTGTAGCCCTCCAGGCTCCTCTGTCCATGGGATTTTTCAGACAAGAATACTGGAGTGCGTGGCCATGCCTTTTTGCAGGGGGTCTTTCCTATCCAGGAATTGAAACTGCACCTCTGACCTCTCCTGCATTGGCAGGCGGGTTCTTTACCACTTTCGACACCTGGAAAGGCTGAGAGCAAAATGATGAACCATATTAAGGGTTGGGGGAGCTCCCTGGGTGGTTCAGTAGTTAAGAATCTGCCTTGCAATGCAGGGGACACCAGTTGGAATCCTGGTTGGGGAACTAAGATCCCACATGCTGTGGAGCAACCAAGCCCGTGTGCCACAACTGCTGAGCTTGAGCTCTAGAGCCCATGAGCCACAACTACTGAAGCTTGCATGCCTAGAGCCCGTGCTCCACAACAAGAGAAGCCATCACAATGAAAAGCGCATGCACTGCAGCTAGAGAAAACCCGTGCAAAGTAACCAAGACTTGGCATAGCCTCCTGCCCTCCCCCAAAAGAACCCTGACTTCTCACTCAGGTTAGATGGTTCCTTGGGGGTGGGGGGTGGGGGGCCGGGAAACAAGTGCTGAATAAAGCCATAGTTGGATCCAGGGTTCTTTTGAATTAGATGAAGCAATCCTCAGATGTAGTACTTATGTTTGTTTTTAAATAACGTTATACAGTGTTGCAATGGTTAAATTCATGATGACCCAGAGCTGGAAGAGACTTTGTAGAGGGTTTGATTCTGACCCCAGAGAGATGGAATGATTTCATGAATCATTACTTGGTGAAGGGATGTGGTCAGAGCTAGTTCTAGAAACTTCCAGTACATCACTTTTTTCCTGAAGAAACCCAACCACTGATTTTTGGATTTTTACATTTTATAAAACAGTAATTTAATTAGAGGCTATTGTGTGGATATGTTTTCATCTGAGAGGGAGAAAGAAAAAGAAACAAGAGCCACAGAATTAAATAGAATAGGAATTGTAAAAAAAAAAAAATCCATTGAAATCATAATTCAAACAGTGTTTGCCTGTGGGACCTCCTGGGCTGGGAAGAAGATAGGGTGAATGGGCAGGAAGTAAGGCAGCAGTTTGGGTCCTAAATGAAACTGGGGTAACTCCCTTCACACCAGGTGATTTATTTCATGGGGAGCCAGACCCTCAAGGTGAGGCCAGAGTGGGCATCTGATAGTAGTAAGTACTTTTCTGTGCATTTAATATTTATTTTATTTTGATACTTGCACAAATGAGACCCTAATTTAACAAGAAAAGCATGATTTGTATCATTACATTTGTGATAGCTTCTCACAAACTTCATCCTGACAAACAGCGTATCTCCAGTCAGTCAGTTCAGTTGCTCAGTCATATCTGATTCTGTGACCCCATAGACTGCAGCACCCCAGGCTTCCCTGTCCATCACCAATTCCCGGAGCTTACTCAAACTCATGTCCACTGAGTCAGTGATGCCATCCAACCATCTCCTCCTCTGTCATCCCCTTCTCTTCCCACCTTCAATCTTTCCCAGCATCAGGGTCTTTTCTAGTGAGTCAGTTCTTTGCATCAGGTTGCCAAAGTATTGGAGTTGCAGCTTCAGCATCAGTCCTTCCAATGAATATTTAGGACTGATTTCCTTTAGGATGGACTGGTTGGATCTCCTAGCAATCTAAGGGACTCTCAAGAGTCTTCTCCAACACCACCAAAAAGCATCAATTCTTCGGCGCTCAGCTTTCTTTATAGTCCAACTCTCACATCCATGCATGACCACTGGAAAAACCATAGCCTTGTCTAGACAGACCTTTGTTGGCAAAGTAATGTCTTTGCTTTTTAATATGCTGTCATCAAGGCTGTATACTGTCACCCTGCTTATTTAACTTATACGCAGAGTACATCATGAGAAACTCTGGACTGGAAGAAGCACAAGATAGAATCAAGATTGCCAGGAGAAATATCAATAACCTCAGATATGCAGATGACACCACCCTTATGGCAGAAAGTGAAGAGGAACTCAAAAGCCTCTTGATGAAAGTGAAAGAGGAGAGTGAAAAAGTTGGCTTAAAGCTCAACATTCAGAAAACGAAGATCATGGCATCTGGTCCCATCACTTCATGGGAAATAGATGGGGGAACAGTGGAAACAGTGTCAGATTTTATTTTTTTGGGCTCCAAGATCACTGCAGATGTTGACTGCAGCCATGAAATTAAAAGACGCTTACTCCTTGGAAGGAAAGTTGTGACTAACCTAGATAGCATATTCAAAAGCAGAGATATTACTTTGCCAACAAAGGTCCATCTAGTCAAGGCTATGGTTTTTCCAGTGGTCATGTATGGATGTGAGAGTTGGACTATATAGAAAGCTGAGTGCCGAAGAATTGATGCTTTTGAACTGTGGTGTTGGAGAAGACTCTTGAGAGTCCCTTGGACTGCAAGGAGATCCAACCAGTCCATTCTAAAGGAGATCAGTCCTGGGTGTTCTTTGGAAGGAATGATGCTAAAGCTGAAACTCCAGTACTTTGGCCAGCTCATGCGAAGAGTTTACTCATTGGAAAATACTCTGATGCTGGGAGGGATTGGGGGCAAGAGGAGAAGGGAATGACAGAGAATGAGATGGCTGGATGGCATCACTGACTTGATGGACGTGAGTTTGAGTGAACTCTGGGAGTTGGTGATGGACAGGGAGGCCTGGCGTGCTGCGATTCATGGGGTCGCAAAGGGTCAAGCATGACTGAGCGACTGAACTGAACTGAACTGAGGTTGGTCATAGCTTTTCTTCCAAGGAGCAAGCGTGTTTTAATTTCATGACTGCAGTCACCATCTGCAGTGATTTTGGAGCCCCAAAGATAAAGTCTCTTATTGTTTCCATTGTTTACCCACCTATTTGCCATGAAGTGATGCGACTGGATGCCATGATCTTAGTTTTCTGAATGTTGAGTTTTAAGCCAACTTTTTCACTCTCCTCTTTCACTTTTCTATCTCCACTCCGAGTTAAAATCTATAAACAATGTACAGAATACTGAATCTCCTCTGTTTCTCCTCTTATCACTACTTCATATCTTATTTTGAAACTCAGTGTCAGCAAGTCAGTTTACACAATCACGATGAGTCGTCCAGATTTATAGAAGCCAGGAAACAGGGTGTCAGGTTCCTCATGCCAAACTGCCCTCCCTCTCATCTGCCGACTAATTGATACTGCAGCATTAGGAAAGAGAATTTTGATGATTTAAACAAAATTAAAAAAAAATTTTTTTTGTCTGCTCTGGGCCTTTTTTTCCCCCCAAGCCAAACTGTATCTAGCTCTATTAAAGATACTTTTCATAAACAATCATGGTATTTCAGGCAGGACATGGGCAATCGTTAACAGCATACAACTTTCAAACTCCCTTTTTCAATGGACCACCAAAATCAGAAAGCCACCATGAAACCCAGTAAAGTCTTCGTGCGATGCTCTGAACAGGGAAAGTGTAGAGTGAGGGCTGACAGTTCACATTTCGCATGTTGTTTAACAGCTTTTCACAAGCTGACCCTGCCTTTCAGGAAACGGGAATGAAAATGGGGGAGGTATCAATCCGAGGAGCCACAGTCTAAAAAAGGAACCCCCGCTCTTTCGAAGAATGCCATCTCAGTGCTGACACTGGAAAGTCCAAATTGCCTGACATACTGGCAACCAATTTTGGGGGGGGTCAGGTTCCACAGGTCTCTGGGGTTAGGGGAGTCAAGTCTGTGCTGAAGTAGAGTGGAAGAAGAGGACATAACAGCTAACTCTAGCTTTTCCATACCACCAGGCGCATGTGCCAAGGTGGCTAATGTGTGCCAACATCAGGGAATCCCTCCTTCCTGGGAATCAAGAAGTCTCTCAAAGCTAGATGGGAAAGATGTTTCTCCCCCCATGTCAACCCAGCCTTGAAGATGCTCCGTTAGTGACATGTATCCTTCCCCCACCCCCACAACCCCCAAAACAACAATGAAGTGATCTTTGTGCTAACAACAGAGCTTGAAAAAATTCTGCATTTTTATAAAACTTCATAAAAAATCATATTTCCAGTTGTACAGTCACCGGAAGTACACAGTTAACAAAAATGCACACCCTTCACTTGGCATCTCCAGCACCTTCAGCTTTCTGTGCCTGGTCTGTTTTGTCAACTCCATCTTCTGCAGGGTTATTCTCATCCCTGCCAGCATCAGCTTTCTTCTTTTTCCCTTTGGGTCTCTTCTCTCCCTCCTTTGCAGGGGCCTTTGCAGGCTTGGGTTCTGGCTTTGGAGGAACAGGTTTAGCAGATAACCTTGCAGATCTTCTCTGTGTTCGTCTTTCACCTTGGCTTTAATCTCGTGTAGCATTACTTTCAACCTTTCTCTTGGGCATGGTGATGACGGTGGCGGGAGGTAGATGCTGCACCCGGACATGCAGGGGCATGTGGGCACTGGTCGGTCCAGGGGTCCCTCTCATCTCTTCTTCTGTGCTGGCTCTTCACTGTGCCATGGAAGCTTCTCTGTTGTGGTGCATGGGTTTGTTGCCCCACGGCAAGTGGGATCTTAGTTCCCAGACCAGAGATCAAACCTGGGTTCCCCGCATGGGAAGGTGGGCCACAGGGAAGTCCGAGAAAAGAGAATTTAGAAGCTAGAAGGATCCCCAAAGTTCCTTTAGACCTAAATCTTCAATACATAAGCCCAGAGAAGCTGGCTTGCTCAAGGTTACAGGGTGGCTTATAGACTGCTTCAGGACTGGGGTGATCAAGTCAGTTAGGATCTCAAAGAATTTCCCTTCAAGATGTGGATTCACTAAGAATAAGACCATCCTGGGCCAGCACCTTAGTAGAGATGAGGTTATTTTAACCACAGGACATGGGCACACGGTGGGAGGAGGTGGCCTTGGAAGCAGAGGCGATGCAGATGGCAGGCAAACCCTGCCTCCTGACCGTGTTGCCTGGGTCCTCACACATGAGGCCAGCATCGTATTTCTCCTGTTCTTATCTCTTGCTCCACCTAGCTGGCGTCCACAGTGGACATTCTTTGGAGCAGGACAGAGGTGAGGCCTCTCTGGTGTGATGCGGGTCCTTCCTTTGTTTCTTTCCTACAAACACCAAGGATTTTCCAGGACCCAGGCATCACAAGCTCGAGCAGCAAAGGGCTTTCTGTTGGCCCTTAAACTGAGGTTCCTTTAGCTTCTGGAATCAGCCCCCACCCCCACCCCACAGCTCTTTCACTGGGACCAAACCCAGAAGAAGGGAAAGAACATGAAAAATGAACAAATACAACCTCATTCCTTTGTAACTCGAAGCAAAACTTATACGGAACTCAAATGGAAAAAGAGATTTGATCTGGGAGGTTCTTTTTTTTCCCCAGAGTGGCATGCATACTGTAAAATGATTACTGTAAAACAATTATTGTTGCTAGCATTTGTGAGCTGGTTGTGGGTTTAACAACCATTTTGCTGACTTTTTGGCAGCAAGTGTGAGTTTTCCTGTTCAATTAGATCTTTGGGAGTGCTCTTAAAATCCTGTGGAATCATCTGATTCCCTCCAGGAAAACACTGATTGGTATTAATTTTCATCCTTTCCCTTTTGATGCTGAAGTAGCCTGAAACACTTCCTGCTTTTCTAACATGTTCCTTTTATTTCTACCTTTCCTCCATCCCCAACGACTACAGTATTTCCAAATACAAGGCCTGGTTGTGGAAAATTAAGGGATAGGGTCCCATTACAGATCCTCAAAAAAGATCCCGAATAGAAGGCATAAACGTGCGTTTAGTGAAAATCTGGGTGTGTTGAATAGCAGAGCCTGAAGAATTTAAATATTCTGATAGGTTACAACTAGAAGAAATTTTCCTCTTTGGTGTGCAATTGTAGCTATATAATGAAACAGCAAACTTCTTTAATGAACTCAAAGTTCATTAAAGCTGCTTAATTATAGTCTGAGCACTTGGATTTATATTTCTATTTGATGTAAAATGACATTATAAAATATCGCTGTTATGCCAAAGTCAACTTAGGAAAACATAAGATAGTAAGTAAACAATTACTTGTATGTCCTTCCTGTTAACACTTTAGAGATTTTTGTGAAATTGTGGCATAGTGTGTTTATGATTCTCAAATCTGTGTTTTATATCTAACATTAAAAGTTTACTTGGTTTGCTATGGAGAACAATATGGAGGATCCCTGAAAAACTAAAATAGAGTTACCAGTGGGATCCAGCAATCCCATTCCCGGACATATATCCAGAAAAGACAAAACATTAATAGGAAAGATATATGCACCCCAATGTTCTTAGCAGCAGTGTTTATGATAGCCAAGACAAGGAAGCCACATAAACGCCCATTGACAGATGAATGGACAAAGAAGATGTGGTATATATGTACAATAAATATTGTACAGCAGTAAAAAAGAATGAAATAATGCCATTTATAGCAAGATGGACAGACCTAGAGATTATCATACTAAGTGAAATAAATCAGACAGAGAAAGAAACATACCACATGATATCACTAATATGTGGAATCTAAAAGAATGACACAAATTAACTTATTTACAAAGCAGAAGAGACTCAGAGACATAGAAGACAAACTATGGTTATCCAAAGGGAAAGAGGGGTGGGGAGAGGCATAAATTAGGAATAGATTAATAGATACACACTGCTATATATAAAATGGGTCTACTATACACATATACTGTATAGTACACACACTGTATATAGTATATAGTATACACACTAGTATACACATTACTGTATATAAACCAATAAGGACCGACTATATAGCACAGGGAATTATATTCAATATCTTATAATAAGCTAAAATGGAAAAGAATCTGGAAAAGAATATATAGATACATATATATGTGCATACAATTGAATCACTTTGCTGTATTCCTGAAACATTGTAAATCAACTATACCTCAATTTAAAAAATATAAAGAAATGTTTTTACTTGGTTTGTTTAATTATAGTTTTATTTTTAAGTTTTATTATGACAAACAAAAGTATTTTTTCACCCTAAGCTTTTGTCTGTTATCATCAAGAGGGAACTTGTGTTTGAAACAGAAATCACTGGATCTGAAACTCTTGGCATTGTATTTTCATGTTCAGAGATGATGAGTCTCACAAAGTTAAATGGAAACTGCAAGAGCAACTAATACAAATGGCATTTGGTTCCCTTCTGGACTCTTGGCGGCTTGAGAGCTGGAAGGAAAAGTAGCATTAAATTTTGTGGGGGAATGTGTAAGATTGAGTGTTTCTTCTTGGTCTATAGCAAGCTCCCCTAATGGCTAATTTAATAGTTGCACATAAAGAACTTTTTTTCTGAGTATGGCCTCATGTAACAATTCTTTCAAAATACAGCTCTAAGTCCTGGAAAAGAGGATTTAACAGTGTCAACACTTCTCTTTTGTGTTAGAAAAATGTCACCAATTTCTGCAACTCTGATTTCAAAAGATGAGGTTTCTGAACATTTATCCAATCAAAATTGATCTGAGTTACAAATAGGGCTCAGTAAAAGAAAGCCAAATATCAACTTTCCTACTGTAGGAGGAGTTAATGTAACTGATCAGAAGAATATGGATAAGTAGGGCAGCCCTTGTGAGAACTAAAAACACAAAACAAAAAAAGTTGGAGGACTTTCCTACTTGAAATATCTGATAGGAAACTCGGAATATTTAGGAGGGTAACTGCATGATTGTGGTGTGAAGTTCAGACCAAATGGAACTGACTGACAGACAAGATCATCAACAGCTTGGATAATTTACTTAACCAATGACTTTGCAGTGAGGTCATGCCACAGATAAGAATGCTCAATGCAAACCAAGTAGAATACTTCCCAGGCAGCATTTTGAAGAATGGTTTGGGATCTCTCAAGATGAAAGATAACATAAGAGATATAATGAGACAATTATATGTGCAGAGAATATTAAGTAATTTCAAATGTTCTGAAAATAATAAAAAAAAACCAATGTGATAGGAAAAAATGAATCAAAAGAAGGATTGTAAATTGTGACATAGAGTAGACTGGAGAAGCTCACTTTATTACTTTTTGTCTCTCATTCTGGAAAGCATTGCTTTGGATTGGGGGAGGGGCCTGGGTCTTTACAGATTAATTTGCACAGGTTGCTTATTTTGCTTCTCTTGTGTTTATCAACTAAATTATGGTAATAACTACTAACACAAATTGTTTCATCTCTAGTTCTCAAAAAATTAATAATGTATGGACTAGCTCAAAAATGTTCATATCGTATTGATCCTTAGAACTCTTTGGGTCAAGCAGGGTACTTTCCTCTGATTAAAGATTAGAGAAGAAACTCCCCCCTCTGAAAATCACATGATATCTTTATTCTACAAAGGCTGTGAAGAACTGACTCATTGGAAAAGACCCTGATGCTGGGAAAGATTGAAGGTAGGAGGAGAAGGGGACAACAGAGGATGGGATGGTTGGATGGCATCACTGACTCAATGTACATGAGTCTGAGCAAGGTCCGGGAGTGGATGATGGACAAGGAAGCCTGGACAGGGAAGCCTGCAGTCCATGGGGTCGCAAAGAGTCGGACACGACTGAGCGACTGAACTGAACTGACAAAGGCTACTTGGCATTTGTTTCTGTGCCTAGTTTTGTGCTTTACTAATACAGAGTAAATATCTCATTGACTGAATAAATGACCTATGTGTGTAAGGCGACCCCAAGGCAGAAAAATAAAGGCGCTGAAAAGAGAAATCTAGGGAGCCTGGGCTCTAGTATCAGTTCTACAAATTCAATTAAAAAAAGGATCTATTTAGCTCTTTGTTCTGTGTCAGGGATTGCGGTAAACATCAAGCTGCCGGTGAGAAATTCTACTTCTCAAGAATCTAGCCTGGCTGCTGTTTGGTAATGTGCATGCAAGCACAGTGTAATAGAATGGTGAAGATTATAGCAAGCAGAGAAGAAAAATTGGCACATTTATAAATGATCGTTTTGTATCCACTTTAATTTCCAAAGTTATTTACCTAAGATTCTGCCTTTATTATCTGCCATTAGTGACTGGACATCTTCAAGTCTGCATTTCAGATAGAAAGGCAGGCCTCCCTCAAACTTTCACATGCTAACAGCTGTAATTAAGGTAGAAGGCCTTATTTAAATAGCAATTAGCCTTCAGGACTTGAAGTGTAAACAGAACGCTAATTCATTTAGGTAGTTAATTGGTCTTCCGGGTTAGAGATCTTCACATGGCCTTCCTTTTCAGCAATGATGTATTTATCATCAACACACAGATAATGTGTGGGATGAAATTTTGCAAACTCTTGTTTGACTCTCAGAATTTTAGCTTTTAACTCTCTGGTAGTGACAAATGCAAATGAGTTTGAAAACACTGTGAAAACAACAAGTAGGACGCTATGGTAAAATCATTTGACGTTTTCTTCATAATTACAGGGACCATATGGCTTAGTTAATTCATGTTATTCCATCTTAAGTACTGATAAATCCCCTTTCAGATTCAGGAATATCTTGGTTTGGAGATAAATTGTGTGGTCATGCTAATCATGACTAAAAGAAGTCACAAAATTCAGTGATTATTGTAAATAAAGCTGTGGATAAGATTGGTTACATTTTCCAGTGAATTCAGTGACAAATGTTGAGAGCCTCCTTATCTGTTGCCATAAAGAAAAGATGGTTAATAACTGATGTTATTAATTTTAAAAAGTCATTTTTTTTTGAAAGACAACTACTCGATTTGGAATTTTGTCATTGCCTTTACCAAGTTTCCTGGTCTACCGGTAACTCTTGCTCAAACAACAACAACAAAAATCACTATATTTGATAACTGCATATCGGTGTTGTTATGGCTTCTCTGTCCTATAGGTAAGTTGCATGGAAGGTGGGTCTGATGTTTCACTTTTCCAAATATGTTTTTTCTTCTTGGGGACTCCAGCTCATCATACCATACAACAGAAGCCTAGGCCTTCTGTTAGTCATCCTTCCAACATGTGCATTAAAGCAGACCTGTATAAATAGTACATGTCACCAATTCAACAGATAGTTCATGAATGCAGTGGCTGGTTGGCACCGAGGAGGCATTCACAGATACATATTAAGTGAATGGATAAACACCAGCACCTGCTAGGTGCCACCAGCCAAGTGATAGGAAGAGGGAGAGGAGAAAAGCGCTATATAATATCAGGTAAGTTCTGCCCCCCTTCCCCACAAGGAGTTACCAGTCTCCAAGGGGAAGACGTGAATGAATAATGCAATTGAAGGTAAGAATCACTAAATGCCAAAGAATCTCTGTGAGTGGGAGGTGGAGAACACAGGGACTGGGGTGGGGGGCGGTGCAGTGGGACTTGAGGGAGGAGAGGTAGATATTCCAATTTAGGACTTCCAGTTCCGGGTTAACTCTGGCCTCAGACAGAGTCCGTGAAAGTAAAAGGGCCCTCTGTCAGTCGCTGAAACTGTGCACAGGCTTTTTTTTTTTTTTTTTTTAAAGAGCTGGCTAACAACTTTCCCTTCACGATTGATGACTAATTCAAATGAGCATTAGCTCGCTTCGCAAAGATGAGTATTACAATACAGCAATATAGAACGCTAAACGCTACCAGGTTATTATGATTCATTTTAGTTGCGAAGTTGAAATATTGCAACAGCGTTAAAAGAGGAGTTACAGACAGAGACTTATGGTTGCCCAGGTGTGAGGAGGTGAAAGAGGAATAGACTGGAAGTTTGGGGTTAGCAGATGCAAACTATTATACATAGAAGGGGTAAGCAAGAGTCTACTGTGTAGCACAGAGATCTATATTCAACGTCCTGGGATTAACTATAGTGGAAAAGAATATGAAAAAGAATGTACAACCCCATGGACTATACCTAGCGAGACTCCTCTGTCCATGGAATTTTTCAGGCAAGAATACTGGAGTGGGTTGCCATTTACTCCTCCAGAGACTCTTCCCCACCCAGGAATTGAACCAGAGTCTCCTGTGTCTCCTGTATTGGCAGGCATGTTCTTTACCATGGCACCACACAGCAGAAATTAACACATGGTAGAGAAGGCAATGGTACCCCACTCCAGTACTCTTGCCTGGAAAGTCCCATGGATGGAGGAGCATGGTGGGCTGCAGTCCATGGGGTCGCCAAGAGTCGGACACGACTGAGCGACTTCACTTTCACTTTTCGCTTTCATGCATTGGAGAAGGAAATGGCAACCCACTCCAGTATTCTTGCCTGGAGAATCCCAGGGACGGGGGAGCCTGGTGGGCTGCCGTCTACGGGGTCGCACAGAGTTGGACACGACTGAAGCGACTTAGCAGCAGCAGCAGCAGCAGCAGCAGCAGCAGCAGATCAACCATACTTAAATAAATTTACAGAAGAGCAGTGAGTTAAATTGCCACAATGTCATCCAAGATATAAATAAAATATTTTTTCCTAAAGAAATGTGAAAGGAGGAGGTCGGGATCGCAGAGCAATATTGACGCAAAACACTGAAACACGGAGATCTGAACTTTAGTTTTTGACTTTATTATTTTTCATTGTGTTGCTGCTCACAGTCAGACAAACTGAACAGGTACTAAATAAGACCCTGGCCTCCCCCAAGCCCAACGGGCTCTCCAGGATGCACGCGCATCTACAATGCGCCCCCTTAAAAGGAAAGTCGGCAGGGACCTCTCCGGGTGAGCGAACGCAGGTTTCCAGGGCGAAAGTAACCGGAGTCGGCCGACCGGGGCAGCCCCGCCCCCTCCCACGAGTTTCGCCGGGTGTCCGGCCCCGCCCCCTCTTTTATTCCTCGCTCACCACCGGGAGCTGGAACTTTGTAACCCGAGCGCGCTGGCTCTGCGCTCCTCCCCGCCCCGGTGCGGCCCTCCGGGGAGGAGCAGGAGGTGGGACCTGCGGGCGGGAAGGCTCGGGACGCCAGCGCACGAGGATCGGGGACCTCGGAGAGCTCAGCCGCCCAGAGGAGGAGCTGGACTGGGAGCCGAGCGTGCGGCCAGAGAACCGGAGGCAGCGGTCCCGGCCCGGGGGCGCAGAGGGGCGGAGGAAAGGTCCCGCGCTCGGAACTGAGCCCGGGGGAATCTGGACTCCCTGCCCCGCGTTCCCGCAGCGGCCGTAGCCTAGGAGCGGCAGCTGTGTCTGGAGTCCCGGCGGCGGCGGCGGCCGCGGGGGACGAGGAGGAGGAGCTGCAGCCGGACGGTGGCAGCCGGAGGAGGAGCCGCGCCGCTGTCCCGTGCGCCGGGGAGCGGGCCGCGCCGCCCGGGCCGCGCCGCGCTGGGATGCCCCGCTGACGGCGGCGGCCATGCAGCCTTGACAGGGCGCTCGGGCGCGGGGACCGGCCGCGGGGCGCGCCCTCCCGGGAGGGCAGCAGGACTTCACCGCCGACTCCAGCTCCGCTGGGTTCCCGGCCCTCCAAGATGGAACCGGTGACCAAGTGGAGCCCCAAGCAAGTGGTGGACTGGACTAGAGGTGAGCGAGCCTGGGGGTACCCCGGCGTCTCCAGCCCGGGGGATCGGGCCGGCGGGGAGCTGGGATCCGGGGTGGGGGGTGGCGCTCAGCCCCTCTGCCCGCGAGAAGCTTTGAGAGCACAGCGCGGTGAGCCTGCAAACTTCTCTGCGCCTGTCACTCTGGTGCCCGCTTTCGGGGGTGAGGGTTGTGGCCAGCCGAGGGGAGCCTCATCTTTAAACCCGGGGGGTACGGGTGGCCTCTGAATGGAGGATGAGGGTTGGGGGCGCGGATATCGGGCCGGGGCGCCCGCCCTGCCCTACCCGGGTGCGGTGCCCGGAGGCCCGGGTGCCCACCCGGGAGCGCAGAAGCACAAGGCGCCTTTGTGTGGGTGACTCCCCTCGGACCTCGTAAAAACGCCGCCTGCCCAGAGCAGTTCGCAGCATGAAGAGGCGGTTGGACAGGTACAGGGAGACTCCGGCGGCCCGGCGAGCCTCTGTTTTTGTTGGAGAAGGAGACAGGGCAGCACCGGAGCCAGGGCAGCACCGGAGCCAACACTGAGGCGTTCGCGCCGGCGAGAAGCCTGGAGCCAGACTCCCCGGGACTCGGTGACTTTTGCTCCGGGAAGGCGCCAGTACCCCGCGCTGGCGCCGCAGTCTTAGGCCACATTTAAACCCTGGGAAGAAGTCTGCTTGGAACCATTATCCTGAGTTACGCCGTTTTTGGGGACGAGGACAGGCCGTGGGTTGGAGAGGCCGCGGGTGCTGGACCAAGGCTGGGGGCTTGGACTCTGAGCTGGCACTCTTACTGTTAGGTGCCTCCCACGATTTCGAAGCAAAAGTGATAGAGGTTCCTCCAGCCTCTATGAACCCTTCAAGAGAACGGGTCCGCCAAGAACAACCCGTGTTTTCGTGGGTTCCACACCCCCCGCCCAGCTCAGCATCTCTCTGTGTCAAGTTACTATTTTGTTTTCTTTCTTCTATCTGCTCTTTCAGGTGAGGAATGGTGTCCTTTCTCAATAATAATAACTAGAATTGTGTAGCGCTTTACAGTTGGCTAAGAGCTCTGTCTCTGTTATTGCCCTTGGTCATCCGTAAGCCTGAGAGGTAGGTAATGTGGGTAAGATCAGGTCATCTTTCTGTCTCACCCATGGCTGCAGCATCTCCAACCCTGGTCATCTCTGCATCTCATCTCTCCCGCCTGCCGAGTACACACAGACCATGTGCAATGGGGTGTCCCAGACTTGTGGGAGATGTGGGGTGTCAGTGGGGGGCATGTCTGACCATTCATTCTGGGAGAAGGGACAGGATACACTCTCTCCCGAAAAGAGGTTTGTCCAGGGACCAAAGTTTTGGGGGCTCTTATTTAAAGCGAAGATGAAAACACCAAATACTTCTCTGTGGAGTAATGTGTAACTAACAATGTCCGTGCTTGATATAAAACATAAAATCTGTAGAGACCTAGATGCTATTTTGAAATGGGATGTGTTCCCCCATCCAAGATACTACTAGGTCCCTTGTCTAGCGACTTGCCTGGTCTGAGTTGGTTGATCTGTTTTACCATTGTGTCCATCAGAGAAGCAACCTAAAAAATTGAAGACATCAGTTTTTGATCTGGAGAGCTGCTCTGTCTAATATGGTAGCCAGTAGTCACTCATGGGCCTTGGGCTCTTGACATATGGCTGGTCCGATGCCCTGTGCTGTAAGTGTGAAATACATACTAGGGTGAAAACAGCATATAAGCTATCTCATCACTAGTTTTTTTTTTAATAATCATTGCATGTTGATGGTGTTTTGACTGTGTATTTTTACCCTCTGAAAGGTGGCTCCTGAAAAATGTAAAGTTACACAGGTGGCTGACTTCTGCAGCTCCCATTGTATTTCCGTGGACAGTGTTGCTCCGGAGTGAAAGAAAGGGTTAAACTTACCAGTCTTTGGCTTTCCTGAGCAGTTGCCAGCCTACCTGATAATGTACAACCAGAAAAGCAGTAACAGGCACACAGGGGGATTTTGGAGTGAGGTCTTCACACTCTCAAGATTTTTGTCTTTTTTTTTTTTTTTGATCCCCCTTGGGATTGGGAGAGAAGTGTAAATTCACAATCTGTTATGCTTGTTTAGCATTTAAAAGGCAGAGCAGATTAAACTGCTTTTGGGATCCTGCTGCCTTGACGTTGTGACTTAGTTGAGACTGCTTTCACTGGGGGAAAGTTTCCTATTGGCCTGCAAGAGCAGTTATGGGTGGTTCAGTTTTCAGTGTCTTGATGTCTGGAGCATTGGGTGCTGATTAGGGTACATACCTGTGGCTACTACGTGGCAACTTTATACAAAATGCTTGTGCCCTTTAGACCCTTAGGTGCAGCCCCATAGAACTACCCGGATACTTTCCCTGTTAGAATCTAGAAAAGATAAAAAGAGCAAGTGTGTAGCCAACTCTTAGACAAGAGGCTACATTCTCCCAAATTGTGTGACACATTACTTGAATATTTCTCAAGAGTCATGATGTGAAAGTATTGACTTTTTAATGAACTGTTGGCTTATGCAAACTTGTTTGCTTATAGGACTATTTTTAGCTGTCTTTGTTAACCTTTCTACCCAACCCCCATTTTATAAATACATCCTACTGATAAGCAGCTCTTCGTGTAGACTTTACCACTCTTGGCATCGTATGAGTGTGGCGGCAGTGATGGTGAGCACTGGAGAAAGCCTTAGATTTAAAACTGTCTAAATCCAACCACAATCTACAGCTTGCTTTCATGCTGATGTTATTAGGCAGACGCATACACTAGGAAAAAGGTTGATGTCTACAGAATGAAGTAATTCATCTGGTTTTTATTATTGTTACTATTTTTATTTGTTAATCGCTAGCACTACCACCACCAGTGTTGCAATATTAGTAGTGAAGTGAAATGAAACGAAAGTGTTAGTCGCTCAGTCGTGTCTGACTCTTTGCACACCCATGGACTGTAGTCCCCCAGGCTCCTCTGTCCATGGAATTCTCCAGGCAAGAATATTGAAGTGGGTTACCATTCCCTTGTCCAGGGGATCTTCCCAACCCAGGGATCGAACCTGAGTCTTCCGCATTGCAGGCAGGTTCTTTACCTTCTGAGCCACCAGGGAAACTGTAGCATAATATTAGTAGATCCTCAGTGAGTGTTAGCGCAGGTCTAAGCATTATACTTGTGTTAGCTCACTTAAATACGTAAGCACCCTTTGAGGCAGGAGCTGTCATTTCCATTTTGCAATTGAGAACACTGAGGCACAGGCAAGTTAAGTATCCTGACCATAGCTGAGAAGTGTTTGACCACAGACGGGTTGGCTTTGTTTCCTTCTATCTTCTCAGGAGGTTCTTCCCAGGGTCACCTGTAGAGGACTGGCAGCATCTTTACCACGCTGATGAGGAGACCATCAGAAGCCCCATCATGAGTTCTCTGTCGTGTGTTAATGCGGAAGACTCATCTGCTGTGTGTGTCTTATTTTCCGTATTCTGTATGTGTCAGGAAAGTTATTTGTAAGTCATATCTATTCATCGTTTCATGGCACCATGCCTTCCAGATGATTTGGTAAAGGATTTTGCAAAGCAAATGAGCTTTTACAGTACGTATCAGGCAAAAAAAGGTCAACTGTGTGTAACAGAAAACCCAGTTTTTGGTGGACTAACCAAATGAGTTTTGGTTTTCCTTGTAAAAGAAGTCTGGGGATAGGGAATTTAGGACTTCATGGGGGCTTTGTGGTGCTGTCAGGATCCCAGGCTCTTTGTCATCCTGGTTCCGGTTAGCTGTTCTTCTTCCTTTAGCCTCTAGGGTTGCTGAAAAACGAAGGTCCTTTTCTTTTGGCAGCTGTAGGTCTACCATTTGGCCGTGGGTCAAGAACTCTTTGCTTTATTCCAATTTCTTGCCAGTTCTATCTCCTGGATTCTAGCCATAGAGTTTTCTTAATCATAATAGTAGAAAAACATTCATTGAAGCATTTATTATGTATCAGACGGTGGGCCACATACTTCATTTATTATGTATCAGATAGTCGGCCACATACTTCATTTAGGCTTCTTCATTTCATCCTCAGAAAACCCAGAGAGGGGTATAAACCATTATTAGCCCTTAGTAAAGACAAAGAAACTAAAGCAGAGAGAGGGAGTGTTTGGTCCCATGCTGATAGGTGGTGATGCTCCATTGTTTCATTACTTCTGTGGCTTATACCAGGTATTGGAACAGAGAGAGCAGGGGCTGTGGAATCAGACTCTGGGTTTGTATCCTGGTATCTCCTCTGCCTGTATGAGCTTATATAAGCTCTTATATTACTACTCCTTGTTTTTATTGCTTCCTCTCCTCTTTTATCCTATAGCTCCAGGACATAAATTGTTCTCTCTGAGCTGCCTTGTCTGTCAAAACGTTGATTCTTGCCATTCAGGGACACCAGTCGGTGTCGTGGAGATGTCTCTGCCAGGCACGCAGAGGACCCGGGGTGGGACTTGTAGCTGGTTAAGAAGGTTCTTGTTTCTTGCCCCCTCCCCCACTGGCTTTTTCTAAGTTGATATTTTATGAAATTCTCTACATTTTATACTCATAACAATACTGTTGCCTCCTATGTGCAAAGTAAATTCTAGGTGTAGCTAAAGCTTAATTAAGAAGAGTAACCTTAAAAATATTAGAAAAAAGCATATGAAAGACTATTAATTCATCTTAGGCAAATTTCTTTTAAAAATACTAAAATGCAGAAATAATAAAAAGTGACAACACACACACAGATGCCAGCAAGTATATGAAGAGATGCTCAACATCACTAATCAGGGGAAGATTCTTAGTTGGCCGTGTGATAATAGGTGCTTCTCGCCAACGTCATGCACTTTCTTTGGGTAAATAAGTTTCAGTTGTGTTTTCTCAACTGTTTCCTTGCAGTAACTGGACTTCCACTGACCATGGCGTTAGGACTGGCTCTTGCTTTGGACTGTGGACTCCTGTCTGGCGCCTAGTCCAAGACTTGTGGCACCCGCATCACCCGGGAGCTTGTTAGAGATGCAGAAGCTACAAGCCTGCTGACTCAGAATCTGCATTTTAACAAGAGGCCCTGGTGATCCCTGTGCTCAATGCCGCTGGAGAGCTCTGTTCTAGCAGCCACTGCAAACGCGATTTCTCCCTTCGCTGGTAGGTCCTGCTGGTCTGATCGGACTTGGGCTCCATCTGTTTCATTTAAGTTCCCCAGGGATGACACTTAACTTCAGGGTGCTTGACTTGGCCACTAATTAAAGCAGAAAAGCAATCTTAGGGTGTGTGTTTATGTTTATAAGCGCCACCTAGCAACAGCATCAGGTGTTTCTCCGCAAACTGAATAGACATTTCTCTTGAGCTTTCTTCCATATTTCTTGGGACATGAAGCGTTCTCATAACAACATTTTTTTTCCTAATTTTTTTTTGGGGGGCGTCGTTGGGTGGCCGTGGGTGTGTATGGTTGAAGTGTGCTCTTAAGATCCTCAAGTGGACTCAGGAGGATGAGATGGCCTTTTAGCCAATCACTGGGCCGTAACGTTTGCTACTGAACCAGGTTCACCGAACTTAGATGATTCTGAAGGGAGACTTCTTTGTTGCTGGTAAATGACACTGAATGTCATTTCAGGGCAGGTCTCAAAATTTGGAAGCTCATCGAGGGCGGGTGTCTGAGCTCTGTGACGGTGGAGACTTCGCACAGCACCTGCACGCCGCCCTTCTGCGATCACATCATTGCGGAAAGCTGTGGCGCTCCTCTTTTCTGTCTCGCTGCTTCTGTGTCACCACCTCGATGTTTGTCCATTCCTAGCTTGTTGTGTTCCAGCTCCGGGACATCCGTGTTCTCACCTCTTTTTCCTCTTTGCTCTCATTTCATGAGGTTTCTGGGGTTTTCACCCCGGGTTTAGCCATTAGCGGGGCTTTCAAGCAGGTTTTATTTACCCAAGCTTTTCCATATTTGTGCTCATCTGACATTTGTACAAGCCCCAGAGGGGCACAGTGAAGGTATCCCTCTACCACAGATGAGGAGAGAGGCTTCGGACATGAAATGAGTTGTCCCAGGTCAGAAGGCCAGACCCCACAGACTTCTTGTTCTCTTGTTCTGTGCAGCCCCTATGCCTCCTCTGGTCAAGATGGTGCTTTCCATTCTCTCTCCATCAACAAGTGATGGGAGGGGCAACTTCAAAGAACTTTGGACTTTTGTATTTCCTGAGGATCCCTTCAGGGTTTCCGCTCTTGGGATGCATTCCTTTTCTTTCTCTTTCCTTCTTTCTTTATTTCACACCTTGAGCAGAACCCTACATATTTGGGACCTGACCTTAAAGCATTTGAGACACTTCTTGCCAGTTACTTATTTTTATTGTAGTTTGCTGACTGTGTTGTAATGTTTCAGAATGCAGCTCTGTAATGGAATGAATCATTTCACTTTTTGATTCTCTTAATCTGATTTTTATTTTATTTTGAGTGTCATATGATAGTTTTTTTTTTTTTTTTTTGTCTGCTACAATTAACATTTCTATTTGATGGAACCACATCCATCCATCCATCCATACATTTAACTTTCTTCAACAGCACCTGTGATTTTTATGGCTTCATTTTCTGCTTGCCTTTGATTCTTCACAGCTTTTTCATTGTAACTGCTATGGGAGAGATCAGGCCTGGTGAATAATATGCATGGTTTGGAATAAAATAGAGCTGGATTCAGATTCTGTATTTGACAGTAACTGATTTGAAAACTTGGTTAAGTATCTTATCTTCCCGAAGCTTGCCTGAGTTTTCTTATCTGTGAAATGGGACTGCTAATTAACTCAGTGTTTTTGTTAGAGTTAAAAACATGTAATGTAAGGAAAGCATTTTGCATAATCTATGGCGTATATGTGTTCACAAACTTGTTACTGATTAATTCATAATAGTGAAAGTGAAGTCATTCAGTCCTGTCTGACTCTTTGCGACCCCGTGGACTATAGCCTAACAGGCTCCTCCATCCGTCCATGGGATTTTCCAGGCAAGAATACTGGAGTAGGTTGCCATTTCCTTCTCCAGGGGATCTTCCCGACCCAGGGATTGAACCCAGGTCTCTCACATTGTACGCAGATGCTTTTACCATCTGAACGCCCAAGTTAATGTGTACTATAATTGGGTTATTATTGCTTAAATATTTTATTCTGTTGTGACTGATTGTCACCTTTCATGCTTACTAATAATTTATGACAGTTCCATCCTCCTCTGTGTTGATAGACAGGTGGTGAGTTAACTTCTTTCTCTGCCTTCTCCTTGTTATTTCCTTGGGCACTTTTCTCTCACTTCCTTTGGGGACCTTGTGTGTCCTGTAGGGGGCTTCCCAGGGGGCTTAGTGGTAAAGAATCTATGTGCCAATGCAGGGACACAGGAGGTGCAGGTTCGATCCCTGGGTCGGGAAGATCCCTTGGAGGAGGAAGTGGCAACTCACTCCAGTATTCTTGTCTGGAAAATCCTGTGGACAGATGAGCCTGGTGGGCTACAATCCAAGGGGTTGCAAAGAGTTGGTCATGACTGAACAATTGAGCACATGTCCTGTAGGAAGGTGGTACCATGGAAAGGTTTAGTCGTGGCTCTCTTGGAGAGAGCTCAGGAAGAACACTTTCCTTGATGTCAAATTCCGTGCTGAGTAAAAAGAGAATTTTTTTTCGTTCAGCAGCTGATTGCTGAGGACCTATTAAGCTCCAGGCATTGTGGAACTTACACCTCCAGTTCCAGGTACTGGAGGTCCATCTGTGTTTTAGGTGCGGGGGTCCAGCTGGGTGCCTGCTTTAATGGGGTGGAAGTAGGGATGACAAACAACAGTAACAAAACCACCACCCAAACAAAGCAGGTGCTGCTGCTGCTGAGTCGCTTCTGTTGTGCCCGACTCTGTGCGACCCCATAGACGGCAGCCCACCAGGCTCCCCCGTCCCTGGGGATCTCCAGGCAAGAGTACTGGAGTGGCTTGCCATTGCCTTCTCTGAACAAAGCAGATGAACAAGAAAATATCCAGTCGTGATCAGCGCTAAGAAGAGAGTGAAGCAGAGAGGTGAAGGAGCATGACTGGTTGGTAGGCTTCTTTGGATGATGTCTCCCTCTGAGAACACGATACTTGGGTATGAAAGGCAAGAAGGAACCAGTCACTGGAAAATTAGGGGGAGGACCATTGTAGGCCAAGGAACAGCCAGTGCAAAGGCCCTGAGGTGAGCTTGGAGCCTTTGAGGAGTGGAAGCACGGTGGAGTCATGAAGAGCAAGGACAGTGGGGCTGTGCTGGATGGGATTGGGGTGAGAGAGAGACACAGCAGTCAGATCATGGAGGGTCTTACAGGTCTTAGTCGTTTGCGATATTTTCTAGTTACTATGGAAGGCAGTGGAGTGACATGATCGTATCTGGATTCTCGAGGCAGAATGAGTTTAGGGAGGCCCGCTGGAAGGCACTGCGATATTCTGGAGATAACGTTATTACTGTCTTAGGTGAAGGTATTAGTGACTCCAGCATCTGAGAAGCCAAGGTCTAGGTACCGTTGGTTCACTGGTAACATCACATCTGGATAATTTAAAAATTATCTTTGAAGCTGGGATGTAGATTCTTTTTTTTTCTCCTTTCTCTGCCAGGGTTAAGAGCTCCCCTCCGCTCCCCGCATCCTGATTACTCTCCTGTCATTTAAAAGGGAGGTGCAGGGCTACTCTCTGCGTTCACATGCTTCGTTCACGTCATTGTTTTCTTCTGGCACATTTTGCTGGGAGCTACAGTTTCTGAGGCTGTTTATCCATCTATGAATAGGGTTTTTGTGAAAGTGGACTTAGCCTAGTTTGTTTTCTTTGACATCAAATGACTGAACAGTTTTTAACCTGGGATCAGGAGGGCAGAGGCAGTTGTGTTTACTAGAGCAAAACAGTTCCTTAAAATTCAGTAGGTTGTAAAAAATCAGAAAGCTTTTTGTATGAAAACTTGAAAATAGTTGAGTCAAAGGATGCTGATCAATAGATCTAATGGAAAATATTTTGCTCCACCAAAAGACTATCATAATTTTACTTTAGAAAATTGAGTCACCATATTTTTGATTAAGCAGATGGTATTTTGAGAAATTTTCAACAGGTGAGAGTTGAACACATTAAAAAAAAAAAAACTGCAATGCATCACTTACCAACAGTGAAGGAGTGAGTGGGAGAGAACTGAAGGTCAGTAGGCTTATACTGAGGCTTCCCTGGTAGCTCAGCTGGTAAAGAATCCACCTGCAATGCAGGAGACCCCAGTTGGATCCCTGAGTCAGGAAGATCTCCTGGACAAGGGGTAGGCTACCCACTCCAGTATTCTTGGGCTTCCCTGGTGGCTTAGATGGTAAAGAATCCGCCTGTAATGCAGGAGACATAGGTTTGATCCCTGGGTTGGGAAGATCCCCTGGAGAAGGGCACAGCAACCCACTCCAGTATTCTTGCCTGCAGAATCCCATGAACAGAGGAGCTTGGTGGGCTACAGTCCAAGGGGGTCACACAGAATCGGACATGGCTGAGCTACTAAGCACAGCACAGCACAGCACAAGTTTATACTGGGGCTTTCCAGTTGGTACTAATGGTAAAGAATCCACCTGCCAGTGCAGAAGACATAAGAGACGTGGGTTTGCTCTCTCTATTGGGGAGATCCCCTGGAGAAGGGAATGGCAACCCACTCCAGTATTCTTGCCTGGAGAATTCCACGGACACAGGAGCCTGGCGGGCTGTGGTCTATAGCGTCACAATGAGTTGGACCTGAAGGAAGTGACTTAGCACAGCAGCACAGGTTTATATTAGAATAACCTAGAAGCTTTACCTCACACACCTGATGTCAGCCCCACCCCTTTAAGGAGGGTATCTCTCAGGCTTTTAGAGGAAACCCCCCCTATGTGTCATCAGTCAGAAAAGGCGGTGAGCATGACCATATGAATCATGCCTTCCTGAGGAAGACCTTTTAGTGAAAGGAAATATTCTATTTCCTATTTTCAGAGATTTGCAGCAGAGGGGAAATTCAGAAGTTTGGGGTTTAGGAGTGGATGTGTGTGTACGTGAGTAAGTGTGTGTTTATGTGTTTCTAACTTTAACCTATGTTAATTGAACAGACTTTTGTGTTCTCAGAGTAATTTTATATTACCATGTCTTGGAGAGAATCAAGTCAAAAGTCTACCTGGAATATGACCTTTGAAACAGGAGAACTAGCTCACGATGTAGAGTGGGACCAGACGTCACGAAGTGTCATTGATATCGTCAGCACCATCTTAGCATGGATTTCAACTGGAGTCTTAAACTCGCTGTGAGCAGATGACACAGCTGTGAGTAGAGTTTATGAAATGACTGTCTACACCAGAAGCTAAAATTGTTGGTAATAAGTATTAAATAAAAAACACAAATACTCCTTGCTGGTAAGACATCCAGAGGTAGATGGTATGAAGTGATTTGGTTACAAGCACCCCTAGGCATTTTCATACTGTTGCTCAACCTACTGCACAATTGCACTCATCTCACACGCTAGTGAAGTAACGCTCAATATTCTCCAAGCCAGACTTCAACAATACGTGAACTGTGGAACTTCCATATGTTGAAGCTGGATTTAGAAAAGGCAGAGGAACTGGAGATCAAATTGCCAACATCTGCTGGATCATGGAAAAAGCAAGAGAGTTCCAGAAAAACATCTATTTCTGCTTTATTGACTATGCCAAAGCCTTTGACTGTGTGGATCACAACAAACAGTGGAAAATTCTGAAAGAGATGGGAATACCAGACCACCTGACCTGCCTCTTGAGAAACTTGTATGTAGGTCAGGAAGCAACAGTTAGAACGGGACATGGAACAACAGACCGGTTCCAGATAGGGAAAGGAGTCCGTCAAGGCTGTATATTGTCACCCTGCTTATTTAACTTACATGCAGAGTACATCATGAGAAACGCTGGGCTGGATGAAGCACAAGCTGGAATCAAGATTGCCAGGAGAAATATCAGTAACCTCAGATATGCAGATGACACCACTCTTATGGCAGAAAGTGAAGAAGAACTAAAGAGCCTCTTGATGAAAGTGAAAGGAGAGTGAAAAAGTTGGCTTAAAACTCAACATTCAGTTTTTCTCCTGTAATTGAGATCTAATCTTACTGCGTTGTGGTCAGAAAAGATGCTTGGAATGATTTCTATTTTTTTGAATTTACCAAGGCTAGCTTTATGGCCCAGGATGTGATCTCTCCTGGAGAAGGTTCCATGTGCGCTTGAGAAAAAGGTGAAATTCATTGTTTTGGGATGAAATGTCCTATAGATATCAATTAGGTCTAACTGGTCTATTGTATCGTTTAAAGTTTGTGTTTCCTTGTTAATTTTCTGTTTAGTTGATCTATCCATAGGTGTGAGTGGGGTATTAAAGTCTCCCACTATTATTGTGTTATTGTTAATTTCTCCTTTCATACTTGTTAGCATTTGTCTTACATACTGCGGTGCTCCCATGTTGGGTGCATATATATTTATAATTGTTATATCTTCTTCTTGGATTGATCCTTTGATCATTATGTAGTGACCTTCTTTGTCTCTTTTCACAGTCTTTGTTTTAAAGTCTATTTTATCTGATATGAGTATTGCTACTCCTGCTTTCTTTTGGTCCCTATTTGCATGGAAAATCTTTTTCCAGCCCTTCACTTTCAGTCTGTATGTGTCCCCTGTTTTGAGGTGGGTCTCCTGTAGACAACATATGTAGGGGTCTTGTTTTTGTATCCATTCAGCCAGTCTTTGTCTTTTGGGTGGGGCATTCAACCCATTTACGTTTACACCTAAAGCAACTAGAAAAGGAAGAAATGAAGAACCCCAGGGTTAGTAGAAGGAAAGAAATCTTAAAAATTAGAGCAGAAATAAATGCAAAAGAAACAAAAGAGACCATAGCAAAAATCAACAAAGCCAAAAGCTGGTTCTTTGAAAGGATAAATAAAATTGACAAACCATTAGCCAGACTCATCAAGAAACAAAGGGAGAAAAATCAAATCAATAAAATTAGAAACGAAAATGGAGAGATCACAACAGACAACACAGAAATACAAAGGATCATAAGAGACTATTATCAACAATTATATGCCAATAAAATGGACAACGAGGAAGAAATGGACAAATTCTTAGGAAAGTACAACTTTCCAAAACTTGATCAGGAAGAAATAGAAAACCTTAACAGACCCATCACAAGCACAAATTGAAACTGTAATCAAAAATCTTCCAGCAAACAAAAGCCCAGGTCCAGACGGCTTCACAGCTGAATTCTACCAAAAATTTAGAGAAGAGCTAACACCTATCCTGCTCAAACTCTTCCAGAAAATTGCAGAGGAAGGTAAACTTCCAAACTCATTCTATGAGGCCACCATCACCCTAATACCAAAACCTGACAAAGATCCCACAAAAAAAGAAAACTACAGGCCAATATCACTGATGAACATAGATGCAAAAATCCTTAACAAAATTCTAGCAATCAGAATCCAACAACATATTAAAAAGATCATACACCATGACCAAGTGGGCTTTATCCCAGGGATGCAAGCATTCTTCAATATCCGCAAATCAATCAATGTAATACACCACATTAACAAATTGAAAAACAAAAACCATATGATTATCTCAATAGATGCAGAGAAAGCCTTTGACAAAATTCAACACCCATTTATGATAAAAACTCTCCAGAAAGCAGGAATAGAAGGAACATACCTCAACATAATAAAAGCTATATATGACAAACCCACAGCAAACATTATCCTCAATGGTGAAAAATTGAAAGCATAAAAAAAACAAAAAAAAAACCAAAAAACTCAACATTCAGAAAACTAAGATCATGGCATCTGGTCCCATCACTTCATGGGAAATAGATGGGGAAACAGTGGAAACAGTGAGAGACTTTATTTTTCTGGGCTCCAAAATCACTGCAGATGGTTAGTGCAGCCATGAAATTAAAAGACACTTACTCCTTGGAAGGAAAGTTATGACCAACCTAGATAGCATATTAAAAAGCAGAAACATTACTTTGCCAACAAGGATCGTCTAGTCAAAGCTATGATTTTTCCAGTAGTCATGTATGGATGTGAGAGTTGGACTGTAAAGAAAGCTGAGCACCAAAGAACTGATGCTTTTGAACTGTGGTGTTGGAGAAGACTCTTGAGAGTCCCTTGGACTGCAAGGAGATCTAACCAGTCCATCCTAAAGGAAATCAGTCCTGAATATTCATTGGAAGGACTGATGTTGAAGCTGTAACTCTAATTCTTTGGCCACCTGATGCAAAGAACTGACTCATTGGAAAAGACCCTGATGCTGGGAAAGATTGAAAGCTGGAGAAGAGGGGGATGACAGAGGATGAGATGGTTGGATGGCATCACCGACTCAATGGACATGAGTTTGAGTAAACTCTGGGAGTTGGTGATGAACAAGGAGGCCTGGCATGCTGTGGTCCATGGGGTCACAAAGAGTCAGACTTGACTGAATGACCAAACTGAACCCCTCAGCCAGGTTTAAGAATCTCATCTAAAACTGATATGCAAAGAAAGACTCTTTTTGGAAGTGGAGAAACACTAGTTCTTACTTGTGCTTAGTCACTCAGTCGTGTCCGACTCTTTGGGACCCCATGGACTGTCGCCCACCAGGCTTCTCTGTCCATGGGATTTCCCAGGCAAGAATACTGGAATGGGTTTCCATTTACTACTCCAGGGTATTTTCCCAACCCAGGGGTCGAACCTGGGTCTCCTGCTTGGCCAGCAGAATCTTTACCACTGGGCCACTTAGTTGGGATACTTAATGAACACCTGTAAATCTGTGACAATTGTCTGTGGTTCCTGACATTTACAAGAAGTAGGCATAATGTGGATCAATGTCTTGTCACCACTGCTCTTGAACTTTCTTTTTTTTTTTCTTTTTTAGTGTTTACAAACTGCAATCTACTTTTTGTTTTAAACAAGTGTATATATTTAAAAGCTGGATCCTGTTTTAATTTAATTAAGCGTAAGGTTTTTTTAAAAAATTTAATGACGTATAGTTGATTTGCAAATTTCTGCTGTACAGCAGAGTGACTCAGGTGTATCTATATACACATTTTTTCATATTCTTTTCCATTCAGGTTTATTACAGGATATTGAGTATAATTTCCAGTGCTATATAGTAGGGCCTGGTTGCTTATCCATTCGCCTTCCCTTTTCAACATCAGAACTTGGACATGTAAATTCTCAGGCCCTATCTGAGACCCACAGTTTCAGAGACTCTGGGTGTGGAATGCAGGAAGCTCTGTTTTAACCAATCTGTCCGTGATTCTGGTGCCGGCTAAAATTTGAGAACCACCGATGTTTACCACTCGTGTGGAACCATAAATGATGTATGTCAGACCATCCTCCATAATTCTTGTCTCCAGTTGGTTTTCAGCTAGTACATCATGGTTGATTAGGAAAGAGAACTTTTCTAGCAGGGACCATTGTTACGTATTTCGGTAGGTGCGTCAATGCAACAAGGTCTGTAAGCATCCTTTCCACAGAGTAGGCAGGGAAGGGTCAAAGCCTTTGCACCTCTGGGCTCCTAGCTAGTTGCACCACCCCAGGCCCAGGGGATCCTTTGGTTGTGTCCCTCACCCAGGTGAGTGTTCAGCCCCAGGAAAACACAGAATGAGGGGAATGTTTTATGGCCAGGCAGCACCTGTTTAGGTTTTTGTATGGGATTTCCAGGCCTGGTGCTCAGGCAGGAGCAGAATGTGACACCTCCTCCCCCATTCCACTTTGAGGGAGAGAGGATAGTTTTTCTTTTTCATTGAGCGGGCTGGTTTTGAACAAGCCGTGCAGTTGTAAAGGGCAGGGAGGGAAAGAAAAAGCAGAAAACAGTGGCAAACATGTTGCAGTCCAAGGTGAAAAGCTCTTTTGTTTTAGTCCATGGACATGAGTCAGTGCAGTTTGAGAGCCCCCTCCTGCAGTTGACAAAGGCCCAGAGAATCCAGAAGTAAAAAGCTGCTACAGAAGTGAACCCTGAGGACCAGGGGTGGTGCTGAGACTTGCAACAAGAGTTGCAGACTTAGATGCCTACAGGGGCCTGGAGGCAATGTCAGAGATTGAAATGTGGGGGCAAGTGAGCAATAGGGAGTGGTGGAGACTGTGGCAAACCCCAAGATACATGTGCTACTCAGTCTCTGCTGACCATGAACCTACACTTTCCAGAATCTTCTGATTTTTTTGTTGTTCTTTTTGTTTTCGAATGAAGCTGGCTGTCTGGCTTTATTGTGTCATTTTCCAGTTTTTAGGAATCTGTCAACATTTTTTTTTTTTGGCATGGGCTATGGGCTAGTGTGTTGATTCTCCTGCAGATAGCTGTGGTGCCTACTCAGTCACTCAGTTGTGTCCGACTCTTTTGTGATCCCATGGACTATAGCCCTCCAGGCTCCTCTGTCTATGGAACTTTGCACACAAGAATACTGAAGTGGGTTGCCTTTTCCTACTCCAGGGGATCTTCCCTACCCAGGGATTGAACCCATGTCTCCTCCATTGGGAGGTGGATTCTTTACTGCTGAGCCATCTGGGAAGCCTGTGGACAGTTGTGGTCAGATGTTAATGGTCTTAGTGAGAAAAAGACGTATAAGATGTGAATACACTTAGCTGCATGGTGGTCCATTCATGATTTAGCAAATCTGTTATCTTTAATTTCGTGTTGCTACTTTATGAATTCTCTTATTTCTAGTATTGTAATATGTAATTCCCTACAAGTATTATTAAGCCAGAAATACCAGTGCCTTGATGAACCCAGCAGACCATGGAGTAGTTACTCTTTAGTGTGAAAACAGGAATTTGGCTTCTCTTGATTGAGTTTACTTTGCCACTGGGTTTGTGGTATTGGTGCCTGACAGAAAGTGTTTCTGTCTGTACAGTAAGATTTTATGTATAAAATAAAACATACACCCTGAAATAAGGCATTTGCTCCTAACTTCTCTGTGGGCTTTTGTGGTCGTGTTTGAAAATTTACCAGTCTACTCAAGGTCTTTCTGTCTTCCCGGTGTGCTGAATTGGGAGACAGACAGGGAAAGCAGTAGTCAGTGCTCACGCTGGGGCAGTACTCACCCCAAAATGCAGTCCACAAAACTTCACGACAAAGATTTCAGGGTATTTCAGTGTCCTAGCTTGCTTTGTAAATAAACAGTCCATTTGTAAATGAACAGTGTATGTATGTGTGTATAAACACACACACATAAATGTAAGTATACAGGCTGTATTTATAAAAATATATACACATATTCATCATGGATCATCTTTTGTTAAACTTTCATTAAGTGTTTATTTCTACTATTTATTCTTTTTGAAAATTTAAAATGAAAAAAATATATAGATTTCCTTTTTGGTACTAGTTCCTCTGCTTCATGCGAGGAACAGAAAGACCAATTATAAACGACAGTTTGAGAGCCACTGGCCTTTAGGAAGTTTGTTCTTAATTCAGTGGATGATGGAGAAGTAATACAGGGGTTTGAAAGAAGGCATATTGCTGGCAGAACTGTGGGATGTTGCCGGGTGGGGGTGGGCTTTGGATGGAGGAGTGGTTGGAGTCTGAGACCAGCTCCAGGAGGCATTTGATCTGGCCTCTTGGAGAGAGTTAAAGAGGCCTGTGTAAGAGCAGGGGTCTTGTGGGGGGTGGGAGGAAGGGCTGCTGAGAGAGGCATGGCCCATGAGCGGTCCTGAAGCCTTGGCAAGGTTGCTCTTGGAGATGGAGAGAAGGGGACCATTTGTGTCTCCCTGCCTTAGCATGGCAGTGCCACCCTGGAGTCTCTGGAATTCTGGGGAAGAGCTGCTTTGTGGGTTTGGGAGTGAGCGCACCTTACAGGGACCACCCTCAAAAGCCGTTCTGGTTTGTGGAGGAGACATCTTTTGCACGGGACCAGCATCTCGCATGATTCAAACACTCTGGAAAACAGAGTGCCCTCTCTCACGGCGGCACTCTGATCGTCTCATGTTTTAATGAGGTGTAAATATCATGCAGATTGGCACACAGAATGTGTTAAAATAGGAGAGTGTTAGTGGAAATTTAGGTCCTCCACCTTGAGTGTGAAATGATGCAATACACATGAATTTGACACCCTGAATTATTTCAGTACGGCGCAGTCTAAGACATGGCACACGAAGTGAAGTAGAGAAGATGAGAGTCCTACAGGACAGCATGTCGGTGGAGATACACAGTCAGCGCTCAGTGCAGAAAAGGCATCTTAGAGTAATCCCTTCAGTCTTGTTCAACGCTTAGTGAGATCAGCGTTTCTGGCTGCCATTCCTGTGTGGGTTGAGGAGCCGGTTCCCTGAGATTAGTGGCTCCTTTGCATTACAGCGGCTGGAAAAGCGCCAAGGGTGTGTAGGTCTTGTCCAGGGCCTGGCACTCAAGGGGATGACAGGTCTGTCCTCCACAGGCGTGCCATGACCTGTTTTCTTATTCGTCATTGGCTTTACCAACCCTTAGAAATAATATGATCTTTTCTGTGAGTTTCAGGTAAAGCTAATAGATTCTTTACTTAACAGGAACCACTATAATACGATGGGGCTTCCCTGGTGGCTCAGATGGTAAAGAATCTGCCTGCAATGTGGGAGACCCAAGTTCGATTCCTGGGTTGGGAAGATCTCCCGGAGAAGGGAATGACAACCCACTCCAGTATCCTTGCCTGGAGAATCCTTCTGGACAGAGAAGCCTAGTGGGTTACAATCCATGGGATCACAAAGAGTGGAACATGACTGAGCGACTAACACCACCATAAAATGATGGGCGATCTTTCTTACAACATCTCGCCTGGTATTCTGCACACCTGACATTTCTCTTAAAATCTACTCATTTCTCAACTGTGACTTTTAAATACTAGCTGCCCTACCTGGTATTCTGAAATGACGCCACATGTCTTTCACATTAAGTGTAGCTCTGGAAATGAAGTTTTGGATGAAGTAGTGTCACTAGGCCATGTTAAGAGAAATACAACCCTAACTCTTTTGCATTTAACTTTTCCATCTATTAACTCGAGTGCCCTGTTAGCTGGCACATGCACCAGGCTTGGTGAGGGTAGCTAGTCACCGGGCAGTCATTCAGCAGATTTGTATCGAGTGCCTACCCTGTACAGGTGCTGTTCTGAGAGCTGAGGGTCCAGCAGCGAAGAGAAGAAAGTGTAGTTCCTGTCTTCCCGGAGCGGACGTTCTAATGGGCAGATAGACAGTAAGTAAAACTTGTAGCATGTGGGTGTGGCACATGCTGCTGGCCAGGCCCACAGGTGGATGCAGGGGAAGTCAGGGATGCAGCGTTCGCTGGGATGACCAGGGGAAAGCTTTGGGAGGGCACCTCAGCTAAACAGGTGAAAGAATGTTCTTGGCAGAGGGAAGATGCTCTGAGACGGGCCAGGTCCTGGCATGTGGAGGGAGCAAGGAGGCCAGGGTGTCTCGAGCAGAGGGAGCCAGGAGGAGAGCAGCAGGAGATGAGGTCAGAGGAGAGCGGGGCCCACATCGTGCAGAGCCTTAGGGATCGTTGTGTATGCTTTGGCTTTAATTTGGTGTTTGAGGAGCCTTTGGAGGGTTTGGAGCCAAAGAGTGATATCAGATGTATGTTTTTAAGGTTACAGTGGTTGCTGTGTTGAGTCGACAGAAGTGAGCAAGTGCGGGGATCAGGGAGCTACTTAAGACACTGGGGTGGGCTTCCCTAGTGGATCAGTGATAAAGAATCCACCTGCCATTACAGGAGACACGGGTTCCATTCCTGGTCTGGGAAGATCCCACACGCTGTGGAGCAACTAAGCCTGTGCACCACAACTGTTGAGCCTGTGCTCTAGAGCTTGGGAGGCACAACTCCTGAAGCCCGTGCACCCTGGAGTCCGTGCTCTGCAACAAGAGATGCCACTGCAATGAGAGGCCCTCTCACTGCAGCCAGAGAGTAGCCCCTGCTCTCTGCAACTAGAGAAAAGCCCATGCAGCAACAAAGACCTAGCATGGCCCCCAAATAATAATACTAAAAAAAGACACTGGGGCAATAATCATCTGAAAGGTGATGCTGGGACCCAGTGGTAGCTGTGGCCCCTCTGCAAGAGGTGGCCATATCCTGGGTGTTGTGAAAGGCCAGTGGGTTTACCAAGAAATCGAGTGGTGGTATGAGAGAATACCCATGATGTTTTTGGTCTGGGGAGTTGGAAGGACAGAGTTGCTGTCCACAGAGAGGTGGGAGAATGTGGGAGGAGGTGGTTAAGGGAATATCCGGATTTGAAATATCCAGTGCTTACTGGTTTGCTGAATGAAGCCCGTGGTTGGATGAGTGTGTGTGCATTAATGGGGGAGCTTGGGACTAGAAAAACATTTGGTGGCCACTGGGGTATACATCGGAGAAGGAAATGGCAACCCACTCCAGTATTCTTGCCTAGAGAATCCTGTGGACAGAAGAGCCTGGTGGGCTGCCATCTATGGGGTCGCACAGAGTCGGACACAACTGAAGTAACTTAGCAGCAGCAGCAGCAGGGGTATATTATGTGGTGTTAAAATCTCTGAGGCTGGATGATATCACCCAGTGAGCGGGCAGAGGGAGACAAGAGAAAAGAAGAAATCTAGGGTATCCCCACCTTAACCAGTCTGGAGGAGTTGAGCAACCAGCAAGTTGCTGCCAGCAAATAGAAGGACATTTGTGTGTGTGTGGATGGGTGACGTACAGGACAGAGTGATCAGCTGGGCCCAGTACTGCTGCTGGGCCAATAAGGGGAGACTGAAAGTTGACCAGAGTATTTAGTGTGTGGGAGATATTGGTGAACTTGACAGTTTTGGTTGGTTGATGGATGCAAAAGCCTGAATAAACTCAAGAGCAAATGGAAGAAGAGGCATTGATGTCCCGAGAGACCACGCAGTGTTAAAGTGACTTCCCAAATGAATACAGCACTGTTTTAGTCTGAGTATGACTTAAGGGCTGAATGCATTTTAATTGTTTAAAATCTGTAACCATTTTTTGGAATAGGTGACTGCTTGGTAACTAGATATTTGATGAATTAAGACATGTTTTGCCCTCCCTGAACTGGGTAACAGAACACTGTAGATTATGGAGTCTCTTAACTTTTAATACTAACAAAGCTATTCATTCACTGAATGACTATGGACCAGTGGCTTCTATAGAGAAGAGTTATTCCACAGAAACTCTCTCTCTGCTTCATGCATGCGTGCTCAATTGTGTCTGACTCTTTGTGGCCCCAAGGACTGTAGCCTGCCAGGCTTCTCTGTCTATGGAATTTTCCAGACAAGAAGACTGGAGTGGGTAGCGATTTCCTCCTCCAGGGGATCTCCTCCCCGGGGACGGAATCTGTGTCTCTTGCATCACCTGCATTGGCAGGTGGATTCTTTACCACTGTTCCTCCTGGGAATCCCTCAAGTTTTTCCATATTTTTGTGTTATTTTTTGTTATTCCATAGTTTTGTGTTATTCCATAGTTTACCCACTTAGGTAGAAAATATTTGTTATGGATGGACCCAAGACCTCAGAAGAATCCCTTGTTGGTGATACTCACCTTCATATAAGATTTTTATGAATGTTTTGAATGCAGTGAAATCATGTATGAAAGTGAAAGCTAAGTCGCTCAGTCGTGTCTGACTCTTTGCGACCCCATGGACTGTAGCCGCACAGGCTCCTCCATCCATGGGATGTTTCAAGCAAGAATACTGGAGTGGGTTGCCATTTCCTTTTCCAGGAAATCGTCCTGAACCCGGGATTGAACCTGGGTCTCCTGTGTTGTAGGCAGACGCTTTACTGTCTGAGCCACCAGGGAAGTCCTGAAATCATGTATAAATGACGTTTATTACAGCCTAGAGGTGGAAGCCATTTGTTAGCAGGAGAACTGGTGCAAATAGAGATAAACCAGTCAACTTTAAATGTAAATCATCAAACATTCATCAAGCACCTATCCTTTGTCTCTAGTAGGTGCAGTGATGGGGTCCCTGTGTCTTTGGCATCTTCTGTTGAGTGGAGTTTACAGGCAAGCCCATAGGCACTTCAGCTCCAGGCCATCCTAGGAGTGCAGAGGAGTAATCGAGTATTTGAATGGGCACAGCGTGGATGGCTCTTGGAGGAAACCACATTGAAGTCCAGACCTGTAGGGTGAGCAGAAGGTAGCCAGGCCTAGAGGAGGGAGGAGAGGAAAGAGAGGAGGGGAAAGAGAAGATTTGGGAGAAAACTGGGCGACCAGTGAGGCATGGCATTTACTTGCAACTGAAAGAACTTGATTGTGTTGGGTCTGTCCAGAGATGGTGTGGCGAGAGATGAGCCTGGAGGAGTGGTGTGTGTGACGTGGGCTGCGTCCCCAGCGACCTGTTTATGCTTCTGAGCAGGTGGAAGACAATGGAGGACTTTATGTCTTGGAGTGGCCTTCCTTTGGGAGGAAGTGTGTCAAGTAGATGGGGAAACAATGGAAACTGTGACAGAGTTTATTTTCTTGGGGTCCAAATCATTGCAGATGGTGAGTGCAGCCATGAAATTAAATGATGCTTGCTCCTTGAAAGAAAAGCTATGGCAAACCTAGACAGCATATTAGAGAGCAGAGAGGTTACTTTGCCGACAAAGGTCTGTCTAGTCAAAGCTGTGGTTTTTCCAGTAGTCATGCATGGATGTGAGAGTTGGACCATAAAGAAAGCTGAGCTCCAAAGAATTGATGCTTTCAAACTGTGCTGTTGGAGAAGACTCTTGAGAGTCCCTTGGATTGCACGGGGATCAAACCAGTCAATCCTAAAGGAAATCAATCCTGAATATTCTTTGGAAGGACCGGTGCTGAAGCTGAAGCTCCAATCCTTTGGCCACCTGATGCGAAGGGCCAACTCATTTGAAAAGACCTGATACTGGGAAAGACTGAAGGCAGGAGAAGGGGATGACAGAGGATGAGATGGTTGGGTGGCATCACCGACTCGATGGACATGAGTTTGAGTCAGTTCCGGGAGATGATGAAGGACAGGGAAGCCTGGCGTGCTGCAGTCTGTGGGGTTGCAAAGAGTTGGACATGACTGAGCACACACGAAATGTACGGGAAACCCTTGAATCTCAAGGAGAAATAGCAGTTAAAGCCTTTGTACAAAAATTAACTTGACTTCCTGGGTATTTATTTCCTTTGATCTGTAAATGTGAAATAGACCAGACTTTTATAGCACAAGGGAACATAACTCTTCATTAAAAAAAAAAGAAGTTATTAAAACATTGACTTGATTGAAAAAAGAGATAGGAGTTGGGCAGCAAGGCAGTGGGAGAGGGGAGGAGGTGGTGAGGATTGGAGGGGAAAGGCGTCTGAGGAGGAGGAGGGGGCCGGGGAGCAGGAGGAAGTGAGGCTAAGGGGGTGTGGCCTGGAGGTCACACCTCAAGCTGTGGGTGTTCAGTGTGTTATCACCTGCAGTCTGCTGCCCGTGGCTGATTAATGATTAACGATCCGTCCTAGCTCTGATATAATGTAGTCTTTATGTGAGTCAGAGTTTTCACTCTAGTGGGTGAGCTAAAGCAAGAGCAGAGTTATTTGTAGGAATTTACGCTCTAGAAGTGGTCATAATGTGACCGCCTGGGTGGGAGAAGAGTTTTGGGGGAAAATGGATACTTGTGTGTGTATGGATGACCTGCTGTGCTGTGCACCTGAAACCTGGGGCTTCCCAGGTGGCACTAGTAGTAAAAAACCTGCCTGCCAACGCAGAAGATGCAAGAGACGTGGTTTCAATCCCTGGGTCAGGAGGATCCCCTGGAGGAGGGCATGGCCACGCACTCCAGTATTCTTGTCTGGAAAATCCCATGGACAGAGGAGCCTGGCGGGCTACAGTCCATGGGGTCACAAAGAGTCAGATACGACTTAAGTGACTCAGCATGCACACACACACCTGAAACTATTACACTGGTTTTCGATTATAGTCCAATATAAAATTAAAAGTTTTTTTTTTTTACAGTAAAACCTTGAAAAAAAAGAAGTGGCCATAAATATCATCCAAGGGTTTGCAAGTCTCCCCATCCCTGCAACCCAAAAGTATGCTGGAGCATGTAAGAAATACTGTCCCCTACTCCCGATTACAGTTTTAGTTTGGTGCAGTTGATCACTGAAACCTTAACAGTACATACTACGAACATTTCAGATGCAAGCCCAGATGAATCACACTGGCTCTACCAGAAGCGGCTGCATGGGTATTCATTTCTGAGGTCCTGAACTCTGGAAGGACACGCAGATTATACTTAAAACTAATGGGACTTGATTATGGTAGGGTGAAGAACAACAAATGGGGACCCACCTCTGCAGGGCGTGGCTGCCCTTCCTCCTGCTCTGCATTGTTCTGGGTGGTGGATGTGGCCACATCATTCCCAGGGTTAAACATATACCCAGTTCTGGGAAAGCTTCCATCTTCAACAGTCCACAGTGATCATTCAGTGGAATGTGGTTTTAAAAATAATTTAACAAGGTAAAATTTTAGTTTTTAATAGTTACCACTTAAAAATCCCAGCCAGTTTTTCTGCTTCTATCCTCCCTGCCTGCTTCCCTTTGATTTCTGAGTATGGGGATCTCTTCGAAGATCTTTACAGCTTTTACTGTAATCAATTTCACATCGTTCACTATATGTTTTAGCAATTGGAAGTTCTGTAATATCAATTCTTTTTGCATCACTGAAGGTGTTCCTGTTTCTCCTTCGTCTTAAAAAAAAAAAGCCTTAGAATGGATATTGCAAAAGTATTTTATTAGCTGCTGTATAGCACTGGAACTCTGCTCAATATTTCGTAATAACCTAAATGGGAAAAGAATTTGAAAACAGATACTTGCGTATGCAAAACTGAATCACTTTGTTGAACACCTGAAACTAATAAGACATTGTTA
Source organism: Bos indicus x Bos taurus (assembly GCF_003369695.1). Lineage (NCBI taxonomy): Eukaryota > Metazoa > Chordata > Mammalia > Artiodactyla > Bovidae > Bos > Bos indicus x Bos taurus. The sequence goes on along the minus strand of NC_040084.1, from coordinate 91,522,376 downwards.
ATCACTTACACTTCAATATAAAATAAAAATTAAAAAAGCATTTTATTAAGGTAGCATGTATATAGATACCTTTTTCCTATTTTCTGTTTTAAAACTAGTTACCTTGAGATAGTATGTAATGTTCCAGTTCTGCTATAGAAATTCCAGCTTCTAAAATCATGTTATAACGAATCAAGGAGAAAAGGAACATTTATGACCATTATGACTAATGACAAAAGAAAAGAAAAGTACAAATGCCTAGAAGCAACCATAGAAATTCAGGGAGAATGCAAAGGAACTAAGGAAAAGCTCTCTCATTAAAAGTAGCTGTGGTAGGCTTCCTGGAAGTGGTAAATGCAGTGAAATCAATCTTTTGTAATGACATAATTGTCATCAGAATATCTGAAAACAGTCTCATGGGTTAAGGAAGGTAATTGGGCTTCCCAGGTGGCTCAGCCGTAACGAATCTGCCTACAGTGCAGGAGATGTGAGTTCAACCCCTGGGTCAGGAAGATCCTCTGGAGAAGGAAATGGCAATCCACTCCAGTATTCTTGCCTGGGAAATCCCATGGACAGAGGAGCCTGGTGGGCTCCATTGGGTGGCAGAGTTGGACATGACTTAGCAACTAAACCATCGCCATGAAGGTAATTATCATTCTTGCTGGTAACTATGCTTCCCTGATAGCTCAGTTGGTAAAAAAAAAAAAAATCTGTCTGCAATGCAGGAGACCCTAGTTCCATTCCTGGATGGGGAAGATCCGATGGAGAAGGGATCAGATGAGATCAGATCAGTCGCTCAGTCATGTCTGACTCTTTGCGACCCCATGAATCGCAGCACGCCAGGCCTCCCAGTCCATCACCAACTCCCGGAGTTCACTCAGACTCAACGTCCATCGAGTCAGTGATGCCATCCAGCCATCTCATCCTCTGTCGTCCCCTTCTCCTCTTGCCCCCAATCCCTCCCAGCATCAGAGTCTTTTCCAATGAGTCAACTCTTCCCATGAGGTGGCCAAAGTACTGGAGTTTCAGCTTTAGCATCATTCCTTCCAAAGAAATCCCAGGGCTCATCTCCTTCAGAATGGACAGGTTGGATCTCCTTGCAGTCCAAGGGACTCTCAAGAGTCTTCTCCAACACCACAGTTCAAAAGCATCAATTCTTCGGCACTCAACCTTCTTCACAGTTCAACTCTCATATACATGACCACAGGAAAAACCATAGCCTTGACTAGACAAACCTTTGTTGTCAAAGTAATATCTCTGCTTTTGAATATGCTATCTAGGTTGGTCATATCTTTCCTTCCAAAGAGTAAGCGTCTTTTAATTTCATGGCTGCAGTTACCATCTACAGTGATTTTGGAGCCCAGAAAAATAAAGTCTGACACTGTTTCCACTGTTTCCCCATCTATTTCCCATGAAGTGATGGGACCAGATGCCATGATCTTCGTTTTCTGAATGTTGAGCTTTAAGCCAACTTTTTCACTTTCCACTTTCACCTTCATCAAGAGGCTTTTGAGTTCCTCTTTACTTTCTGCCATAAGGGTGGTGTCATCTGCATATCTGAGGTTATTGATATTTCTCCCGGCAATCTTGATTCCAGCTTGTGTTCTTCCAGTCCAGCGTTTCTCATGATGTACTCTGCATATAAGTTAAATAAACAGGGTGACAATATACAGCCTTGACGGACTCCTTTTCCTATTTGGAACCAATCTGTTGTTCCATGTCCAATTCTAACTGTTGCTTCCTGACCTGCATACAAATTTCTCAAGAGGCAGATCAGGTGGTCTGGTATTCCCATCTCTTTCAGAACTTTCCACAGTTTATTGTGATCCACACCGTCAAAGGCTTTGGCATAGTCAATAAAGCAGAAATAGATGTTTTTCTGGAACTCTCTTGCTTTTTCCATGATCCAGCGGATGTTGGCAATTTGATCTCTGGTTCCTCTGTCTTTTCCAAAACCAGCTTGAACATCAGGAAGTTCACAGTTCACATATTGCTGAAGCCAGGCTTGGAGAATTTTGAGCATTACTTTACTAGCGTGTGAGATGAGTGCAATTGTGTGGTAGTTTGAGCATTCTTTGGCATTGCCTTTCTTTGGGATTGGAATGAAAACGGACCTTTTCCAGTCCTGTGGCCACTGCTGAGTTTTCCAAATTTGCTGGCATATTGAGTGTAGCACTTTCGCAGCATCATCTTTCAGGATTTGGAATAGCTCAACTGGAATTCCATCACCTCCACTAGCTTTGTTTGTAGTGATGCTTTCTAAGGCCCACTTGACTTCACATTCCAGGATGTCTGGCTCTAGGTCAGTGATCACACCATCGTGATTATCTGGGTCGTGAAGATCTTTTTAGTACAGTTCTTCTGTGTATTCCTGCCATCTCTTCTTAATATCTTCTGCTTCTGTTAGGTCCATACCATTTCTGTCCTTTATCGAGCCCATCTTTGCATGAAATATTCTTTTGGTATCTCTGATTTTCTTGAAGAGATCTCTAGTCTTTCCCATTCTGTTGTTTTCCTCTATTTCTTTGCGTTGATCGCTGAAGAAGGCTTTCTTATCTCTTCTTGCTATTCTTTGGAACTCTGCATTCAGATGTTTATATCTTTCCTTTTCTCCTTTGCTTTTCGCTTTTCTTCTTTTCACAGCTATTTATAAGGTCTCCCCAGACAGCCATTTTGCTTTTTTGCATTTCTTTTCCATGGGGATGGTCTTGATCCCTGTCTCCTGTACAATGTCACGAACCTCATTCCATAGTTCATCAGGCACTCTATGTATCAGATCTAGGCCCTTAAATCTATTTCTCACTTCCACTGTATAATCATAAGGGATTTGATCTAGGTCATACCTTAATGGTCTAGTGGTTTTCCCTACTTTCTTCAATTTAAGTCTGAATTTGGCAATAAGGAGCTCATGATCTGAGCCACAGTCAGCTCCTGGTCTTGTTTTTGCTGATTGTATAGAGCTTCTCCGTCTTTGGCTGCAAAGAATATAATCAATCTGACTTCGTCGTTGACCATCTGGTGATGTCCATGTATAGAGTCTTCTCTTGTGTTGTTGGAAGAGGGTGTTTGTTATGACCAGTGCATTTTCTTGGCAAAACTCTATTAGCCCTGCTTCATTCCGTATTCCAAGGCCAAATTTACCTGTTACTTCAGGTGTTTCTTGACTTCCTACTTTTGCATTCCAGTCCCCTATAATGAAAAGGACATCTTTTTTGGGTGTTAGTTCTAAAAGGTCTTGTAGGTCTTCATAGAACCGTTCAACTTCAGCTTCTTCAGCGTTACTGGTTGGGGCATAGACTTGGATAGGTGATAACTATAATGTTATAAAAACATAGCTAGGCTATTTTTCTTGTAAAAGCAGACTTCATTCATAGACCTTGTTATAATTGTTGGTTTTGTTTGCTTTTTATAGATCCAAAAGTATAATGAAAGTGACATTGTTGCAGTGAGATGTGAAGAGTAGAGTTGTTTTGTTTTTTGTTTCATGCAGTTAATATTCTTTTTCTCTTTTAAAAAATAACAACACAGTTTCATTCCAAAGCCCCATGACAGGATTAACATTTGCACTTGAGGTGGTCAGGCGTGGTGTTTTTCTACTCAAATGAGGGCCTGCCTGTGCAATAAAGCTCTTTGGTCAGCACTTGGATGGGGGAGAAGGTAAAATCTAACAAAGTTGGAGTCAGCTTTTAAAAATCATGGCTGTCAATGGAATGTGTTTACTCTGTAAGTAATTGCCTGTGGTAGAGGAATAACTGTTTTAAGGAGTTTGCCCGGAGAGAAAATGTATTCGTGTACCCATTCATAGCCTCCCTCTTTTCTGTCTGTTATGATTGTCTAAATTTGTGTGTTTGTGTTTGGGCCATTTCTCATCCTAAAAACACTTGTGGCTGCTCCAGCGATACATGGTGGTTAAGACCAGGGAGGGCTGCTTACGTCTGGATCCTCTACCAGTCACTTACGAGATGTGTGATGTTCACCAGTTTTTTGCCTTGTTTAGTCAACTAGCTTATTTTTATTTTTAGTTTGTTTTAGTTTTCATGGCCACACCACGTGGCATCTGGAATCTTAGTTACCAGACCAGGCATCGAACCCATGTCCCCTGCATTGGGAGCTCAGAATCTTCACCGCTGGGACCGCCTGAGAGATCCTTCAACTAACTTATTTTTAAGTTTGGGATCACGCTGTTAGTAAACTCTTAGGGTTTATGTTGAGGATTCAGTGAGATAATGCTGGTAAAGTATTTCCCACAATAAATGATGAAATAAACTCTATGGCATATAGTCAGTGCTTTAAAAATACTCTAGCCCTTGTTTTGTTACATACGTGACAGGGATATCCTGGAGAAAACATTTTTCACATTTCTGAGAGAATTTCCCTGTGGCTCAGTGATAAAGAATCCACCTGCAATGCAGGAGCCACAGGAGACTCAGGTTCAATCCCTGGATTGGGAAGATCCCCTGGAGGAGGAAATGGCAACCCACTCCAGTATTCTTGACTGGAGAATTCCATGGACAGAGGAGCCTGGCGGGCTACAGTGCAGAGGGTCGCAAAGAGTCGAACATGACTGAAGCGACTTAGCATGCGTGCATGAACACATACTCTGCTTTTGACAAATGGTAAATTGCAACTCAGTGAGGAGAATGGTGAAGAGAGAAACTGGCCCACACACCCTTTGGGGAGCGTGTTGATATCAGGTGGCACTGAAAATGGGAGATGCCAGTTCTGCCTCTGAAACTTTAAGATAGGGCGATTTATGAATCTTTCTCCCTAGTTATTCCACCAACGTTTGTTGGGAGGCTTAAGAGCTTCCAATAGCAATCTGTAGGATATGGTCACAAAAGTCAGAAGAAAGGCTGTCACCGGCGACGGGCCCTTTCAGTTCGTATTTTCTGTTTTATCACGATTGAAGTCCACGACTTACTCCACTGCCTGCTCTGCTGTGGCATTTGATAACCGGTGGGTGTGACAGTAATCCCTGGGTGTGTCCCTGCCGTAGTGTGTATTCCACTGACTAATCGTCTTCTGTCATCAACTACCTCCATTAGCCGCACATGGAAGGTGCTCCGTCTCGCCAAGCCCCAATTAAGGAAACCGGCCCAGTTTCTTCTTGGGAGCCAAGGAGTTATTTCGTAAGATGTGCTCCTGTAAGCACTGTGGGAATAGCTGTCAGCATGGTGATTGCTTGTGTTCTTTAGTCCCCAGGGTTGATTCCCTCAGTTTGAGAACCACAGAAAGTTGCAAACTTTTCAAAGGATTTTTAGGGTTACCCGTGCAGAGGGAGAAAGAACGGTCCCCATGGATCTCAAAGAGGCATCTTTGCAGGTAGGTACCTGGAGTGAGGTGGACCATGCTGGAGCAGACCTGGACTTATGGGCAAGACCCATCCCTGATGTTTCTTAGGAAGGCACAGGGGGCTAAAGAGAAAGCTTGGAGTTGACCTCACTTGCCTATCTATGGGTAGAGTACTTTCTGTCAGGCATCTTTGAGTGGAGGGAGTGCTTTTTGTTTTAGTCCATTTCTACTTGCTTCCAGAACAGGGTTTCAGCAGTGATGAATGTAGACGAGTTCTCTTAAAACCAGATAAATCTGTATCAGGCCCTTTCCCCCTTGAGAACGTGTGTGTTCAGTCGCTCAATCGTGTCTGATTTTTCGACCCCATGGACTGTAGCTCTTGAGGCTCCTCTGTCCATGGAATTTCTCCTCTGTCCAAGAATACTGGAGTGGGCTGCTATTTCCTTCTCTAGGGTATCTTTCCAACCCAGGGATTGAACCCGCATCTCCTGCATCTCCTGCGTCTCCTGCATTGGCAGGTGGATTCTTTACTCCTGAGCCACCAGGAAAGCTGGGAGTATAAAGAAAAGGGTATTTTTTTTCCCTAGGGTTATGGTTCCAGTGGGCATCCCTGGTGGCTCCACGGTAAAGGATCCGCCTGCAGTGCTGGAGTCACAGAAGATGCAGGTTCGATCCCTGGGTCAGGAAGATCCCCTGGAGGAGGGCACAGTAACCCACTGCAGTATTTTTGCCTGGGAAATTCCATGGACAGAGGAGGCTGGAGGGCTACAGTCCATAGAATCGCAGAGTCGGACTCAACTGAAGTGATTTAGCACGTACATGTACTACCGTGCTTCCAGCACTCTGATTTTCATGTTTGTTTTTCCCCATTGCTGTCTAATATTGAGGGTTGGCAATAACCATAGGTCATGCAGTCCAAATACATGTTCTTTTGAATAAATAAGTTGTTTCATTTTAAAGCTAAAGAAACTGTGGCCCAGAGAGTCCCATGGCTAAGATGTAACGGCAGGACCTAGACTAGAAAGGGAATTCTCTGGATTCCCAGTTCTGGATGTTTCTGATTATAGTATTTCCACAACCTTACCCTAATTGCCCTCTACCCACAAATCCTATAAAATTGATAACCTTGTAGGTCCCACCTACCAGCAGTGGTGTGGAACGTCACTTGCCCGTCTGTATTGCAGTCGAGGGCAGTGAGCCTGGTTAACCATCTGTGATGCAGACTGAGTGTGGGCTTACGGGGGGTCCAGTGGGGAGGAGCTTTCCGTCTAGCAGGGAGGTGGCAATACTGATTATTATACCATATGGTGCAGTGCATTCAGTGATTTACAGGTGTTTACAGGTCCAGAAGCTGTACAGAGAAGCAGAGAATGCATTGTGTGTGTGTGTGTGTGTGTGTGTGTGTGCGTGTGTTTAGGAGACAGTTGTTTGTGAAGGTTTTAAAGGATAAAGGGGAGTTTGCCGGCCAGATGGAGGTTGAGGATGGAGTCTTCTAGGTGAAGATTTTGGGGAACTAAATAGCAGTCCATTGGCGGCGCTGGAGGATGAACTGGGGGTGGGACCACGGCCGCCTGCAGACGTCTCTAGGTGGTACTCACATTGTTCACTTCCTCCAGTCGGTTTCAGAATGGAGAGAGATATGGAAAGTTCATCAGTGACTGAGTTTCCTTTTGGGCTAAAGAACGTGAAGTGTCTTTGAATAGGACGGTTGGTGTGCCCGGGAGAGGCGGTGGCGAGTGTGGACTGCCGGGTCCCTGGGGGCTCTGTGGCTCCGGTGTCATCAGGGAAGAAGGTTCAGGAACAGTGCTTGGCTTTGGACTCAGAAAGGCAGCAGGTTGTGTCCAGAGCCTTCCTGCCCTTCCTCCAGGAGGCCGGTGGGTGAAGGTGTGGATTCAGGTTTACACGTTCAGCTTTTGGAACCAGACACCGTTGCCTTTCAGTTTTCATGGCTTTGGAGGAAACAGATAACGGGTGATAGGAAACAGCTGCTCCTAACGCGGCAGCCAGAAATGCAGCCTCATGGAGCAGCGTGGTCATCACGAGAATATTCATGCGAAGTCCTCTCTGATTAAACACTGGGAGCTGTGGAATGTGGCTTGTTTTTGTCTGTTTACCCCCTCCCCCCATTGTCTTTCTGTTGCTTGCAGCTTTTATTTTTATTCATCCAATAACACAGAAATGTTTCCTTGTAAAAAAATTTAAACAAGCTGACTCTCGATAATTAGGGTTTCTCTGGTGGCTCAGATGGTAAAGGATCCACCTGCAATGCAGGAGACCTGGGTTCCATCCCTGGGTTGGGAAGATCCCCTGGAGAAGGGAATGGCTACCCACTCCAGTATTCTTGCCTGGGAAATCCCATGGACAGAGGAGCCTGGCAGGCTACAGTGCAGAGGTTTGCAAAGAGTCAGACACGACTGAGAGACTAAGCTCACACACCAGATAATTAAAAAGTATATCTAACTTCCACCTTTGTGCTAAACCCTTTTCCTTTGTCAGAGTTGGGTGTGAGCACCTTCTAGAATCCTTCCTAGACGTTTACATACATGTTTATACAGGTTCATGTATAATTATTTTCATTTATGTAAATGGATTTACATATAGTTTGAATCTGATCCATGTTTTCTTTTTTTTTTTTTTTTCACATTTCATACTGTTTTAAAGGTCTGTCACTCTATGTAGATAATCCATTTTAGAAGTAATTTGTTTATACAATCAAACTTAATTAACTTTGTCAGGAACTTGGGAATGGAGGTATAGAGATCTGGGTGTCTTTTAGGAACAGGAGGTTGTGGTGGCTTATATGTTGGTGCCCAACAAGGATTCAGGATGTTTTATGGCAGACGGGCTGGCACCTGGCAAAATATCTTGGGTCAGCCTGACGGGAAAACTGATCTCCTGCTGTGAGAGTTTATTACTGTGACACCAGCTTGGTTTTAAGCACACAGTTGGTCTTTTCTTGCCAGAATCATATTAAAGTGAGAGATGGCTGATACAGTCTTTAAGATCTCTGACTTCATCGAGAGAATGTGGGACTTGACTCTTTCCTCAAAGCGTGCTTCATAATTTTGCAGAGCTTATTTAAGAGAAGTTGACCCAAGGGACAAGGGAACTTTGAATTATAACCCAGCGAACTGGGACCCAGAAATGATGAGAGGGAAACCTTTGGAAGGGGAAATGGGACCAGTCATTGTTATGATACATTCATGGGCTGCTGACATCATGGGAAGCAGTTGATGACCTCTTGCTAAAATTGTTCATTTGAGCTTGCCAAACCCAAACAGACTGTGGGCATTTGTGGCCGTTCCCCAAAGTACAGCAGCAATTGTCCCAGGAGCTGTTGGAATGCTGTCATTATGACCTCTGTGCATGTTGTTTAGACAAAGGGGGAAGATGCCTGCTCGGCTTGACAATTTGCCAGCCACCTGCTGTCATTCTTTTTCTTCAGTGCTTTGAAAGTGACCAGAACATGGTCATCAGGCCTCTTGTAAAAATAACAACATGGGCATGCGTAAAATCACAAAGTCCAAGACGCTGATGCATTACAGAGGACACATGGCAATGGGTGCCTATTTTCCTCATCTGTTTTCTTGACGGCATCAGTCTCTCATATTTCATGTGGCCAGTTGCTGCCTTAAAAGGAACATTCTAGAAGAGAGGTGGACTTTCATGGGACAGTTACTTAGATCTTTTACTGGAATTAGCTATTATCAAATAAGCACTGCAGTGACCTTCACATTTCTTGACCATGTGGGGCCATGTGGTGGCTTTATAAAGAAATCCTAATTTCTAGCTGTAAGGGAACGTGCATAGTTAACTATTTTACTCTGGTTTTCAAGGAAATTGGGGTTGGTGGGAGATAAAGAGGTTAGGAGTGTGGTATTCCGTCGGCTTTGCAGCTCTGTGGTGTCATGTCACAGTGGATGAGAGGAACAGGCTCATGTGTTGTTCTTTGTCACCCATTGCCTTCCTTTGCTTAATGAAGCATCAGCCAGTTTGATCACATGAAGGACCAATCAGGGAGACAGCTCTGTTTGCCTGGATCCTTCCTGCTCCTGTGATCCTCCCACACTTGAGGGCAGTACTTGCCCGGGGAGGTCACACCACAGGGAGGGAGGGAGAAGGCTGAGCCAGCGTTGGGCGGAATGGAAAACCCTGTGTGGAGTTATCACTTCGGTGCTTCCTGGGGGGATAACCTTACACGTGGAGCCCTTCAGAGCGTGCTTCCTCATGTGCCAGTGGGGCTAATAAGGACTTCCCTGGTGGTCCAGTGGTTAAGAATCCACCGTCCACTGCAGGGGACACAGGTTTGATCCCTGGTCAGGGAGCTAGGATCCCACATGTCTCAGAATGACTAAGCTACTGAGCCTGGGAGCCTCAACCAGAGAGAAGCCCACACACCGCAACTAAGATCTGATGCAGCCAAAATTAAACAAATACGTATATGTTTTTAAATGGGGATAATAAGTCCGTTCTCTTCATCTGCCTCTCCGTTGCTTCCCTGAAACTAGGTTCATCAGTATCGTTTTTCTAGATTCCATGTATATGTGTTCAACATATATTTGTTTTTCTCTTTCTGACTTACTTCTCTCTGTAGTAGAGGCCCTAGGTTCATCCACCTCACTACAGCTGCCTCAGATCAGCTCCTTTTGTGGCTGAGTAGCATTCCATTGTGGGGTTTCCGTGGTGGCTCAGCAGTAAAGAATCTGCTTGCAATGCAGGAGCCGCAGGAGATGCAGTTTCGATCCCTGGGTCGGGAAGATTCCTCTGGAGGAGGGCATGGCAACTCAGTCCAGCATTCTTGCCTGGAGAATCCCATGGACAGAGGAGCCTGGCAGGCTATGGTCCATAGGGTCGCAGAGTTGGACACAACTGAAGCAACTGAGCATGCCTGCCTGCGACGTTGCATGGTATATATGTACCACATCTTCTTTATCCATTCATCTGTCGATGGACATCTTGGTTGCTCTGTGATGACCTGGAGGGGTGGGCTGCGGGAGGGGAGGAGGCTCAAAAGGGAGAGGAGATATATGTATATATTTATAACTGATTATATGTATAATTATGACTGACTGATTTCTAGTATGGCAGAAACCAACACAACATTGTAAAGCAACTTTCCTCCAATTGAAAAAAGAGAGAGAAGAAAGAAGATGGAGATAATAATACATCATAGCGTTCTTCTGAGGATTAATCAGACCCTGGGAGTGAGTGCCCAGCTTATGTTACGAATACAGAAAGATCCAGAAATTGAACTTGTGATTTCTTTCTTTGTCTTTCATACTCCCCTGTCCTTAAATGAGATGGCCCCGGCCCTGGACATTCTGGTGCTTGGTTGTCATTCATCAGGGATAACTCTCTGTGATTTACAGTCAACAAAATGAAAGTTCATTTCTTTAAAAATCACCCTCCTGGAGTTGCAGCCATCCCGCCATCTGTCTCCCTCTGTTGCTCCCCCAGCCTGACCACTGCAGTGCAGTAAACCCCAGGTCTGTTCAAGGGAAGAACTAATTTTAACCACAGTGTGAAGGCATGTGGGGGTGGGGGAACCTACCATATAGAGTTACAGTAAGTTGCAAGCACACAATCTCAAATTATGACTTTGGCACAAATTTTACATTTGTAAGTCTCTTCCAGGTGCTTCCTCCAGACCAAAGACGATAGAATTCCACAGAAAAAAGACACTTGGTTATTTAAAAAGCCGTTTTGCAACACGTGAACACGACCATTTCACAAAGCCGTCACAGTTCTGAATTGCACATCTTCCTATTAATCTTTCGCAGGGGGCTCGATTTGTGTGGTGATCACTGTCAGCCCTGGTTTGACTCATGCATTCCTCGCGGCCGCAGTAAGATCTGTGTTTATGTGAAATATGGAAACGATTTCTCCTCCCTCTTTCTTCTGTGCTTGAGTTGGGATACAGCCGCTGAGTTGTTTTCCATTGTTATTTTTAAAGGGTCTTCAGTTTCAGAATTCCAGTCTGGGCTTGAGCGGGACAGCTGGCAGTGTGGCTTAGGCTGGTCTTCGTGCGATCTGGCCTTGGATCCGGCATCCTTACCCCAAAACAGGAGGCCCTCCTTTCTAAAACTCTGATGTGTCCAACCCTGAAAACAAAGTGGAAGCTAAAATAGTGGTAGAGAAATCTGCACTGATGGAAGAAGTTTTTTTACCCTAAAATCTGTCTTTTTTATCAATCCCTATATGTCTTGTGTCTTGGTCTCTGCTGTTTTTTTTTTTGCCTTCTCCTTCAACTGCTTGGGTACCATGAGGATGGGGAAGGTATAGCCTGAGTTGTTACAGGTCCAGAGTTTAGTTGTACAAAGAGAAAAAACCAGAAAAAGAGTGTGTTTTGATCCTCCTGAAAAAGAAAGTTTTGTGATAAGGAAGGATTCCAGGCTATGAAAGAAAGGATTAGCTGCTCTCATTGGGTCCAACGCCACATTCTCGTCGCGTCGTTAGCAATCCTTGTAAAGTGTCTTGGCACATAGGGGCGCGTCCTTCACAGCAGACTGTTTTTCCAACTGCAGATTTATAACTGCTTCATGTGCCATGACGCATGGCGAGGTGTCAAGATCATTTTATGGGAGGAAAACCCCCCAAAGACTGTTAAAGCATGCAGCTTTCAGGGGAAAAAATAAGTCAGTTTTACAAAGACAGTTTTAAATAAAAGGGTATTGGTGGATTTATGCTTTGCTCACGGGCAGACCTTTTCAAAGATGACAGTCTTAAAGGAGGACATACATTTCATTCATTCATTCACTGAGTCCCTAAGGTACTGCTGTCTCCAAGGGCCAGGTGCTGGCAGTGTATGGATGAGTGTCATTTTGGCCTTTAAGTGGTGGTGGTGGCAGTTTCATTGCTAAGTTTGCATCTGACTCTTGTAACCCCATGGACTATAGCCTGCCAGGCTCCTCTGTCCGTGGGATTCTCCAGGCAAGAATACTGGAGCGGGTTGCCATTCCCTTCTCCAGGGGATATTCCCCATCCAGGGATTGAACCCGCACCTCCTGAGTTGCAGGTGGATTCTTTACCATCTGAGCCATCAGAGAAGCCCCTTTTACTCAGGAGTCAGAGGCATGAGTCAGAATACCTCGTCCAGATGGCAGGAAGTTAGGAGTGATGAACTCTACTGGGGTGGGAGGTGGTGGGTGGCTGGTGTCCAGAGACGACCTCATAAAGGAAGGGAAGCTTCAGGTGAATCTCAGAAGATGGGGAAGAATTTGCCAGATCACATAGGAGTGTGGGAGGCATTGCAGGCAGAAGGAGAGCAAATGTGAAGGCATGAACGTAGGAAGCAGCAGGATGTGTTAGGAGAAGGAACTCCAGCTCTGGGAGGCCTGAGCTGCCTGATGCGGGAGGCAGCAGGCAGGGGAGGGGCCTGGTCAGGAAGCCTGAGGGCTTACTTCCAAAGGCCTTTGTAGGTTACAGGGTCTTGCTGTTGCCTTCTGGACTTTGCTCCCCTCACGTGAGAGGCCTTCTCTGATTAGTACCTTTCTGATTTCCTTTCCCTGCCTTCATCCCAGCTCTTACCCGCTGACCTCTCATAGGCTGGTGTGTTTGTTGCCTGTGCCCCATTGTTCAAATGGAGACCCCAGGAGAGCAGGGGCTTCCTCCTGTGTGGATGGATGGCTGTCCCCAGTGCCGACACCAGTGATGTTACAGAGTTTGAACTTCATCCTCTGAGTGCTGGAGAACCACTGAAGATGCTGACCAGGAGTGGGGTGGGGTCACACAAGTGACCGGGGTGTTGGGAAGAGCAGTGTGAATGTCACGTCCAGCTGATGACAGGTGAGGAAGGAAGCTCCTTGATGCATACGGAGGGCAAGGGAAGGAAGCCGTGATCCTGCTCCTCGACTGCCTTGGATGGGGCCCAGCTTTTGCTGCCCTGGTTAATTATCAGTTGGTGGTACTAGTGGTAAAGAACTCGCCTGCCAGTGCAGGAAGCTTAAGAGACGTGGGTTCGATCCCTGAGTCGGGATCTCCTGAAGGAGGAAATGGCAACCCACTCCAGTATTCTTGCCTGGAGAACCCATGGATAGAGGAGCCTGGCAGGCTACAGTCCCTAGGGTCACAAAGAGTTGGACGCAACTGAAGTGACTTAACACCCACAGTATTGATCTCATTCTATAGCAGATGTTTTGAAACTTTAATAAATGTTACAGAGAAGCTCCAAGAATTTTCTTTTTCCTCCTTTACAACCCAGTAGCTGCCTGAACATTCCAATAGATGTCCTGATGTCATAATATGATAATGATAATCACTTTAATCACACTAATATGATAATAATCACAGTAGTATGGTAATCACTTTCTTTCTTTATTGATACTTCACTGAAGCATCTTTCTTTGAAATGCATGAATGCTTTGATGTGAAATGAATTCTTTATGTAAAAATAGGTTTGAGGGCTTCCCTGGTGGTCCAGTGACTAAGACTTCAGGCTCCCAATGCAGGGGGCCTGGGTTCGATCCCTGGTCAGGGAACTGGATCATACATGCCACAACTAAGACCCTGGGGCAGCCAAATAAATAAATAAAAATAAAAATAGGTTGATGTCAGAATATGGTGATCATTTATTTCATTTATTTATACTTCCATGATACATTTGAGAAATCTTAATGAATTATCTTTCTTTGAAATGCCTTGAATGCTTTAATATGAAATGGATTCTTTATGTAAAGATAGGTTTAGTAGTTTCAAGACAGCTGACCTCATAGCTATTTGTGTCTTGCAGTTAGATTGTCTGGAAAGTTAAAAAACAAGAGAAAGGACATTCTGCAGTTCTTCTGAGAGCATTAATATGATGTATCATCCTGTTGACTGGACTTGAGGAAGGAGTGAACAGTTCCCCATATATAACTTTTCCTGGTAACATAACTTCATCACTTTAAGACCTGGATGTTTATTTTTTTCTTCAACTTTGGATGAAAATTTTCCTAAAATTACTTACTTTCTTGTGTTCATAAGCAGAGTATATTCAGCATTCCTTTCTTGGGAAAGAAGGAATTTTTGCACCATGATTGAGGCACATGGTTATTGTAATGATAATTGATTGGCTGAATATTCACTGGAAGGACTGATGCTGGAGCTGAAGCTCCAATCCTTTGGCCACCTGAGGTGAAGAACTGACTCATTGGAAAAGACCCTGCTGCTGGGAAAGATTGAAGGCAGGAGGAGAAGGGAGCTACAGAGGATGAGATGGTTGGATGGCATCACTGACCCAATGGACATGAACTTGGGCAAACTCTGGGACATAGTGAGGGACAGTCCATGGGGTTGCAGAGTCAGACATGACTTAGTGACTGAACAACAACAACATATTGGCCACTTGTGAGTCCTGACAAATGACTCCAGAATGCCAGGTTTTCAGAGTTACCATCCTTGTTTTTTAGGTAGTGGGTGCTCCCAGCAGCATACCCACGTGTGCCTTTCTTGAATTAATTCAACCTTCCTCTTGAAGCCTGGGACACAAGATAGCTCATTTGCTTTGTAAAATGAGAGTAAATAGGCTGTGTATGGGGCTCCGTCTCAGAAGACCTGGATAGGTCAAGTGAGTGGATTTTATTGCACAGACTTTCTCATATCCTTAAAAAAATATAGCTGTGATATACACTAAATCCTCGTTGCTTATCTATTTTATTTTATTCATTTATTTTTATTTTTTTGGCCATGCCACAAGGCGTGTGGAATCTTCGTTCCCCGACCAGGGATTGAACCTGTACCCACTGCTTTGAAAACACAGAATTTTAACCACTGGACAGCCAGGGAAGTCCTGACTTTATCATAGCTTTAACATTTCAAAGAAAGAGGACTCATTTTTTATTTTTCAAGTTTTCCTAACAAATAATCTATATCTGAAAAAAAAAAGATTATAATATTATCTCTTCCACTGTATCGACACTGGGTTTGCAAAGGGAAAGAAAAATTCCCAAGCCTCTTACAGTGTTTGTCCAGAGAACCCATTGCTTCCTTTAGGTCGAAGGTGTGTGAGATGAGGTCACTGAAGTGTTTCTGTACTAAAGGTTGTCATCATCTCTGATGACTTTCTGGGCATCTACCATACATAAGGCACTGCGAACAACACAACACAGGAAGTGCCTTCTTCCTAGAGATTTAAACCCTAGTTTGGAAGAGCAAGTAGTGGAGAATAAACAACTGCAGCTCTTGGACGTTGAAAGGGGACGCAGCAGTGTGGTGTACCCCTAGAAAGACCAGGGCTGAACAGGAGACGTGTCTCCAGAAGCTTGACAAGACAACTCAGATGGAGCCAAGGGGAAGGAAGAGCCCCGAATAAGGCTCGGCAGCCAATCGGCCATGTCCATCAACAGGGTGGTGCATAGTGACCAGGTCAGCATACCTAATTAAAGCTTGTCTGCATGTGCCTGGAGGGTGGCGTTAACAGCGAGGGCCACGGGAGTCAGAGGGAGGTGATCATGTCCACGTTGCACGGGGAGTGGTTCGTGAAACCTGCATGGAGTGGGAGGGTTTTTTTTGTTTTACTTTTTATTTTATATGGAAGTATAGAAAACTCCAGGAGATAGTGAAAGACAGGGAGGCCTGACATGCTGCAGTCTATGGGATAACAAAGAGTCCGACTTAGCGACTGAACAACGACATTGCTGATTACAACCTTGTGATAATTTGAGGTGGTCAGCGAAGGTACACATATACCTGTGTCCATTCTCCCAGGAGGGTTACTGCTGGATCTTGATGATTTGAGTGCTGTTGCTGAATCACAGGAGTGGGAGGGCTGGCCCAGAGGAGGAGAGGGCTAGGATGGGGAGGGGAGGGGTGTCGAAAGGCCAGGTGTGTGTCATGACTCTGTTCTGCTCAAGAAGAAGGCTTCTCTCTTTGAGCCTCCCAGTGGAAAGACAATGGGTTCTGGAGTTGGATGAACTGGTCCCAAGACCAGTTCTACAACTCTCCAGCTGCGTCCCCTTCAGCAGCTTTCTTCATCCCTGTAATATCAGCTTCCTTGTAAGAGGAAGGGAGATAATAAGATTGGTCTGTGGACTCTTCAGAAGAGTACGAGCCTTATATTTGACCGTGCACCACAGAAGCACAGTATGTGCTTAGTCATTATTCGTTTCCTTGGGCTAGCCCTTCCTCGGGGCCCTGCGCTGCGGCTTCCTGATGCCCACAGGCTGTGCCCACTTGCTGACTCCCTTGTAGGTGCAGTCAACTCAGTCGGTGCGGGACAAAATGCATTACGTCGTCTTCTAAACGTCTCCTCTCTCATATCAGGTCTTTCCCATTTGCCCTTTTCTGTGGTGGGATTTTTTTTCTTTTTTTAATCTGCTTGTTCAGTCACTCAGTCGTAGTCAACTCTTTGTGACCCCAAGGACGGTAGCACGCCAGGCTTCCCTGTCTTTCACAATCTCCCAGAGTTTGTTCAAGCTCATGTCCATTGAGTCGGTGATGCCAGCCAACCATCTTGTCCTCTGTCACCCCCTTCTCCTTAGAGTTTGAGTTCTTACAAGTTAACCCAGCTCAAACCCTTGGTGTCATCTTTGGTTAATTTTTGCCTTTCATGTGACATTTCTTCTTCTTTTAAAAAAATATTTATTTATTTGGCTCTATTGGGTCCTAGTGGCAGCTTGTGAACTTTTTAAATTGCAGCATGTGGGATCTAGGCCCCCCACCTCGGGGTAGAACCCAGGCCCCCTGCATTGGGAGCATGGAGTCTTAGCCACTGGACCACCAGGTAAGCCTCCTCATATGACATCTATAGCGAAGCTAATGTCTTTCTCTTGTGATGTTACTGTCTCCATCTGTGCTGGGCTCACATCGGGTCACGAATGGATTTCTCAGAAGCTTTCTGACTTTGGTCAGTCTGTCCAGCTTGCATCCTTTAGATTTCACTGAACACCTCCGTCCTTCCACAGTCCTTTGGTGTAGCCATACCTTTTCCATCTAATTTTGCTTTTCATTAGCTCTTAGAGTAATAATAGCTCACATTGATTTATGCTGCTTGTGAGCCAGGTATGTATTAAGGACTTAGACCATTTTCTTTATTTCAGCCCTCAACTTTGCACAACTTAGTCAGTGTTTGAACCCAGGCAACTTGGCTCCAGACCCTACACTTTTAAGACCTGCCTTAAAATCTGCCTTAAGACCTTTACTGTCTTCCTTCCAAATAAACTCCTAGGGAGCAGGATCCATGAGATTCATCTCTGCTCACTATGCTCCATGCCGTGTCCTGACAAACAGTAGACACCGCTGAAGGCACTCACTGCATGACTTCCTCCTCCCTCCTCTGGGCCCTAGTTCACACTGTTCTCTCCCAGTATCATGGTAGGAAGTTCAGGAAGGGGTTAGTGCTCTGACCTGAACTCGTACAACCAGATTCAGCTCTCAGACATTGTACCCACTGTCTCACCTTGGTCAGGCCACTTCTCTGAAGCCACAGTTGTACTCCATAAAAGGGGAATAATAGTAATGCCACTGCATAAAGCTGATATGATGAACCAGTGAAATAACGTGTGCCAGATGCTTTAGTTCTGTGCCTGGCATATGGAAAAGGGTCCGTACCTATTAGCTCTTATAAGCAGTTGTATTAAGTGCCCTCCTCTGCCTCTTTCAGCTCATTTTCGTCTGTTCTTTCAGGCCTTTTCCAACTTGCACTGGGCTTCCCAGGTGGCGCAGTGGTCAAGAATCCGCCTGCCAGTGCAGGAGGTGCAGAAGATGTGGGTTCCGTCCTGGGATCGGGAAGATCCCCTGGAGGAGATAGCAGCTCACTCCAGTATTCTTGCCTGGAAAATCCCATGGACAGAAGAGTCTGGTGGGCTGCAGTCTCTGGGGTCTCAAAGAGTCAGACACGACTGAGCGACTGAGCACACACACAGTTTGCATCATCTACCTGGCACTTACGTAACTTCTTCAGCTCACAGAGAACCAGACACTTGCTTCTTTTTGACCATTTATTAGCTGTGTGACTGAGCAAGTTACTACATTTTACAAGTCTCAGTTGTCTCATGTGATAAAAAGGATTTTTTTGTATATTAAAGAAAGTATGTGACACATTGTAAACGTTCTGTAAATTTTAGTTTTTGTGCCTTTTTTCCCCTCCCTGGTCGCCAGTTCCTCCACCACTGACCAACAGGTCCCCATAAAGGCTCATTGATAGACTCCAGTCCTAATTTCATTGTTTGGAAGTTACGTGAAAGAAAGAGAGGCTTCTATTGTATGGAAAGAACTGGATTGCAGTCCAGTAGCAGGAAATGCTAGGAAGTTGAAGAACATCTGTCCTGAGCCCTTTGGTCTTTTTGAAACACAGTTTTGATGGTCATTGTAAACGTTGTTGTTGTTCAGTCACTAAGTTGTGTCCAGCTCTTTGCGACCCCATGGACTACAGCCCACCCAGGCTTCCCTGTCAGTCAGTATCTCCCAGAGTTTGCTCAAATTCATGTCCATTGAGTCAGTGATGCCATCTAACCATCTCATCCTCTGCCACCCTCTTATCCTGGAAGCCTTCAGTCTTTCCCAGCATCAGTGTCTTTTCTAGTAAGTCAACTCTTCGCATCAGTTGGCCAAAGTATTGGAGCTTCAGCTTCAGCATCAGTCCTTCTAATGAATATTCAGGACTTATTTCCTTTAGGATTGACTGGTTGGATCTCCTTGCAGTCCAAGGGATCCTTAAGAGTCTTCACCAGCACCACAGTTCAAAAGTATGAATTCTTTGGTGCTCAGCTTTCTTTATAGTCCAACTCTCATATCCATACATGACTAATGGAAAAACCATAGCTTTGACTTTACGTGCCTTTGTCGGCAAAGTGATGTTTCTGGTTTTTAATACACTGTCAAGGTTTGTCCTGACTTTCCTT
The DNA here is from genome assembly GCF_003369695.1 of Bos indicus x Bos taurus. Taxonomy (NCBI): domain Eukaryota; kingdom Metazoa; phylum Chordata; class Mammalia; order Artiodactyla; family Bovidae; genus Bos; species Bos indicus x Bos taurus. The sequence goes on along the minus strand of NC_040084.1, from coordinate 91,503,288 downwards.
CCAAGGAGCAAGTGTCTTAATTTCATGATTGCATTCACCGTCTGCAGTGATTTGGGAGCCGAAGAAAATAAAATCTATCACTGCTTCTGCTTTTCCCCCTTATGTTTGTAAACATAGGCAAGCCTTATACTGTATAGCAAAATTTTGACATTGTTTGAACTCATTCATTCAACAAATAATCCTCGAACACCTCCTTTGTGCCAAGAACTGGCTGAACCGTGGCGGGAATAATGATGTACAAAACCAACCTGCTTCCTGTCCTCCTGGAGCTCATCCTGCTGGGGAGACAGACACCAGCATGCAAATATTAAATGATAAAGCGAGATATGTCACGAGGGGCAAGTGAAGGTGCTGGGAGATGCGTGCTAAGGGGATTCAGTATTGAGGGCCAAGAAAATATTCCCACTGGAAGAGATGTTTCAACTGAGATCTGAGGGGTGAATCGGAGTACCCAAAGAAGCAGAGGAAACCTTCAGATGGACTGCTCCTTCGTTTCCTCTTAAAGTAAGATGCAATTTAGTGTTCTGGGAAGCTTGGATGATGACGGATGATAATTAGTGTTCAAACCTGGAGGTGCCTGGATATGCTGTCATTGACTGTTTTTATCTCACTTGTGCGTAAATAGTGCATGTGTCGGGCTGGGAGAGGGAGGTTGAGTGTACCTGAGTGCAATCAGGCGTGTGTTTTCATTGCACTCGGGGCCAGCGCCGTCAGTCAGGCTCTTCCAGGCACTTTGTCACATTACTGGTCGCGCTGTCTGGACTTGTCTGCCCAGGGGCAGATGCTCTTTAGTTCTAATTCGCATTACGTCTGTTTGCTCGGAAAGTTGTTTTTGTTGGAACTTGGAGGGCCAGGTGCTTGCAGCTGGAGTATGGGCCAACTTATTGGAAATTTGAATGAAGTTCGTTAACACAGAGAAGGGACACCCCTCAACCAAGTGTAACAGGCTACCGAAATATGACAGCTGTTAGGGAGCAGTCTTTTAACACCCCTCCAATCTAATCATCGTGATGGGACTCATTTCCTGACCTCTTTCAGGAGAGGTATTTCCTGAAAAGTTGCAGTAGACTTTTCCAAAGTGAGGAGCTCATGATAGTCTTAGAGATGATTTTAGAGTCTGACAGGTCAAGGGAACTGTCTTTGTAGCTAGCCTTTCTTCAACACCCGTTCCTTGCAAGTTCTCTTTTAACATGAAGAAGCAAGCCCTCGGAGATTAATAGCTAGCTAACTTTGCTTTTTGTTTTCCTTATAATGTTTATGATACTTTCTGCTTGTGGCAAGTGATACTAGTTTATAGTAGTGATTTACAGACTTTTTAAAAAATGAAGTGAAAAGTGAACTGACTTTTAAAAAATGAAGTATGAAATAGTAGAAATGGCACCCAGGGTTGACAAAATCATTAAGGTGGTTCTTGAATGACTGAAGTTAGGAAACATTGCTTTGGTATCATCTGGGCTTTTTCCTGCTATCTGGCATTTGTATTCTGTGTTGGAGGACTTATTAATAATTTGGATGTTAAAATCTGATAACACAATAAAATATTACACCACACTGACTAGTTTGACTCTAAAACAAGATGGATAATACTAAGTGTTGGTGAAGATATGGAGAAACTAAAACCCTCATAAATTCAGTGTAAGAATGAAAAATGGTGCAATTCCTTTGGGACATATTTTGGCAATTTCTCAAAAAGTTAAAATATAGAGTCATAGTATGACTCAATAATTCCACTCCTAGGTATATACTCAAGAGGTTTGAAAGCATATGCTCAGGTAGACACCTGTGCATGAATGCTCACGACAGCATTATTCATTATGGCCAAAAAGTAGAAACAACCCGTTTGTCCATCAACTGCTGAATCAATTAAAGATAATATACAGTATATCCATACCATGGGTTATTATTCAACCATAAAAAGGAATGAAGTATTGATGCATGCTGCAACATGCATGAACCTTGGAAACGTGCTAAGTGAAATAAGCCAGACACAGAAGGCTACATCTTGTAGGGTTCTGTTTATAAGAACTGTCCAGAAAAGGCATATCCATAGAGTCAGAGTATAGATTAGTGACTGCAGGATTTGGGTAGAGGGAGAGTGGAGAGTGGTTGCCAGTGTGTGTGGGATTTTTTTTTTGGGTGATGGAAATGTTCTCAAATTAGATGGTGGTCACACAACCTTTTGAATAGACTAAATATCACTGAATTTTACACTTTTAAAATTTTTAATTAAAATGTGTTTAATTCAGAAGATGAGAAAAGTTCTCTCTTGCCAGATTAACTCATTTACAGATGTATTCTCATGAACCTTTTCATTGGGGCCACTACAAATATTCACTCAAGATGTCTTTCATAACAGTGATAGAATAATTCATAATTTGCAAAGTACTCTCAAGCTCAATACTTTCTGTTGTATTAGTTCAAAGCTAACTGAAGTCTAAAAGTTAAATAGTTGGCCCTGGACACATGGCAGAGTCAAGCTGGATTTTAAGCCGGGTTGTCTGACTCTATGCCTGCTGTGTTTCGTCTCTCCATTCTTTCCTCATGTTTTGTTTGGAGCATGTGGATCCATGCATTCTTCATTCATTTGACAGTTACTGAGTGCCTCGTAGGAGCAAAAATGTTCTCGGAGGTGGAGTCATGCAGGTGATAAGATAGATAAGGACTCCAACTCCTAGGCTTTAGATGGTTTAGAGGGAGGAGACTGACGGGAGGCCATTAGCTAGTAAAGCAGGCACTTTCAGAGTGATGTCTTCAGAAGAAAATAAGATGGTAAGATAGAAGTGACTGGGACACGTCTCTGGACTTTTAAAGATTAGGTGGTCAGGGAGGACCTCTCTGAGAAGTGACATCAAGTTGAGATCAGAAGGACCTGAGAAAGTCAGCTGGGTAAAGATCTGGCAGAAGACTATAGAACATGGGGTGTAGTGCAGACCCTCAGCATTCCTGTGCTCTTCTAGGAAGCAGATTCTGAGCCGTTGTTCTGAGACAGACCACTGTTCTGGTCTTCTGGGTATATCTATACTGCCAGATATACTGTGTGTATATCTATACTGCGAAAAAGTAGAAAGTGACTGAAGTATACACCTACATACCAACTCGTAAAGAGTCTCACACAGCTGAAGTGACTGAGCACGCACACATATGTGTGTGTATGTGTGTATATCTCTCTATATGATGTCACTTATGTGTGTATATCTACATGTGTATCTATAGATATACACACATGGTATGCTATATAGTCTTTTCCAATGAGTCAGCTCTTTGCATGAGGTGGCCAAAGTACTGGAGCTTCAGCCCCAGCATCATTCCTTCCAAAGAAATCCCAGGGCTGATCTCCTTCAGAATGGACTGGTTGGATCTCCTTGCAGTCCAAGGGACCCTCAAGAGTCTTCTCCAACACCACAGTTCAAAAGCATCAAGACTCTGATGCTGGGAGGGATTGGGGGCAAGAGGAGAAGGGGACGACGGAGGATGAGATGGCTGGATGGCATCACTGACTCGATGGACATGAGTCTCAGTGGACTCCGGGCATTGGTGATGGACAGGGAGGCCTGGTGTGCTGCGATTCATGGGGTCGCAAAGAGTCGGACACGACTGAGCGACTGATCTGATCTGATCTGATGCTATATAGTATCAATGAATAAATAATAAACAATTATAAAAATCAATTTCAAATTAAATATGTTTTCAATAGAAAGATAATCTGGAGGTGTGATTTTCCCATCAGGCATAAGCCTTTTATGAAATCACTTGAAGCGGTTCCCTCTTAGGAATCTGACCAATGGATTTTGCTTGGGTGACTGAACAGTTGTCATGATGACTGTGGAAGAAGGTGATGTCTCCAGTTGCTGGCCCTCATCAGGACCACCTGTTGACCATATATTTCATGAGACTACACCCCACCCCCAAAACCCCTGCACGCTGAAGGCATTTGCAAACCCTCTATACATCAGTGCTAGTGAATGTGCTATGCTGTGCTTAGTCGCTCAACTGTGTCCAACTCTTTGCAACCCCATGAACTGTGGCCCTCCCGGCTCTTCTGTCCATAGGGATTCTCCAAGCAAGAATACTGGAGTAGGTTGCCATGCCCTCCTCCAGGGGATCTTCCCAACCCAGAGATTGAACCCAGGTCTCCCTCATTTCAGGGAGATTCTTTACCATCTGAGCCACCAGGGAAGCCCCAGGCAGCAAATAGTTGATGCTAAATGAATAGATCAAAGTTGGCTCAGATAGAATGAACTCATTGTTCTGAGGAAAATGTCACTCGTTCAGGACTTACGAGCAGAAAGCTTGTGTTTTGTTGGTGTGTATGTGTGATAGTCACTCAGTCGTAGCCAACTCTGTGATCTCAGCACATGAGGTGCCTCTGTTCACGAAATTCTCCAGGCAAGAGTACTGGAGTGGGGTGCCATTCCCTTCTCCAGGGTATCTTCCCGACGCAGGTATCAAACCTGGGTCTCTTATATTGCAGGCAGATTCTTTACCATCTGAGCCACCAGGGAAGCCCGTGTTTTGTTGGTAGTACCGTGCTTTTCTAAAATAAGAAACAGGCTGATGAAAGGATAGAGGTGATTGGAGTCAAATACTGTGAGCTTCTGGGCAGGGGGTAGTGGTGGTGCGGTGGGATTTGGGGAGGATGAGGTAGGAGGTCCCCTGAAAAGGATTTCAGTAGCCATTGTTGTCTTTAAGGTCTGGTCTCCATGATGAATGTCAAGGCTTTTTGGGGGCTCTCAGTGGAAACAGAGTAGCCATCGAATCTGCAGTTCCTCTTTCTCAAAGCCTCAGCTCTCTCTTTACTTTCCAGGACCGTACGTCCCCAAGAGTGTGTGTGTGTGTGTGTGTGTGTGTGTGCGCGTGTGCGCGCGTGCGTGTGCGCGCTTAGTTTCCCAGTCGTGTCTGACTCTTTGCGACCCCATGGACTGTAGCCTGCCAGGCACATTTGTCCATGGGGATTCTCCAGGCAAGAATACTGAATACTGGCTTGGGTTGCCATGCCTTCCTCCAGGAGATCTTCCCAACCCAGGGATTGAATCCAGGTCTCCCACATTGCAGGCGGAGTCTTTACCGTCTGAGCCACCAGGAAAGCCCAAGTCCCCTATATATGCACCTTCAAGTTGCAAACTGTCAAAGATGAGAACGTGCGTTTGCAAGTTCAATCATGTAAGTCAGGTCACGTGTCTGTCACATACGTACATCCTCGGCAAGTGGTTGTGCTTTTGTGTACTTTATTGTACAGTAAACAATGGCAGCGATGACTGGATAGAGTGCAGGGCTACCCAGACATCACCTGATCGTGTTTTCCAGGGGGCAGATAGAATTGAATCCAGGAAGGAACCAGAACTGTGCCATCAATGTCAGGCACGAGTGAGATGCAACTTGCTCTCCGTCGCTGATGATCTTTCAGCTCTAACATCTCCCACCTCCTGTCTCTCCTCCAGGCAGTAACTCTTCTTGTCTGTTCACTCGATGCCAGCCCCTGTATGCCAGCTGTTGTGCTGGACTGTAAGATTAAAAATGTCTTCTTTATTTTTTTCTGGTTGTTTGTTCTTTCTGTATTATTTAGGTGAAAATTATTATAAACCTGTTACAGTGCAGTACTGTATAGATAGGATTGTGTTAAGTTGGATTCCTTGGCTAACTCTGTTGGGCTTACAAATGTGCTCTTGAAGTGGCCCGCGTTTGTATGGAGGGAACTCACTGAGCCTGCCTGCTTGCCTCCCTGTCCTGCTTTTCTCTTTGAGTTAACTCTTGTTCATGGAGCAGCACCCCTACATTTTCTTGGTGTTGTAAGAAAATGCAAGTGCAAGACAACAGCTCAGGACATCTTTCTCCCTCTTCCTCTTCTTCCCCACTAGGGTTTCTTCCTGGGAGTTCTCCAGTCTTGCCCTGAGAACAGAGCCTGGGTCCCAGACTGCGATAGAGCTCTCCACTTTTGTGCTGTTCCCCAGTTTTTGCACCATCCTTGCTCGTGCTTGCCCGTGCTTCTGGAGGGCAGGTGCTTCTCTTTGTTTCTGATTCTGTGGTAGATGCAAGTCCATACAGGAGTCCAGCGAACTGAGCTGTTCTCTGCTTAGAAAGTGCAACATACACAGGCTCCCCCCTCTCCCCATCCCTGTGGTTTACTTGGCTGATTTTTTAAATTGGAGTATAGTCAATTTACAGCGTTATGTTAGTTTCAGGTGTGCAGAGAAGTGATTCTGTTATACATGTATAAATAAACTTCTGTTCTTTTTCAAACTCTTTTCCATTATTGGTTACTACAAGACACTGAATATATCCCCATGCTATGCAGTAGGCCCTTGCTGTTTATCTGTTTTATACGTACTTGTGTGTATCTGTTAATCCTCAACTAATTTACCCTCCCCACCCGCCTTTCCCCTTTGCTGCTGCTGCTAAGTCGCTTCAGTCGTGTCCAACTCTGTGCGACCCCACAGACAGACATAGACTCATGGACATAAAAATCAAATTTACAGTGTCCCCCTTAGTAACCGTAAATTTGATTTTTATGTCCATGAGTCTATTTCTGTTTTGTAAATCAATTCATTTGTATCAGTTTTTTTTTTTAATTTTATTTTATTTTTAAACTTTACAATATTGTATTAGTTTTGCCAAATATCGAAATGAATCCGCCACAGGTATACCTGTGTTCCCCATCCTGAACCCTCCTCCCTCCTCCCTCCCCCTACCCTCCCTCTGGGTCGTCCCAGTGCACCAGCCCCGAGCATCCAGTATCGTGCATCGAACCTGGACTGGCGACTCGTTTCATACATGATATTATACATGTTTCAATGCTATTCTCCCAAATGTCCCCACCCTCTCCCTCTCCCACAGAGTCCATAAGACTGATCTATACATCAGTGTCTCTTTTGCTGTCTCGTACACAGGGTTATTGTTACCATCTTTCTAAATTCCATATATATGCATTAGTATACTGTATTGGTGTTTTTCTTTCTGGCTTACTTCACTCTGTATTCCAGTTTCATCCATCTCATTAGAACTGATTCAAATGTATTCTTTTTAATGGCTGAGTAATACTCCATCGTGTATATGTACCACAGCTTTCTGATCCATTCATCTGCTGATGGGCATCTAGGTTGCTTCCATGTCCTGGCTATTATAAACAGTGCTGCGATGAACATTGGGGTACACGTGTCTCTTTCCCTTCTGGTTTCCTCAGTGTGTATGCTCAGCAGTGGGATTGCTGGGTCATAAGGCAGTTCTATTTCCAGTTTTTTAAGGAATCTCCACACTGTTCTCCATAGTGGCTGTACTAGTTTGCATTCCCACCAACAGTGTAAGAGGCTTCCCTTTTTTCCACACCCTCTCCAGCATTTATTGCTTGTAGACTTATGGATCGCAGCCATTCTGACTGGCATGAAATGGTACCTCATAGTGGTTTTGCTTTGCATTTCTCTGATAATGAGTGATGTTGAGCATCTTTTCATGTGTTTGTTAGCCATCTGTATGTCTTCTTTGGAGAAATGTATCAGTTTTTTAAAAAAATTATTTTTAATTGGAGAATAATTGCTTTACCATATTGTGTTGGCTTCTGCCGTACAACAGTGTGAATTAGCCATAAGTGTATGTATGTCCCCCTCTCTTGAACCTTCCCCCCAACCCCCACCCATCCTACTGCTCTAGGTTGTCACGGTGGAATCTAGAAAAGTGGTGCTGATGAACCTCCTTGCAGGGCAGGAATAGGGATGGAGACATAGACAGCGGACTCTGGACACAGCAGGGGAAGGAGAGAGTAGCACCGAAACACACACGTTATCACATGTAAAATAAATGGCTAACGGCAGGTTGCTGTACAGCACAGGGGGCTCAACCCGGTGCTCTGTATCACTTTTTTAGAGTCCACATGTAAGTGATACCGTATGATATTTGTGTTGCTCTGTCTGACTTACTTCATAGTATGACAGTCTCTACATCCATCCATGTTGCTGCAAATGGCATTATTTTGTTCTTTTTTATGGCTGAGTAATATTCCATTGTATATGTATACCGTATTTCCTTACCCGTTCCTCTGTTGATGGACATTTAGGTTATTTCTATGTCTTGGCTGTTGTAAACAGTGCTGCTATGAACACTGGGGTGCATACCTTTTTTTTTTTCTCTGTCGCCCTTAGGATATACAATTAAGTGTTGCCCTGTACTGACAGCTGCTTCTCATTTTCCCCTTCTCTTTCTTTCTCTTTGTTTTTGTTGTATTTACTCTCTTTGCCTTTGTCTTTTTCTGGGATGCTAATGGCATGCAGAAAACTTGAAGTATACTGCCTGATCTTCCCTATTTTTATTTGATCTCAGAAAGAGATAGCTTGCCTTTCTTAAGTTCAAGGTTTTGAAAAGTTATCTGAGAAATATAGGTGTTCTGAGTTTGGTGAATCCTACAGATATTTAATTCTTTAAAGGCAGTCATTTTTATTGGTGTATTGCTACCCTCTCATGGTCATCACTGGCCTAAAAGGCTGGTTTCCAGAGTCACTTTAAAAAATGGGAGAGCTAGAAAAGACTTAAAATTTCTTAGGATAAAAGTACAAATTTGTCTCACTTGTGTCTTAGAGTGTTGTTAGGAAATGAGACATCAACAGAGTGGGCATGGCTGGCCCGGCTTCATGAGTGGGGAGTAGATCCAGGGAGGTGGGTTACACTGAGTCCTGAACGAGTCCTCACTGAGCCAGCACAGGGCCAGTCCTTAAATTATATACAAAACAAAGGCAAGGAGTATACACTTTACAATTCCGCCTTCATTCTGGTCCTTATGATCTTGTGAAAGTGAAAGTTGCTCAGTTGTGTCCGACTCTTTGTGACCTTATGGACTATACATACAGTCCATGGAATTCTCTAGGCAAGAATACTGGAGTGGGTTGCCATTCCCTTCTCCAGGGGATCTTCCTGACCCAGGAATCGAACTGGGGTTTCCTGCATTGCAGGTGGATTCTTTACCAACTGAGCTATCAGGGAAGCCCATATGATCTTATAAGGTATTACAAAGTACTCTTTTCCCCATGTTAGTTACTGTGTATTAATAGTGCTAACTGCCTGTCCTTTGGATGGGAGCTGTAGTCATATATGGATGTGAGAGTTGGACTATAAAGAAAGCTGAGCGCAGAAGAATTGATGCTTTTGAACTGTGGTGTTGGAGAAGACTCTTGAGAGTCCCTTGGACTGCAAGGAGATCCAACCAGTCCATCCTAAAGGAGATCAGTCCTGAATGTTCTTTGGAAGGACTGATGTTGAAGCTGCAACTCCAATACTTTGGCCACCTGATGTGAAGAGCTGACTCCTTTGAAAAGACCCTGATGCTAGGAAAGATTGAGGGCAGGAGGAGAAGGGGACGACAGAGGATGAGATGGCTGGATGGCATCACCGACTCAATGGACATGAGTTTGAGTAAACTCCAGGAGTTGGTGATGGACAGGGAGGCCTGGGGTGCTGCGGTCCATGGGGTCACAAAGAGTTGGACATGACTGAGTGATCGAACTGACTGACTGGACTGGCTTTGGTATTTGAGCCCTTGCCCTTTCTTTTAACAGGGGGTTGGATGATGGTGGTGTTTTACTAATTTGAGGATGGGAAGAAGGAGCTGGTGACCTAAGATCCATGGGACTCCATGTAGTTTAGCCTGCCAGGCTCCTCTGTCCATGGGATTCTCCAGGCAAGAATACTGGAATGGGTTGCCATTACCTTCTCCAGGGGCTCTTCCTGACCCAGGGATCAAACCTGGGTCCCCTGTAGGCAGATTCCTCACTGTCTGAGCCACCAGGAAAGCCCCAAGATTACGGAATTGTATGGGGATTCTCTGGCAGTTCAGTGGTTAGAACTCGGCGAGTACATGGCTGTGGGCTTGGGTTCGATCCCAGGTTGGGGAACTGAGATCCTGTAAGCCATGCCCTGAGGACAAAAACAAAAGACTAGAGACTTGTAGGAATGTGGTGCTTTTCTGACACAGGGCCAGCTTCTCAGCCCCTGCCTTTGCATGCTGAGGGATGGACGACACAATCTGCTGGAGGTCGCCCAGCTCCTGAGACCTGGAGTCACAGGCCTGCATGCTCTTCACTCCGCACAACACAAAAGTGACTTTGCAGGCTGACGACTATGAGATCAGTGCCACTCAGTAGCACAGGACGTGGGACGTTTCATGTTTTACCAGAGAGTAGTGAAAATTGGGATTTTTCTGGAGAATGAGGAGAAAGTGTCACTTTAATCCTTCAGGAAACCAGAGTGGACATTTTCTCAAGCCATGATTATGGAAAACTTGTGGGGATTTTGTGTGAAAGAACCCAGAAGATTCTTCCCCTGCTACATCACAGCTGCAAGGGCTAGGACTTTCTGTTTGGGTTTTCCCATCAGGAATATCAGGAATGTCCACAGCTCTGGTCTGAGGGGGTTCCAGAAAGAAAGATGAGGAGGTGAGAGCCAGAGGGCGTCCCTCAGAGGAGGATGGCAGATGGAGGGAGGTGGGCTCCTACAGCCTTCACCATTCACCCCTTCGGAGTTGGGGTCTTCAACCTCAGCCAGGATTTCTTTTCTGTTTTCTATTTTATCCAGCCAGTATCTGAGGTGGGCCATCAACAGAAGCATGCACGGGCCTCATGTTTTAGAGAGAGAGGCAAATGCAGACTAATGAACAAAGAGGTGCTCACAGGCTCGCTAAGTCCTAGGAAGGAAGCAGACAGGACATACAGTGATGAACAATGGTGATGTTCAGTGGAGACCTTCCAGGGGTCTCCCTGTAATGTGATATCTGAGCTGAGATGAGGGGTGAGGAGGAATCCGGATTCCAGGTTCAAGGAGCATCATGGGGACAGGTGTTGAGGTAGAAAGGACCAAATATCCTCCATGTCGAGCATGGTGGTCTGAGGAGGATAATGCAGGACATGAAGTTGGAGAGGCGGGCAGGACCCAGACAGACCAGTCTGAACTTTGCTGGTTGCAGATTTTACCCCAGGTGCCATGGGAGCCAGCAGGACTTGGAGCAAGGGAGTAACGTTTAAACTGTGTGTTGAGAAGGTTTTAGTGAGCGTTGAGAATGTTAGTCTACGTGAAAGGTGTCAAGCACCAAGAATCATATATGACCCGATTTATGTGCAATATCTAGACTCCATTATAGCCAGAGAGACAGAAAGTAGGTTCATTTGGCCTACTAGTGGGGGTGGGGTGGTGAAATGGGCAGTAAATACTTTAAGGGTCCAGAGGTTTTTTTTGGGGGGGGGTAGGATTGAAAATGTAAATTTGGTTGTGGTTATGGTTGCGGAATATATCAGAACTCATTGAATTGTACACTCTATATAGGTGAATTGTAGGTTCTGTACATGCTAGTTCAATAAAGCTGTTATTAAAAAAAGATTGATGCCGCCTGACAAACCCGCTCCATTGTCCTAGGCATCTGTCACCAACTTTGCAGCTGTGCGGGCCTTTCTCCACTCTCCTTGTATGTGAACATCCCTTTCATCAGCTGCTGATATTGTCAGCTTCTTGCATCAAACTGAGACAGGCTGGGACCTGGGACCCCTTGCTGCAACGTTTGCATCTGGACACACCTCTCCTCCAGCAACAAAATACAAAGAAACTGTATGGGACTAAAAATAACTACATGCTTGAGCAATTGGGCCAAATTATGGACAAGAAGATACAAAGAGACCAAGAAATCCAACTGCCCCTTTTGAAGAGTCCAGAGTGAAAGTAGGCGGTCAGGAACAAAAGCAGATACTGCGCATGCCCCCCGCCCTCAACACCACCTAAGGGGTTGTCAAGCCCCCTGTCTTCCTTCCAGCCCGACCCCTGGACACACCCCATTCTCACCCTGGTGCTTGTTCTCACTCCCCCTGCTGAAGCAGGGGGGATAAGGCCTTGCCTGAATTTCTTGCCTGGCCTTTGATCAATTTCTGTTGAAGGAGGCGAAGAACTCTGGAGGGTAACAAAACCCTCAGGTCTTCCAATCTCATACAGGCTTCAGTACTGTCCTTTCACATGGCTCACATGTGTGTGTGACTGTGTGTGTACATGTGCTCAGTTGCTCAGTCATGTCCAATTCTTTGCAGCCCTGTGGACTGTAGCCCACCAGGCTCCTCTGTCCGTGGGACTCTCCAGGCAAGAATACTGGAGTGGGTTGCCATTTCCTCCTCCAGGGGATCTTCCTGAACCAGGGATCGAAGCCATGTCTCCTGTGTCTCCTGCATTGGCAGGCAGATTACTTTACCATTGCACCACCTGGGAATCCCAGAGGATCGGACAGACTGTAGTTTTTCCATGGATATCTCAATGGACTCAGGCAAACTGGAGGTGACTGTGTTGCGTGTTCATCTCCTCAAGGTAGAACGTGCTCCTGGGTGGTATTGACACTCAAGCAATGAGTGCAGCTTCCAGGTTGCTCCTGTGGCCGCCACCTGGTCCACGCTCTTGAGTGGCTTGTCTGTAGCACCATGAACTTGAACTTGCTGTGTGTCCAGGAAACTGGGTTCAGGGTAAGCTTGCCAGTGACAATAGTTTTTAGCCAATGTTTGGTTTTTAGACCAAATCTAATTTATAGTTTTGGAAAAATAAACTGTGTTGGGGGTGGGGGAGAGTATAATTCACTGGGCAAAGGACAGTAAATTCTTTTCTCATCTTTCACGTGTTGCCCCCCCTCCCTCCCGTCTCGGTCCATGGTTCCAGAATTGGATACAGCGGTTTGGTTACTGAATTACAACACCGGCCTTGGAAAGTTCACATTTCTTTTACCCCAGAGTATTGTGGCTTGCTTTGTGTTCATCTTCACAATTTTTTTTTGTTTGTTTTTAGCATCTGAACACTTGCCTTGCTGTCTTTGTTTAATAACAACGGTTATATGTCTGTGTATGCACACATAGAGCTGCAGACGTCTACATCACTGTTGAATTTCTTTCCTGCCCTCGGTGTTATCTTTCAGGTTTATCATACTTTTGGGGGTTGGGGGCAAGGGAAGGGGAATGCAGTGCTGAGCTCTTATTACATTCTGAATTTTCATCATCCCTGTAGACCGTCAGTTCTTTGGTTGATTCTGATTCGCATGTCAGTGCTTTTTCAGTGATTTAGAGCAGTATAAATATCTTCCCCAAACGATGGTTTCAGACAACAGTAACTTCTGTCCTTTCCCCTGTCCCCACTCTGGTCTCCCCTTTGAGGCTGGACTCAGGATGCTGGGGGCATAGCAGGCTGCCCTTTCACAGCATCAGAAGTTGTGCAGAGTCTGACACAACTTCAGACAGGGGAGGGGACAGGGGAGGAGTTGCCAGACCTGCATCTTGGAAGCCAGAGTTTCCTGGTGAAAGTCTTCGGTTGAGTTGCATTCTTTCCTAGTTCATAAACCTCAAATGAAGGCAGCTCATCTGACTGTTGTTTTCTGGGTAACTTGAATCCTTGAACTCCTATTTTCACTTTCTTAAATTATCCTGGCATGGATATATTTGCTATTTCCAAGTTTTGTTTCAGTCATAAATCCATGTATATAGTAAAACCCAAGGAGTTGGCTGGCTATTTGGTTCCATCTTCTGATGTCCTCAGAGTGATGTAAGTCTTAGAAGAGGTTGGTTACTAGCAAGAAACTTGGTTTGCTTTAGAAACTTTGGTTGCTTCTCCATAAGACATCAAAGCTACATTCTTTTGCAGCTCTTCCATGATGTGTGGACCAGCCTCTCCTAAATGTTTAAAAGCACAGACTTTAAAAAATAATATTTATTTATTTTAATTGGAGGCTAATTACTTCACAATATTGTGGTGGTTTTTGCCATACATCTGCATGAATCAGCCACAGGTGTACACGTGTCCTCCTGTCCCGAATCCCCCCACCCCCTACCTCCCTCCCCATCCCATCCCTCTGGGTTGTCCCAGTACACCGGCTTTGCGTGTCCTATTTCATGCATTGAACTTGGACTGGTGATCTATTTCACATATGGTAATATACATGTTTCAATGCTATTCTCTCAAATCATCACACCCTCGCCTTCTCCCACAGAGAAGTCCAAAAGAGTCCCAACAGAGTCCAAAAGTCTGTTCTTTACATCTGTGTCTCTTTTGCTGTCTTGCATATAGGGTCATCATTACCATCTTTCTAAATTTCATATATATGCGTTAATGTACTGTATTGGTGTTTTTCTTACTGACTTACTTCACTCTGTATAAAAGGCTCCAGTTTCATCCACCTCATTAGAACTGACTCAAATGCATTCTTTTTAATAGCTGAGTAATATTCCATTGTGTATATGTACTACAACTTTCTTATCCATTTGTCTGCCGATGGACATCTAGGTTGCTTCCATGCCCTAGCTATTGTAAACAGAAAAGCACAGACTTTTATTTTGTCTTCAGTATTTCTATTTTTTCAGCTTGGTACCTGCCCGCCTCCTCCCCACCCTAGATAGTCAGCAGAGTGTCCCTCCTCCTCAAAATAAGCTGCTCCATCCCATGAACATAGTGAAGAGGCTTTGTTGGTTCGCAGTTGAGCTTCTAGTATCCCTGTGGCTGCATCTTTGGATGTGTTTGGATTTTAAGCAGCTTCTGCTTTCGGGGCGGCGGCAGCCTTGGGCATGACTTCGTATACTCAGAGTTCTAATGAGGGCAGAAACCCTGATGGAGTTTTTCTCAAGACCAGATTCTTTCATTTTGATGATTGTCTTTGGCCCTAAGGAGGTTTGGGATTCCAGTTCCTGAGCAATTTATTTCCTTCTTTATACTCTGCAACTGTAAGTGCAGGTATCAGTACTAAGTGGAGAAGTGTAGACTTTTAGATCTGAAAAGTACCGAGAGAGCTTTTTAAAAATTTATTATTTTTTTAAGTTTATTTTTAATTGGAGGATAATTGGTTTATGATGCTGTATTAGTTTCTGCTGTACAACAGCCATGTGTGTACATATATCCCCTCCTACTTGAACCTCTCTCCCACCCCTGAGAGTTCTTTTCAGACATTATCTTTAGTTCTGGTCCTCTTTTTTCAAATTATATTTAACCAGAAGCCTGGTAGGATGACTGAGAAAATCAAAGAAGTGAGTGTGGGGGTGTCAGTCTTAATGGAAGTCTGTTAGTTCACACGAGGGGCCCAACAACTGGAAATAAAGTGATTTTGCTAGTGTTGTGCATGGCAGGACAGGGACCAAAGCCAGGTGAGAAACCAGGTTCCCTTCATTAGAAGGGAACCTTAGGCATTAACCTTAACCATTAGGCATTGGTTACCAGGGGCCATGGAGAAAGAATTGACCCAGCAAAAGGGCCCAAGGCAACTGTTTGGGGTGATAGAAATGTTCACATCATGATTGAGGTGTCATTACATGGCTGTATGTATTTGTCAAAATTCATTGACTTGTAAACTGAAAAGGGGTGAATTTTGTTGTATATAAAATGGATAGAAATTGTAAGAGGTCTGGACTTCCCTGGTGGTCCAGTGGTTAATACTTCACGCTCCCAATGCAGGGGTTCCTGATCTCTAGGTCAGGGAGCTGGATCCCACACGCTGCAGTGAAGACTCAAGATTCCCCATGCCACAACTAAGATTTGGTGCAGCCAGATAAATAAAAATAAAATTATTAAAAAAAAATTGTAAAGTGTCTCCTAAAACATGTTCAGGACTTTTTTGGGGTGAGAGGAAGGGAGATAACATTTTTTTTTCCTGCTTTTTAATTCGGTGTAATTATATCAAGTGATTCTTCTAAAAATACAAAAAGAAAGGAATCAGAGTCACCTCATTCCCAGTCTTGTTTGTTTTTCCAGTTGGCAGATTTATCATCCCTCAGAACTACTTACTCGTTGCTGCTGTTGGTTATACCAAGGCTTGGCGCACCTTTTCTGTAAAAGGCCAGAGAGTAAATATTTTAGGCCTTGGAGGCATTTGGTCTCTGTCTCAACTACTCAGTTCTGTTACTGTATCTCGAAAGCAGCCAGAGACAATATGTAAACAAAAGAGCGTGGCTGTGTTCCCATGAAACTTTACCTCCCAAACGGAGCAGTGGGCTGGATTTGGCCCATCAGTTGTATTTGCCAGTCTCTGAGTTACACCTTTGTTCCTTTCAGAGAAACTCAGGGTGTTTTCTCCATCATCAGCAGAAGGAGGAATATTATAGAAAAGTAGGATTGTAGAGGTGTTTGGAAGAGGACAGTTCCTGAAAGTCTTGGAATGCCCTGCTAAGCTCACGGATTTGGATCTGTTAAGCAGAGGATGGTTTTTGCTCAGGGATTGTGGAGGCTGAACTAAGGGGAAGAAGGGACTGCACAGGGCAACCAGTTTCTAGATGAGTGTAGACACCCAGGCAGCTGTGACAATGAGATGAGATGGAGGGCTCTGGTGGAGGCCCTCTCAACTCAACATTGAGAGGGCGAGAATGCAAAGGCCTGAAGACTGGAAGTCCTGGGGAGGAAGAATCTGGAGGAGGAGGGGGATGGCTCCCACTTTCTAGCTTGGACAACTCTGTAAGTCTTGGAGTCATTGACCAAAATGATCAAAGTGGGGGAGAAGCAGCCTTGATGAGAAAGATGAGGAGTTCAGGTTTGAATTGTTTTGAGTTTTAGATTAGTTAAAAGAACCTGGGAGGCATCACTGTAGAGATCTGTGGCTTTCAGGCTTTTTGTTTTTCCTTTTTTTATCACAGTGGACAGCATGCGGGGTCTTAGGTTCCCCAGCCAGGAATTGGCCTGTGCCCCCTGCAGTGGAAGCACCACTGGCCCTCCTGGAAAGCCCCTGTAGCTTTGAGATTTTTGATGGTGCTTTCCCAGGGCACACATCAGCAATACATGGATACTTAACTATAAGCAATGCACACATTCTGCTGGACTAGTGTGCATATTATGAAACCTAATATAAGAAATTTACTGTTCAGTTGCTAAGTTGTTCCTGACTCTTTGGGACCACATGGACTGTAGCACGCCAGCCCCTCCATCCTCTGCTGTCTCCTGGAGTTTGCTCAGATTCATGTTCATTGAGTCAGTGATGCTGTCTAACCACCTCATCCTTTCCCGCCTCCTTCTCCTTTTGCCTTCAATATAAGAAGTGTGCTGAGTTGCTTCAGTCGTATCCAACTCTTTGGGACCCTATGGACTGTAGCCCATCAGGCTCCTCTGTCCATGGGGCTTCTCCAGGCTAGAAATCTGGAGTGAGTTACCATTCCATCCTCCAGGGGATCTTCCTGACTCAAGGATGGAACCCTCTTCTCCCGCATTGGCAGGTGGATTCTTTACCACTAGTACCACCTGGGAAGCCCCAGTATAAGAAATAGGCATTTCCAAAGGGGTAAGAAATATTTTTTTTTAAAAATCACAAAACAAATACCTGTTTAATGTGTGACTATTCATTAACATGAGATGTGATACTGTATTTCTCTTAGATTTGGTCATGATCAGGTTAAAAGCATCAGTTCACCCCTTGTAATAGTTAGCTTGTGCTTGGGTTACCTTCAGTGTGCAGTTCATTCTGCTTTTCTTGCTTTTCAGATCAGTAGGGGAAGACAGAGGATCTTGAGCCGAAAAAGAGAAGTCATGGCTGTAGTTTCTCTCCTTAGAGTGGATACGGGATATTATGATGGGGAGAAAGAGGATGGCTTGGGAGGAAACCGGCTTCTTCCAGGTTGAGGGGAGGAACTGTGCTTCCATCGGCAGGTACAAAGGCTGGCTGTGCCCTTTTGTCTCCGGCTGTCCCTGGGGCTGAGCCAGGCTGGGACCCGGGACCCTTTGCTGCAGTGCTTGGACAAACATCTCCTGGAGCAACAGAAAACAAAGAAACTAGAAGGGACAAAACTAAGCATGTGCATGCCCAATTGGGGCAAGTTATGGACAGTAAGATACAAAAAGACCAAAAACTCCCAACTGCCACTTCTGAAGAGCTGGGAGCAAAACAGGGTACTGCACTTGCCCCCAGCACACAGGAGCACCAAAGTGCTGGGCAAACCGCTAAGCCTCCCCACCAAACCAGCCCTGGACCCGCCCCTACCCTCCCTCCATATAAGGAACCAGCTTGCCCGCCTCGGGGAGGGAGTAAGGGGACATGTTACCTGTTTTTGCTCCCCTTGCTGCAACAGGGGCCCCAGTAAAGCCTTTTCCTGAATTTCTTGTCTGATCTCTTATCAATTTCTATTGATTAAGGAGGCCAAACACCGTGGTCAGCAACAGAATCACCTCCCTTTCTCCTTCTAGAGACACTGGTTGTTCTTTTGACTCATTAAGAAAGGCCAGTGGGTCAAGGGCTTGTCTGATAAAGCAAAAAGTATTCCTCAGTCCTTTAACTGAGCTAAAACTCAGCACACCCTGTGTTTCAAACATGGTGTTACTGCCGAAACTCGGACTGCTGTACCCAAACCACTGGTATCAACCAGCTTTAAACTTAAGGCCAACAAACCTTGACAAAACGGGGTGACAAAGAACAGTAATTCCAGAAGCATAGAGTTGGGTGGTAGGTAGTGTTATTATCTCTGTTTTACAAGTGAGCCAACTGGGCTACTTGTTCCAGGTACCCAGTTAGCAGGAAGTGGACGGAGATTGGACTCGGGCTCTTAACCGCTGCCCTCTTGGCTTTTCTGACATAAATCAGAGAACAGTATTTTTAAAAATCATGAGATGTTTGTTTTTTTCCTTTTTGCCTTTGGGATTTCTTTGAGAGTGTAGGATTATTTGCAGGTTTAAGAATGGGGGGAGTCTGGGTGTCTCTCCCTGCGGCTTCCATTCTGTGGGAACCCTATCCTTTTCCTTCGTGGTTCTTTTCACATTGAATTGTGTGTTTAATTTAATTTGTATAAATGGAATGTCTTTAATCTAATTTTGTGTAATTATGTCTTTCTCTCAGCTCTGCTAGACTTTCTGTAAGTTCCTTGAAGCAAAGAACTGGTAAATAGATACATTTGACAAATAAGTTAAAGTGCAAGGTGTATTACAAATTCTAAAACCGGTTCATTTTAAATTGGGGATTTTCCCCTCCTTTGTGGGACTGCATAATAGTTTGATTTGGCTGTTTGTGAATGTTTAATTGTATTCTAAACAATAGGATAACTGAACAATAGGCCATGATGTATTGGAATAATAAAACTGGAGACAATACTATTTAAAACATAGCATATTCAATATATGTGTCCCTTGAGGGGAAAGTCTTTTTATTTTTGAAGTTTTTTATTGAGGTATAGTTGATTTACAATGGTGTGTTAGTCTCGAGTATGCAGGAAAGTGATTCAGTTATACATATATATGTATTTTTCTATTCCTTTCCAGAGTCTTTTCCATTGTAGGTTATCATAAGATATTGAATATAGTTCCCTGTGCTATACAGTAAGTCCTTCTTGGTTATTTATTTATAGTACTGTGTCTATTAATCCCAAATTCTTAATTTATCCCTTCCTCTTTGGTAACTATAAGTTTGTTTTCTTCATGAGTCTCTTTCAAAGTTCATCGTATCTTTTTTTTTATTCTACATATAAGTGATATTATTTATTTACTTTTCTCTGACTTACTTCACTTAGTATCTCTAAGTTCATCCATGTTGCTGCAGATGACATTGTTTCATTCTTTTTTATGGCCGAGTAAGGGGAAAGAGTGGAAACAGTGTCTGACTTTATTTTTGGGGGCTCCAAAATCACTGCAGATGGTGATTGCAGCCATGAAATTAAAGGACGCTTACTCCTTGGAAGGAAAGTTATGACCAACCCAGATAGCATATTTGAAAGCAGAGACATTACTTTGCCAACAAAGGTCTGTCTAGTCAAGGCTATAGTTTTTCCAGTGGTCATGTATGGATGTGAGAGTTGGACTGTGAAGAAAGCTGAGCACCAAAGAATTGATGCTTTTGAACTGTGGTGCTGAAGAAGACTCTTGAGAGTCCCTTGGACTGCAAGGAGATCCAACCAGTCCATTCTAAAGGAGATCAGCCCTGGGATTTCTTTGGAAGGAATGATGCTAAAGCTGAAACTCCAGTACTTTGGCCACCTCATGCAAAGAGTTGACTCATTGGAAAAGACTCTGATGCTGGGAGGGATTGGGGGCAAGAGGAGAAGGGGATGCCAGAGGATGAGATGGCTGGATGGCATCACCGACTCGATGGACATGAGTTTGAGTGAACTCCGGGAGTTGGTGATGGACAGGGAGGCCTGGCGTGCTGCGATTCATGGGGTCGCAAAGAGTCGGACACGAATGAGCGACTGAACTGAACTGAACTGAATATCCCAGTGTGTGTGTGTGTGTGTGTGTGTGTGTGTGTGTGTGTGTATCACATCTTTATCCATTTGTCTTTTGATGGGCATTTAGATTGCTTCCACAGTGGGGAGTCTTTAAGTCGCTCTAGATTCTGTATTTGGGCAGGTAATCACATGGTGTTTCTACTTGGTAATTCTACTACATCTTGGGGATCTTTTGATTAGTCGAGGTCAAATCATTTATAGTCCTCTGAATCCTCCAGGAGATGCTGGACCTTTCGCAGGCAAATGTTCTGCTGTTTTCTTCACTTTTCTCTCGTCCTATCCAGAAACGTCTTTACATCTCCCATGTCAGCCTCCTTCTTTGTGTCCAAAATATTTACTTAATGCTCTGAAGCTATTTCTGAAATCTTGTTTCTTCAGTGGAACTTTTCGCAGTTAAAAGAGAAACCTGGCCTCATCTTTCTTTCTACTTACTATTAAAGGATGGAGTTTTGTGAACACCTGTGGTGCGTGTGGTCCTGCACTTTAAGTGTAATGGACTAGTTTATTCTCCACATGAGAAGTCACGTGAGCCGGTCTCATTCTCCTATTTTGAGCAAATAACTTGCTTGGCACAGTAAACATGAATCGTAATTCTGTTGGTCACTGGGCCTTGCTTATTTTAGGAAAAAGTTAATCACGTGTGGATGAACATGAAGTAAAGTATCCTTAGGTTTGTGTTGGTTTGTTAGAGCTGTCATAACATAGCCCCACAGACTGGGTGGCTGAAACAACAGGAATTTAATTTCTCCAAATTCTGGAGGCCAGAAGTCTGAGATCATAGTATTCGCAGAGATGGTTTCTTCTGAGGCCTCTCTTCCTGGCTTGTAGAGACCTTCCCCTATATGTCTTCACATGCTCTTCTCTGGGTACGTATGTCTCCTTTTCTCATAAGAACACCAGTCATACTGGGTTTGTGTGCTCAGTTGCTCAGTTGTGTCCGACTCTTTGTGACCTCAGGAACTGTAGCCCACCAGGCTCCTCTGTTCATAGGATTTTCCAGGCAAGAATATTGGAGTCAGTTTCCATTTCCTCCTTCATATTGGGTTTGGGCTCACCCATATGACCTCGTTTGACTTAATCAACTCTTTAAAAACATTACCTCCAAGTTCAGTAATGTTCGGAGGTACTGCTGATTAGAACTTCAACATATGTATCTTGGGAAGATTGATTCAGCTGTAACAGGGTTTAAATGTTTAATATAATTGTCCTAAACATCTATTTAAAGCTTAAGTGCAGGCAAGGAAAGAGAACATTCTGAAGGAGGGGAGGGTATAAGATATTGAATCAATCTGGCTTAAAACTGGCTAAGTAATTTAGGGTAAAATTCACAGTGATTAGTCTTTTGTTCATACTTTCCCAGTTTTGGGGGTCAATGAAATGTGAAGTACCTTCTCAGGACCCCTGGGTTTCCATGCTTCTGTTTTAATAGCTGTGATTAGACCTTACTCCTTATTTAGGGGCAAGCGTGGAGAGGAATTGTTATAGTCCCATGTTTGCTGGGTAGAATGCAAAAGGATTGGGGCTTGTGTCAACAAACCTTGATTTGAATTTGAGCTCTTTTCTTCCATATTGGGCTGAAGAAAATGGCTAACAAAATCGTCCTCTTGGCATGGTACCAGCTATGTCACCGTGGACAAGGTACAGAATCTCCATGAGCCTTGATCTAGTCATCCATGAAATGGGAATGGAGTTGTAAGGAGGCTCTCCTTGTCTCGAGAACTATCACTGTTGTGCCCTGCAGATAGACTCTGCCCCCTTGCAGACCGCCCTGGGTACCCTGGACGGTGACCCTCGATACCTGCTGGCTGGTGTGGCCTCCACTACCTGCTCGACTCACATGCAATGGAGGCCCCCGAGGCCATCAAAGTGGAGGTGGGTTTATATAGTTGCCACAACCTCGCTGCTGTGTGACAGAACCCCTCTGTTAGACAGATGTCTCTTCAGGGAGGGTGGGTTAGACTAGTTACTACTAGTTACCATAGTAACTTGTTACCATAAAATTAATTTTTTCTTAATCTCTGCTTCAGAGATATAAGTCCCAAATAGTTAATAGGACTGTTTCTCTCTTTTTTTTATTTTTATTTTTTTTATTCTTAGGTATTTTATTCTTTTTGATGTGATGGTAAATGGAATTGTTTCTTGAGTTTCTCTTTCTGATCTTTTGTTGTTAATGTATAAAAATGCAACAGCTTTCTGTGTATTAATTTTGTAACCTGCAACTTTACCAAATTCATTGATAAGTTTTAGTAGTTTTCTTGTAATATCTTTAGTATTTCTAAAGATGTGTGTATAGTATCATGTTATCTGCAAATAGTGACAGTTTAACTTCTTTTTTTTCCAATCTAGATTCCCTATACTTCTTTTTCTTTTCTGATTGCTTTCGCTAGGATTTCCAAAACTCTATTGAATAAAAGTGGTGAGAGTAGATGTCTTTGTCTTGTTCCTGATCTTAGAGGAAGTTCTTTCAACTTCTCTCCATTGAGTAAGATGCTAGCTATAGGTTTCTTATATATTACCTGTATTATGTTGAGGTATATTCCCTTTATGCCTGCTTTCTGGAATTTTTATCATAAATTGGTGCTGAATTTTGTCAGAAGATTTTTCTGCATGCATTGAGATGATCATATGATTTATATTCTTCAATTTACTGATGTGGTGTATCACATGGATTCGCAGATATTTAAAAATACTTGTATCCCTGAGATGAATCCTGCATGATCATGGTGTATGATCTTTTTAGTGTACTGTTGATTTCAGATTGGTAGAATTTTGTTGAGGATTTTTGAATCTATGTTCATTAGTGATATTGGCTTATAATTAACTGTTTTTGTGACATCTTTGGCTGGTTTTGGCATCAGGGTGATGGTGGCCTAAGAATGAGTTTGGAAGTTTTCCTTCCTCTACAGTTTTTTGGAAGTTTCAGAAGGATAGGTGTTTACTCTTCTCTAATGTTCGATAGAATTTAACTGAGAATATATCATGTCCTGGATGCATGTTTGTCAGGAGTTTTTAAATTACAGTTTCAATGTCAGTGCTTGTGATTGATCTGTTCATATTTTCAGTTTCTTCTTAGTTTAGTCTTGGAAGATTGTACCACTCCAAAATTTCATCCATTTCTTTCAGGTTGTGCATTTTATCACCTATAGTTGCTCACGGTGGTCTCTTATGGTCCTCTGTATTTCTTTTTTTTTTTTTTAATTGAAATATAATTGATTCACAGTGTTCTTTAGTTTCAGGTATACACCAAAATGATTCAGTTACACATATTATTTTCAGATTCTTTCCCTTATAGGTTATTACAGAATACTGAGTAGAGTTCCCTGTGCTATACAGTAGGACTTTGTTGCTTTTCTGATTTATATATAGGAGTGTATCTATTAATCTAATATCCCTAATTTATCCCTCTCCCTCTTTCCTCTTTGGGAACCATAAGTTTGTTTTCTATGTCTTTGGGTCTGTCCGTTTTGTAAATAAGTTCATTTATATCATTTTTTAAGATTTCACATATGTGATATCATATGTATTTGTCTTTCTCTGACTTTGTTCACTTAGTATGATCATGTTTAGGTCTATCCATGTTGCTGCAAATGGCATTATTTCACTCCTTTTAATGTTGAGTAATATTTCATTGTATACATGTACCACATCTTCTTTATTCATGCTTTCATTTCTTGGCTATTGTAAATAGTATTGCAATGAATATTGGTTTCTTTCTTTTTTTTTTTTTTAAGAATAAATTCTTAATATCATCAAATATCCAGTGATGTTTAAATTTCCAGTTGCCTTACACACCTCTTTTTTTTTTTTTTCCTTGTTAATTTTCTGTTTAGTTGATCTATCCATAGGTGTGAGTGGGGTATTAAAGTCTCCCACTATTATTGTGTTATTGTTAATTTCTCCTTTCATACTTGTTAGCATCTGTTTCTCTTTCTACATCTTATCAGGAGGCAAATGGTGAAAGTTTTTGCCCCTTTAAAAACTTTCAAAATAGTGGGACAGAGATATCACTTAACACATTTTGAGTGCTAAATGGACTCTAGATTTTGAGATTCGTGGACTCTAGTATTGCCAAAAGTAAGTGCCAGACCTATGTCTACTTTCCTGGTTCAGAGTACCCACATAGCTTTCGGGAGGGGTAAATGAAGTTTGTGTGTGTGTGTGTGTGTGTGTGTGTGTGTGTGTGTGTGTGTGTGTGTGTGTGTGTGTTTAGCGGGGGAGGGGAGAGCAACATGCCTTCCACATACTTTTTCAGGTTAAATTGAGTTTTCCTCCTTTGTGTGGGATTGAATTTATATAAATCTAGTCTTTTAAAACACTCAGGTGGCTTTTATTAGGCTTGAATAGATAAACTGATTTAGAGTGAAATATGCTAGTAAAACCATTAAAACATATTGACAAGAGAGTTCTCTATAAAGGAATAAAGAATCCCAAGTTCTATTGGGCTTACCTATTTCAATCATTGTATAAGAATATTAAAATACAGCCCTGTTGGCCATAGTATTTGACCTGGAAAAATTCCCATAAGTGAACCCATTGAACATTGTCTTTGTCTGGCTCCACTCCTGAAAGCTTCTCCTCTGGGTTCTGTATTCATCAAAACTTTTCATTTGCAAGGGACAGAAATTCAACACAGATAAGCTTAAGCTAAAACGGAAATTTATTTTGATATAAGTAAAAATATTCTGGGGTTAGAAGTATCTTTAAACAGGATTAGATCCAGGGACACGTAGGATATTACTGGGGCATCTTCTTTGCCTCAAATGGATTTATTAAAAAAAAAAAAAACAAATCAGAAAAGTGACTCCCAAAATCCCTAAGACTGTATCTTTATGACTTCTAATTGGAAAAGAAGAGAGAGACTTTGTTTTCGTTTGTTCACATATCAAATCTCAGGGGAGATTTTGATTGGTTCTGCTTGAATCACATGTTCATCCCTGAACCTATTACTGTCTGGTGGATAGAATAGTGTGACCAATCACTGTGGCAGAGCATCTTCATTGGCATGTCCACTGGAATCACATGGGCTGGGAGAGGGCTGATGTTCCAGAGAAAGACTGCTTAGCCAACAGACAAATGTATGTGTAGCACAGATAACTAGCTTTTCAAACCACCAGGGGTTAGTGTTTATTCTTCTAGCTAAAAGGGAATGGAAAGATAACTGTCAAAATTGTGGGATCCATCTGGAAATTTAAGCTGTGATTTAAATTTAAAATTTAGATTTAAAACTTGTTTAAGAAGATGAGAACACACTTGATTGTGTGGACCATCAAATAGTGGAGCGTAACCGGTGATTCCTGAGGTTGATTTAAATGTGGGCATTTTTTGGAGTAAGGGAACAAAATGACAATAATGGATTGTTTTGCTTTCTCGGTAGGCTTAGATGATTGCCTGCAGCAGTATGTCCACAAGTTTGAACGAGAGAAGATTAACGGAGAGCAGCTGCTACAGATTTCCCACCAGGATCTCGAGGAGCTGGGTGTCACACGCATTGGACACCAGGAACTTGTGCTGGAGGCTGTCGACCTTCTCTGTGCACTGGTTAGTTCAGGAAAAGGTGATCTGTACTGCGATGATGGTTTTTTAAGGGTCTCACCTTTTAAGTCTCCTTGGTTTTGCTATCTTGCTTGTCATCATTTTCTTAATGATCCGCTGAAGTAGAGCATGAGCTGAAGATAATATCAGAAGGGAAGAAAAGAAATAATTTTCTAGGAAGAGCTGGCAAACAATAGCCTGAACCTTCAATCTGGCCTGCTGTCTATTTTTGTAAATAAAGTTTTATTGGGACACAGCCATGCCCATTCATTTAAGTGTTATCTGTGACTACTTTTATGTTACTGTGGTAGAGTTGGGTAGTTGTTTCAGGAACAGTGTATCCACTTAAAGCTGAAAATATTTGCTCTCTTGGCCTTTACAGAAAAAGTTTTCCTTTTATGGAAAAAATTCTGTATTCATTTTATTTTCCTATCTTTTATAAAGAATAAAAAGATGAAGATGGTCCTGAATGAACATGTCATCTTCTCCATTGAAATGACAAATGGGGTTTGATTTTTTTGGTCTGTTTTTGTTATGTAAAAATCATTTTTATATTTTACAGATATTTTTGATAGTTTAATAACTGATGCTGGTGCTTGAAATATTCAGCCTATGAAATGGCAGCTGGATGGGGAAAAAGAAATGTGAACTTAGTTACATTTCGCAGTTGACTGAGTTTTGGCTTGAACATGAGTGAGTTAAATCTGGCCAGGTTCTGACTCTTCATTGCATCTGTGATGTGGCGAGTATTTATAGCTCTTTTAGGCGTGGGCTAAAACCACCTCCAAGGGCATCGTGCTTATAAACTGGCTGGCATAGGGTGGGATCCACGTCAATTGTGGTGCCATGCAAAGGATGCCATTTCCTTAACTGTCTTGCTTTGGACAAAGTCGGCAGCATTCAGACTGCTCTGCTGTGAACCTGAGCCAAGGGCATATACAATTACATCACTGAGAATGGTGGGAAAAAATGTGCTGCCGATTGCTTGCCATTGGCAGTCCGCGTCCCGTTGATTACATAACGCTGCATTCTGCGTGTTCTTCTTAAAATGGACAGAGCCTTGTCTTCTGCTCTGAGATGCCCTACACTTGTTTAGGAAAGTAACGGGGGAAATTGTGGTTGATGAATGAGCTGCCACCAGGGACACGCTGTGGCCAAGTGGTGTGAGCGCTGGCCTGGGAGGCAGGGTTTTGCATTTTAATCCAGGCTCTGCTGCACACTCTTGGCTCTGTGACCTCCAGGGAGACCGCAGTGTCTGTTTTCCCCATTTGTGCAGTGACACTCCCTTAGATGTGAAAGCCTACACTCTGTAGCAGCAGAGTGAGGAGGTTTTTGCTGAGGGCATATGGGACAGGGGTGATCAATTTCCCGTTTGGAGCCTCAGTAGGAGATGGGCCCCAGCCTCCCTTCTTCAGCCGGTGACCTGTCCAGCATCCACCAATCAGGGAGTCAATCCACCCCAAGGTGGGCCCCCCTGTGGTCCTCACACCTTGGGGGCTTCATGCGTGGGGCTGCGTCAGGAGCAGCAGGGAGATTGTCTTTGACTTCAATCCCTGGGGAAAGTAGCCTGGTTCTTCCTGGATGGGTCCAGCTGCTACATGGCCTTCTGGCTTGGTTCTGGAAGTGGCCATGGCCCCAGGACAGTGCTGAGCAGCTCGATCAAGGTGTCCATCCTCCGTACTAGCATGCCAGTCTGCTTCTCTAGAGCCTGGTGCGAGCTTTTAGACACAGCTGCTCATCACACAGGATCATGTGTATCTGGGCAAAGAGAGGTCAGAGGGATGGGGGCGGGAGTTCGGGGTCGGGGAGACTTCCTCCCTGCCCCACAGAGTACGGCAGCAGAACCAGCATTTAGCTGTGTAGTAACACGTAGGTGTTTTGCGCTGCCCAGAAGATGTCCTAGTCCTGTTTATGATTAAAACTTACGTGTTTCATCCAGTAAGACATGTTTGAGTTTACTCATGTTGCGCTTTCTGGGAATATTGCTTTTTGGTCTTTTTCTGCTGTTTCAGATCATCTCTTTGGCTTTGCGGTAGGGCTTGGAGGGCAGGTAAATTACTTTGAAATCCACAAGATGGAAGGAGAGGAGGCAGGATGGACTACAGGCACATTGTGGACATCAAGCAGGATAATTAACATAACAGCTGCCTCTCTGCTTCCCCTCCCTTCTCTACCTCTTAAAATATTAGACTAAAGTGAACAAAGCTGGAGAAATGCCAGAACCTAAAGCTGTGTTTTATCTCCTACAATTTCCTTCTAATTTCCTTTGTAGACAAAGTTTTGACCTCAGACTCTTTCTGGGCATGTTTCGTGTAGCAGAGTGCCAGTGAATGCATTTGACAGGAGGGTCATGGAAGGGTCTTAAATGAATGTGCCTATTTTGAGTCAGGGAGGGTTTTCGAGCATTCAGTAAAATATCTTTAGCCTGGCTATAATCTCCTTTTAAAATATTCTTATTATAATACATCTGTTTATTATATCAATACCATGTTTAATCCATTTACACCATATAGATCTTTGTATATTTAAACAAGAGTATATTTAATAAGCGTATATTTAAATAACTTCTTTGCCTTAACTAGTCCATCCCTGGGACAGTTAATATGTATTTGCAATTGTCCCTGGTATTATGAGAGACATTTCTATGTAAACAGTTTAGTGGATGTTGATTTTATGATGGACAGGAAATGAGTAGAATTAGAAGCAAGAGAGGGAGGAAAAAACAAAAACACTGGAAAGTTTTGGAAAGAAAAGGGCAGATAGAATCTATTGAACCTAAAGTAAGGAACTGCTATTAAGATCCCGAAACCAGCAAACAGATGGGCCACTGGTTCTGGTTCTGGATACAGAACAAGGAGAACTCCCTTTTGTGAACACTGGCCTTAGCTGGCTAGAGTGGCTTAGGAGAGAGACTTGTTTTCTGAGGCAGAACCAAGACCACTTCTCAGGACTGAGTTCAGAATCCAGCTTTTCCTCCCTCTTATCTGGGGCAGGGGGTGACTGGGACAGGCTGTAGAACTGCTTTTGTCCAGTAGCTGCTACATGTGACCGTTTAAATGAAAATGAATTAAAACGAAAGAGTAACATTCAGTTGCTCAGTCGCACAGCTACATTCCAAGTGCTCGGTAGGTACTTGTGGCCAGTGGCTACCATATTTGGACAGTGCAGCCGGAGAACATTTTCATCATTGCAGAAGGTTCTGTTGGACAGCATTCATCTCTAGGGTGGGATGAAGAATAAGAAGGTACTAATATAACTGTAAAACCCATTTCCTTTCCAGATCAACCAGACCCTAGTTTCCTGAAGACCAAGAGAGGGACAGATATATTTTTAAGGTTGGAGTAGGCTGAGGAAAGTGAACAGAGTTGGAAGTCATACACATATCAAGTGATGCCATCTACATATGTGCTTAAAACGAAATACCTGTGATGTGTCTACCTGCCCAGGGGGCTTCTGTGCACTTGTGTACCCCAGAGATGACCCATCATTCATCATTTACCATTCAGCAAAACAGTTTAAAACAATGTTTTAAAGCTTCAATATGTATTCATTTCTTTGGTGCATGGGGTCTTAGTTGCGGCATGCAGGATTCTTGTGTCATGTGGGGTCTTTCACTGGGGTGCATGGACTCTAGTTGTGGTGAGTGGGCTTAATTAATTGCTCTGAGACGTGGGAGGCTAGTTCCCCAACCAGGGATTGAACCCACGTCCCCTGCATTGCAAAGCAGATTCTTAACCACTGGACCACCAGAGAATTACCGCCCGCCCTCCCACCAAATATCCTTTTTGTGGGAGAAATCACTCAAGAAGAGGAATCTTTGCTGGCTGTTGTGTTTACCTTGGTCTTGCTTATGAATGGGAAAAGAAAGTAGAAGAGAAGATGTGCAAGATTTGTCCATAGCGAAAATGTGTGCAATTAATGACACCAGAAGAGCGGACTGCCTCTTTCTCCCTGTCTCATCTATTGTTTCTCTGGCCAGACCATGAAATGACCCCTGATGGATAGCTTCTAATGAAGTGGGATCTTGGTGGAAAGTGTTTAGTACATGTCTAAATTTCTGGAGATTCATTTCATTTCTTAGTTTGTACCTTCTCGATACCTTATCTTCAATTAAGCAGTTTCTGAAGGAGATAGACGTTAAGGAAAAGGTTAGTGAAAATGATCAAATCTGGTCTGGGAAATTATTCATTTACTCTCATTGTGGGGCACTTAAGTCAATAATCCTTTCCTGATTATGTTTCTACAGTAGTTCTTTGGAACTGATATAATCAGTTTCTTGTTTTCTTATTGTGGAATAGGGTGGAAGGGGAAGGCATTTTCCTTTCTTCCTTTGTTCCTTCTTTACTGCTTCTTAAAATCATAATCTATGTAAAAAAAGCAGAACTATAGTGACTGACAGGAAGAACATCAGAAGTTGCTGGGGACGAGGGGTTCAGGAAAGTGTAAAGTGGTGTGAAGGATGTTTGGGAGTGATGCAAGTGTTCTATAATTGTTTGTTATACATTTGTTAAAAGTGACTGTGTTGTGCATTTAAGATTAGTAAATATTATGGATCATAAAGTATACCTTAATAAAGCCTATTAAAATATCTAAAGTACCTTAAAAATAGAATTATAATCTGTCATACTACATCTGTTCATCCTTCTAGTCCCATGATTTGTGGGAAATGAAAAACAATTTTCATCTCAGTGGAAATGAAAAGAACCAGTTAACAAGCTACATTCCTCCTTTAATATTAAAACTGGTTGCTTAATAGAAGATTGAGGTTTAAAATTTTCTGTAACACTAAAATGCATTTAATCCTCTTTGAATTAAAGAAATAAATGCTGTACAGTAATAAATACTGTACAGTAATAAAGGTTCCAAGTAATTCATGGTGACACTAGCCATAGAAAGCCGAGCTTCCTGCTCTTAGTTCAGAACTCCTGCCATAAGTTGGCAGGCTGAGTAATTAACTGAATAAGGGGACAGTTCCTTTTAATCATAGTCACAGGTCCTTCAAACAGGCTGCGTCAGGTGGCTATTTATCCATTCAGTTGTGAGTCTTTGATTCTCTGAATTTCAAAAGCCACGGTGAAAATCCATGTTTTTATTTCCGTCTTCTCTATTAAAGGACGATGACATGTTTTGGTTTCCAGAAAATGACAGTGAAAAAAAAGAATGGATGAATGTAAGGTTTAGATGGAACATTCCTGTTGATACAGAAGACTCATTTCTGTTACGAAATTTAGATTTTTGTAAAAACTTGCAAAGAGTTTTCAGTTAATGCAGCTGAAGAGTTTTTGTCTTTATATTTGTTCTTAATTTTTTTCTATCTAAATTCTTTTATTTTTTTTTGGCTGCGCTGTGTGGCATGCAGAATCTTATCTTAGTTCCCTGACCAGGGACTGAGCCCATGCTCCCTATAGTGGGAGCATGGAGTTCTAATTACTGGACCACCAGGGAATTCCCTCTATCTAAATTAAAATTTTTTAAAAAATTTTACTAAGAAGTAAGATGCCACATAAATTTAAACTTCACATAAAATCTAATTAGAGTTAGAAATATTTTCATTCAGGGTATTGTCTTTTGTTACTGTTACTATTTGCTATTGCTCATTTTGCCAAAAGAAAAAGTTCTCACAGACTCCCTGGTATATTTATACTTTATGTATCTTGACTTGGGGCCATTGCTCACCCCTCCTGGAGACATTAGAAATGAGGGCTGTAAGAGAAAAAGACTGTATAATTTCAATACCTTAAGACCATGAACTTTTTGTACCTTATTTAATGTCCCTGGATATGTTCCAGTGTCTGTCTCCTGGTTTATAGTCTATGGTAGCTAGAATGGAATTTATATCCTACTGTTGTGTGAAAATTGTATAAATCTTAATTATGTTGAATTGGTTCATGGTGCTTTTCAGGTCTACTATATCCTTCTACTTTTCAGTATATTAATTCTATTAATTTTTAAGACTTTGAAATTGAAACTCCAACTAAAAAAAATCTTATTTTACTACTTAAAATATAATCATAATATATAGAGGAACTATATGTAACTTTGTTCTGTGTTTTCCAAGTCTCCTGTAAATGTTGTCGTGCTTTCATAATTTAAAAAATAAAAAAGTGGAAAAAAAAAAAGAAATGAAGGCGGTAACAGAGGAGGGGCGAAAAGACAGGCTAGATACAGGGGGGACAGAAGCAGCAGTTAGATCCAAAGAAAATCTGCTGGCCTTCCAGAAGGGTGAGGTTCCAGATGGCCGAAGCCTGTCAAGGAAGCTTCTAACATATCACAGGGAATGGAGCAGGTCAGGATAGAACTCAGAGAGGTTAAGTTTGGGCTGGATCCGGGGTGACTGGCCACTCTTCTTTTTCCTTGTCCCGTATCCATCCTGTTTTCTGTCTCATCACTTTGCCCTTTCTTGGACAGGGGGTAATGAAGTGGGGATATATGGCTTTGGGATCCAAAGCTTGTACCTTGATGCAGATCACCTTGGTTAGATTCTACCGCCTCCACGGATTAGCTGTGTAACTTCGGAGAATTTATTTAATGTCCCTGTGCCACAGTCTGCTTACCTGCAGAATATAGATAATACCACTTCCACCTTCATAAGCTGTTTGCCTGTGATAATGTTTGCCAAGTACTTAGCCCAGTTTTTGGCATAACATGTTCGATAGTGTTGGCCATATATTATGACCAAATTTTACATGGTACCACATTCTTGCTTTGGGATGCTATTGACATAGTTTAATATACCCCAGAGATATTTATTTATTTATTTTTGTTAAAGAGTGATGGAACACCAATTTAGGACATGTACATGAAATACTGAAATTCATCCCTCCCCCCTAAGGTTGTCTCAAATTTCATGTTGTTTCTTGGGATTTGTTCTTTATCTGGAAGGGAGTTGTTCAGTCACTCAGTCTTATCCAGCT
Organism: Bos indicus x Bos taurus; assembly: GCF_003369695.1. NCBI lineage: Eukaryota > Metazoa > Chordata > Mammalia > Artiodactyla > Bovidae > Bos > Bos indicus x Bos taurus. The sequence continues at coordinate 91,470,680 of NC_040084.1, read as the reverse complement.
CTTTGCGACTCCATGGACTGCAGCATGCCAGGCTTTCCTGTCCATCACTGTCTCCAGGAGTTTTCTCAGATTCATGTCCATTGAGTCGGTGATGCCATCCAACCATCTCATCCTCTGCTGTGCCCTTCTCCTTTTGCCTTCAATCTTTCCCAGCATTAGATTCCAATGAGGCGGCTCTTTGCATCACGTGGCCAAAGTATTGGAGCTTCAGCTTCAGCGACAGTCCTTCCAATGAATAGGCAGGGTTGATTTCCTTGAGGGTGGACTGGTTTGATCTCCTTGCAGAGAAAGGAGTAGTCTAGGGCAATATTGTCATACACAATGAATTTTTTAAAAGCACCCACATAGGTTGAACGTTGTTCAGAGGGAACAGAGATTAGAAGCTCATGGGACAGAAATGACCTTTCAGGTGAACTGGTGTTTCGACAGTGCTGCTGTGTTTCTGCGTGAGTTTCATTTGATGGACATTTATCTACTCACTGACTGCTTTATGTCTGCTGTCCTGGAAGAGCAGTTCTGAGGGATGTATGCAGAGCCAAGCTCTGGTGGACCATGTATCTGAGTGAGGAAGACAGTGAACAAGGTGGTCTAGAGATGACGGAGAGGTGATGGGCTAGAGAGTGACCTCAGGAGAAACTTGGCAATATCTGGAGACATTTTTGTTTGTCACAACTGGAGAAGGGATACTACCGATTTTAACAAGTGGAAGCCAGCTAAACATTCTATGGCTATAGGAATCCTACCTTACCATCCAAGCAGAGAATTATTAGATTTTAAATGTCAGTAGGGTCCAGGTTGAGAACCTGCTCTAGATGGTCCTGGAAGCTTTGAAGAGGAGGGCATATTTGAGCTAATTAGGATGTTAATGGCCTTCCCTGGTGGCTTAGTGGTAAAGAATCTGCCTGCAGTGCAGGGGATGCTTAGGAGATGTAGGTTTCATCCCTGGGTCTGGAAGATTCCCTGGATAAGGAAATGACAATTCACTCCAGTATTCTTGCCTGGGAATCCCATGGATAGAGGAGCCTGGCAGGCTACAGTCCATGGGGTTACCAAGAGTTGGATATGACTAAGCAACTGAACACACAAGATGGAAGTGATAAGAAAGAGCTGTCTTTGACAAAATTTGTGGGAGAAGCATTTTGGGAAGAGAAACTATCGAGAATAAAGTTCCTAAGGCAAGAGTAGGCTATGGAAGTAACGGAGGGAAGGCTGGTGTGGCTCATGTGGGTGAGATCAATACTGCGGGTAAATCATGTAAGGTTTTGTGGCTGACATAGGAGTTGTTCAAGTGACTCAGTGGGTTTTGAGTTATTATGAGAGTTTGGACATTGTTGATTGTTTTGAATTTTTCCCTTTGATTTTGTTTTCCAGAATTATGGCCTTGAAACTGACAATATGAAGAACTTGGTTTTGAAACTGCGAGCGTCCTCCCACAATTTACAGAATTACATAAGCAGCAGGAGGAAAAGTCCAGCTTATGATGGGAACACCTCCCACAAGCCCCCCAATGAGTTCCTGACTTCTGTGGTGGAGCTCATAGGTGCTGCCAAGGCCTTGTTAGCTTGGCTAGACAGGTAAGTGATGGTGTGCTTTACTGTCCTGTGAAAGGAGGTCTGAGGCACGTAGAAGTCTGTCCTTTGCCTCAGGAGTTCGGGGTCCATTTTAGGGTCCCTTTGGAAGTTTTGGAGAAGGTGAGTAGCAGGAACGATTAACCTCAGCTTAGAGAAGACTTGAGCTTTACTGAGGTTAAACATTACTGATTATCTGGTTCCATGAAGGCTATTAGTTGACTTTTGAAGGGATGTTCATTCCCTTGGCTCATTTTTGGTTGGGTTTTAATCTAGAACTTCTCTGTCTCTTTGCTATTCAGATTCCTATATTGTGTGTTACTTAGGAGGAAACTTACATAACAATTTAAACTGGCTTGTTGTATATTGTGGTTGTTAATACACAGTGTGGGATCCTGGTGGCTTCAGTGTTTTCACTTTTTTTTTAAAGAGAATTTTTATTGCTTTCTAGGGCTCCATTTACAGGGATCACTGATTTCTCAGTGACGAAGAATAAAATTATTCAGCTTTGCTTGGACCTGACCACTACAGTCCAGAAGGTCAGTGCATCACTGTTGTTTTCTAAAAGTTTTTTCCTTTTCCCTTTTCTTCAAAGGATTTACATTCAGGTATGAAGTACCAGTCTGTATTTCTCTCCTTCTTCCCCCCTATTCCCCATCAGAGCTAGGGAGAGATGAAAGGCTTTAAATTAGATGTGTTATACAGATAGTTTCTGTAAAGAATGACCAGTGGCCTTTACATCAAAGATTGCCTTCTTTTGTTTCAAAACAGTTGACCTAATAATCCTGTGCTTTCTCTAAAATGTTAGAACACTAAATTTTTAAAAAATAGAAATTCTGGAGTAACAACATTTCACCCTAATCTTTGTTCTGAGTATGTTATTGTTCAGTTCAGTTCAGTTCAGTCGCTCAGTCGTGTCCGACTCTGTGACCCCATGAATCGCAGCACACCAGGCCTCCCTGTCCATCACCAACTCCCGGAGTTCACTCAGACTCACGTCCATTGAGTCGGTGATGCCATCCAGCCATCTCATCCTCTGTCGTCCCCTTCTCCTCCTGCCCCCAATCCCTCCCAGCATCAGAGTCTTTTCCAATGAGTCAACTCTTCACATGAGGTGGCCAAAGTACTGGAGTTTCAGCTTTAGCACCATTCCTTCCAAAGAAATCCCAGGGCTGATCTCCTTCAGAATGGACTGGTTGGATCTCCTTGTAGTCCAAGGGACTCTCAAGAGTCTTCTCCAACACCACAGTTCAAAAGCATCAATTCTTTGGTGCTCAGCCTTCTTCACAGTCCAACTCTCACATCCATACATGACCACAGGAAAAACCATAGCCTTGACTAGAGGGACCTTTGTTGGCAAAGTAATGTCTCTGCTTTTGAATATGCTATCTAGGTTGGTCATAACTTTCCTTCCAAGGAGTAAGCATCTTTTAATTTCATGGCTGCAGTCACCATCTGCAGTGTTATTGTATCTGCTTCTTAATTTTCTTTTTGGTTTGAGCTGTGGTAGTTGGATTTACCAGTCAGTGATGATGCAGTAACAAGCATCCCTCACACCTCAGCAACTTATTCCTGGATTATCTACGTGTATATGGGTCAGCTGGGAGATCTGCTTCAGCTCTCCTCACTTCAGGATGTAGGCTGACAGAATCTCACGTTGTTTTTCCCCAGGGCAGAGGGATAGAGAACCTGGGTGATTTTCACACTGACAGATGTTCTGGTTTGGAAGTGACACGTTTCACGCACCATTCATTGGCCAGACTTTCAAACCTTAGTGAAGGCCAGGAAGATATTAACTGGCACGTAGCAGACTCTTGTGAAATTATTCTTAAATTGAGTTGAAGCCATAAAAATGTAAGGAAGAGCTTGTTCTTTTTTCATGTCCCACTTGGTTCAGATATTCTGAGATTGCACGTTTGTTCTCACTGCTGATTTGGCAGAGTAAAGAACATCCTTTCCTCAGTTCCAACCACGCCATAAAATGATGCAGTTCTGAAAAGCCACGTGCTTTCTGACTGTTCCTGGAACATGAAGAGTGAAGTTTGGCTGTTGTTTCGGGTCCAGTCCTGAGCGGCCCTCGAACTTGAGGCATGTGTGACTTCATCATATGCTTTTGAGGCCATGTTTTTAGAAAAGTGCCCAGAGCAATAGAGAGATGCTGAGTTTCAGCTCTTTCTTTATGGTGTATAAAGTAATTTTGACAAAAAATCGGATACCAGTCATGCTGTATTCATTATGTAGCCATCATGTCCTGGCATTTCTGGTGGAGGGTGCCCAGGTGTACAGATCCTGTTCAGAAGGGTACCCACTCATTGCGTTTGGCCTTGTTCACTGGGGCCATGTGATGCCTGGTCCATGATTATTGGCGCTTTCTAAATGTGTGTTGAAATGAATGAGATAATGCTTTTGACAAATAAGCTGATGAGAATTTACTTCTTAACATGAAAAACTTAACCCAGACTTAAGGGACACAAGAGGTATTGTTTTTGTGTTTATTTTGTTTTCCCATTGGTACGCATTGAGCATATGCTTCAGAGATAGATAGCTGTGGGTTCAAATTCTCCCTCTACCATTAATTAGCCCTGGGACTTTGGACAATTCACTTAAAACTTATGAACCTCAGTTTTCCCATCTGTTAATTGGGAATACTAACAATTACCTTACCAGATGATTTGCTTCAATTTCTACAATTTATTGTGGAATAAGAACAAAGGAGGAAGAAAGTGTAATATGAAGACACATTTTAAAATGTATGTGTATTTGTAATACACATATACATCTGAAAACCTATATACAAAGAAATATCTAAATACAGTGGGAAATTTGGAAGAAAAGTTGGGTTTACTTTGGCAGGGAGAAAAGTGGAGAGAGAATGATGTATGAGTCAAGCTAAAAACAAGAAAACATTTTGTCATTTACAAAAAAGCATGTATGTGATCATGTTTATGTATTCATGTAAGAATGGATCTAGAAGAGAAATATAAAATATTTAAAACATAGTAAATCTACCTCAAAAAGATTATGCAGATTAAAGAAGATATATGAAAAGCACAATGTCTACTTAAGAAATAATAGCCTATAGTAGGAAATATAAAAGTCTTTTCTGGTACCAGTTTTCTGGAACCAAACTTGTTGGCTTAAGAAGGAGACCAAGTTACCACATATGTTAGTATTTCTGGTATTTTCTAGCTTATTGAAATTTGAACAATTGTTACAGATTAAGACTGGAAATGTATAAAATATATACATTTATATATATATAAATGTATATATATACACATATATATATGTATAAATATATACATCATAAAATGGAATGCCATTTTATGAACTTGGGTTGAAAAAACATGTTTAGCTCCTGAGGAACATGTGTTTTCTGTAGAGATTAGAGCGCATAGGTACTTTGGCAAATGGTAAAATTTGCGTGCACAGTGGAAGGATGTGTGGACTGTCTTTTTCCACGGGAGGTGTCATGGCAGCCGCAAGGCTCACCTTGCCAGGGATTTCACACCCTCTCACAACTGGGGGACGTGCAGTTTTTCTCAGAACTTCTTGGCAGAGAATCTTTTGACTCTTTAGGAAGAAGCCTGCCTTTTCCATTTATTGCTTTTTCTTCCTGGGGAATTGAAGGAGTAAAAGCTGGGTCTCTATTATTTCTAGTGACAAGGGACACGTTCTCCTGGAGTCTTTATTTTGGTGTTCCTGTCTGTGAAGAGAGGCGTTTGTCCCTTTTCTTGTTCCTCTGTTCCACATGCTGCCCCTTTCCTGTCCTCTTGTAACTTTCTCTGCATCCTTCCCTCCCATGACAGTGGGCGTCTCTCCTGATTGGAAGGATAGAGAGTTGTTTTTTTCGCCTGCAAGGAAACGGCACACTTCTTTTGTGTGTGTGTATTCAGTAATTTTTTTCTTTTCTTTTTTTAATTGAAGTGCAGTTGATCTGTCATGTCATGTTAGTTTCAGGTGTGTAGCAAAGTGATTCAGTCCTGTTGCACACTTCTTTTAAGCCTGCTTGGGCTGGAGTCCCCAGCCACCCCACCCGAGTCCACGGAGAGACCTTCCATCCAGTTTTCAGGCTGTATTTCAGCGGAAGCCTCCTGTGGTGGGAAGGCCTTCTGACCTCTATCTTCCATCTCTCCTCTTTGCGAGGACATGAACACGTGTTGTGCTGGCGAGGGACAAAATGGCAGGGCAGTCGCTGGGTCCCAGTGTAGAACGAAATGGGGGAATGAGCCCTAGAAAGTGAAGATGCTCATCATGTCCAACTCTCTGTGACCCCATGGACTGTAGCCCACCAGGCTCCTCCATCCATGGGATTTTCCAGGCAAGAATACTGGAGTGGGTTGCCATTTCCTTCTCCAGGAGATCTTCCTGACCCAGGGATTGAATCTGGGTCTTCTGCATTGTAGGCAGACACTTTACCATGTGAGCCACCAGGGAAGTCCTAGAGAGCCCAGGAAACAGAGAAGGAGAGAGGACCATCCCCAGAGAACGGAGAGCCAGGGGACCATTTATTGGGCCTTTTATTGGTTGGGTCTCAGCTGTGGACTACCCCGCTTGATGTGTCTTATCACATTTAATTCTCAACAATTCTCTGAGATAGCTGTTCTCCTCCTGGCTTTGCAGAGGAGGAGGCTCAGGTGTGGAGAGGTTAAACCCGTCTTCCAAGGCTCCTCAGTCAGTAAGAAGGGAGAATAAGGAGGGAGGGGAGCGAATGCTATCCTTAACTGGGGCTCGGCTCATCCACGTGACCAAGGGATGTGACAGATCTCAGCCCTGCTGTCGGAGCCTCGAGGGCCTGACTTGGTTCCAGCGCTTCTCTTTTCCATTCCGTTGCCTTCATGCCAAACAGCATGAAGTCAGGCCTGCAGCTGCTTCCTCCCGGTAGGAATGGGTGTGGGAACCCACGTCCCCGAGGGCGGAAGGTAAAAAGCGCGCCCTTTCACACGCTGCCTTGGATGGTTCGGGGACGCAGGAGCACCCCTCGCCCAACTTGGCTCCATCACCACGGGAGCCCGTTTTCTTTCTTGGTGGCTCTTTGGATCCGTCAAAGAATCAAATGTGAGGAACCACGAGGTCACACATGCACCTTGATGTCTGGGCCCCGGTGTATGGAGAGGAGCTCTCTGCCTCACCAGGATGACAGTCCTCCTGTTATTTGGGGATTTGTAATGCTGGGCTACCCAGGTGGTGCTAGTGGTAAAGAGCCCGCCTGCCTACGCAGGAGATGTAAGACTTACGGGTTCGATCCCTGGGTGGGGAAGATCCCCTCAAGGAAGGCATGGCTACCCACTCCAGTGTTCTTGCCTGGACAATCCCAGGGACAGAGGATCCTGGTGGGCTACAGTCAACAGAGGTGCAAAGAGTCAGACACGACTGTGCACACACATATACAAAATGAAAAATCATAGACACAAACCATTAGTTTTATTTCCGGAACAAGACCTTATAAATATTCTGTTTTGCTCAAGTTGACATTTACTTAATATTTCTGTCCTTCAGCTGGTTTGAATTAGGGGAGGGGTCGTCATGGTATTTGATGGTTTGGTTTCGTGCACAAGATGGAGGATGAAAAGCACATTTTTGGGCTGTCATCACTCATATTTTACAGAAGTTGCTCCTGGAGTTTGAATTTACATCAGACTCACATGTGCAAAAACATACTCCTGAATTGCTTTTTTTAAGTATTTTTTCTCCAGGCTGCTCTTTGCCTGAGAGTCAGTGTAAATTTTAAGAGCAGTAGAGTGACTATGATCTCCCACATTTTTATCTAGTAGAGAAAATTAAACAAAATTTTCAGAAAGCACTAAAATCTGATTATAAAATCATAGGGTAGAATGCCATACAGTTTTAACCCCTGTTCCCAGTGGCAGAAAAAAATGACCTAAAAGGACATTTTGACTGAAGCAAAAATCTTTGATCATTCCAACAGAGTTGATGAGTGTCCTTCCCGTACATGAAATACTTTGAATTTTCCTTAGGGTGCCGCAGTTTGGGATTATACTTAGTGCATGCTGGGTGCTGAACTGCTTCAGTCGTGTCTGACTCTTTGCAACTCCATGGACTGTAACCTGCCAGGCTCCTCTGTCCATGGGGCAAGAATACTGGAGTGGGTTCCCATTTCCTTCTCCAGGGGATCATCCAGACTGGGGAGTGAACCACCATCTCTCATCACTGGCGGGCAGTGGTGCCAGATAAACTCTCAGGACCTCACTGGTCTCCCTCTTGTTCGGCATGCACAGTGCTGCGTAGCTTGAGCTCTTCTGCTGTAGATCCTGTTCTAGAAGGTTAACGGAGAGTTTCACGTTGTCAGTTTCACTTTGGCTGCTTTCAGTCAGGACAATGGTGATTCCTATAATCAGCTAACTGGGTTCATAGGGTTCTGAGTCTTTTGTTCTTAAGCTGAGTAAACAATGCTTTGCATTCCGGCCCATTATTTAATGTCATCAATAGCATACTTCAAGACCACTTTTTTGGCAGCGTGTTAATGAATGTTTTGTTGAGCCCCTTTCATCCGTTAAGGACTGAAATATCTGATTTAATCTCAGTGGTGCTTAAAATAAACTTTGTGGCTAAGTTTACTCAAACCCTTATTTGAAAGCTATTCTTATGGGCAGGCCCAGAACTAAAGGCTCCCGGCTTGTTGGCTCAGTGCTAACTCAGCCTGGGGTCAGGTTTGAGAACCATCATCAAGTTTCCTGGACTCTGACTTCTGGCTTCCTACTCTCTGTACAGTCTGGACAGTGGGTAGAGTTTAGTTCAGGTGATTTCTATAGGCTTTCTGATTAAATAATTGGTCAGATGGGTTCCTTGGATGATTAGCATCCTGGATCTGGAGACAGTAGAGTCTTAGGAGGAATCTAATGTCTGCCCTCTTTTCGAAGTCTTCTCTTCCCTGAAGTTCAGGACTACAGGCTGCAGGGTCGGGGGTGTGTGTGTCAGGGACCTCCTTGGGTCCCAGGAAATAGCTAGCAAGCTAAGCCAATTGTATCTGAAAGTTTTTATCTCTTATAGCTTAATTTTCTTCTTTCTTCCTTTAGGATTGCCTTGTAGCAGAAATGGAGGATAAAGTTTTGGCTGTAGTAAGTATACCTTCTAAAAGTTACTGTAAAATTCCTTTTCCCAAAACAGTGGGAATCACATTAATTAAAGTAAATGTATTGTGGTTAGGTATTTCGGGATATGCTTTGAAATACTGACTTTTGGGATATGAATCTCTTAATTTAGGTAGAAAGGCAAGAATACAAGTTATTTAACAACAAGACCAACTAAATTGGGTATATTAGGGTCTCTGCTTTGCTCCCCCCAACACTTCTTCAAGGTATAATTATATTTAGATAGCTAACTCTCAGCTCTCAGGGTTAAACTGATGTGCAAATTTCACTTTTTTTTTTTAATTAAAAAAAATCTTGGCAAAAATCTTATGATGGAAGGGGGATGTACTGTGACTGTTTAAAGAGCATTTTGTAACTATTCATCATCACTTCCTCCTTTTGACATAAGCCAGCCTGTGCTCTTTTGATAAGGCCTTCTTCCTACTGATGTTGAGGAATTTAGCAATGAAACCGCTATAAATATATTTTCCATAAATAGGGAGGTTAAACACATTGGAGGCATGCAAAAGTGTCACTTCTTAGATTCTTCCCCCTTAGAAGAAAAACATCACTCTTTATAAAATCCTGATTTCTTTGGTTGTTTAATTTTGAAAGGTTAGATGAATCTGGGATTGGGAGAAATAACCACACGTAGCCACTAGGATTTCCACATGGAGACCACTTAATAGGGATCCTCATGTCTCTACAGTAATTTTATCTGGTCAGTGTTTGGTGTTCAGAGAATGTGAGTGGTCACTGTAAAGCACACAGACCTAAATGTAAAATGCAAAACTATAAAATGCCTAGAAATAACAGGAGAAAGGAGAAGGCAATGGCACCCCACTTCAGTACTCTTGCCTGGAAAATCCCATGGACGGAGGAGCCTGGTAGGCTACAGTCCATGGGGTCGCTAAGAGTCGGACATGACTGAGCGACTTCACTTTCACTTTTCACTTTCATGCATTGGAAAAGGAAATGGCAACCCACTCCAGTGTTCTTGCCTGGAGAATCCCAGGGACAGGGGAGCCTGGTGGGCTGCTGTCTCTGGGGTCGCACAGAGTCGGACACGACTGAAGCGACTTAGCAGCAACAGGAGAAAATCTTGCTGACCTTGGGTTTGATGATGAGTTTTTAGATATGATGTGAAAAGTGTGATCCATGGGCTTCCCTGGTGGTACAGTGGATAAGAATCCACTTGCCAACTCAGGGGACTTGGGATCTATCACTTATCTGAGAAGGTCCCACACACCACACTACTGAGCCTGTGCTCTAGAGTCCAGCCCACTACTGAGCCCATGCGTTGCAAGTGCTGAAGCCTGCATACCCCAGAGCCCATGCTCTGCAACAAGAGAAATCGCTACAGTTAAAAGCCTTCACAATGCAACTGGAGAGCACCCCCCTCTCACTGCAACTAGAGAAAGGTCCAGCTCATGCAGCAACAAAGACCCAGCACAACCAAAATATAAATAAATAAAAACAAATAAGAAGATTAGAATAGTCTGCTTGAAAAAAAAAAGAATGCCTTGGATTATGGATAGATCAACTTGTTGACTCTTTTTACTAATGAAGGATGGAGCCAATCCCAGCTAGAGAGCACATCTGGATGTTTGAGTCCACTGGGAAACTCAGGAGTGAAAAAATAAAAAAGTGTGATCCATGAGAGAAAAATGGGTAAGGTAGACTGCATTAAAATTAATATCTCTGCTCCATCAATGCAATGTTAAGAGAACAAAAAGACAAGGCACAGACTGGGAGAAGTTGTTCTCAGAACACACATCAGATAAAGAACTTATGTGCAAAATGCACAAAGAACTCTTCAAAACTCAATAATAAGAAAGCAAACAACCTAATTAAAAAGCAGGTGAAAGATCCGAACAAACACCTCATGATAAAAGATATACCGGTTGGCAGGTAAGTATATGAAAAGATATTCAGCATCACATTTCATTAAGGAATTTCAAATTAAAATAACAGTGAGGTACCACTACACACTTAATAGGGTAACTAAACTCTACCTCGTGATGACACCAATGTAGAGCAAGAGGAACTCTCGTTCATTGCTGGTGGGAATGCAAAATGGTGCAGCCGCACTGGAAGACGTTGTGGCATTTTTTTTCCTTACAAAGCTAAGCATTCTGTTACCCTACAAACCAGCAGTTATCCACCTAGGTGTTTACCCAAATGAAAGAAACTAATATTCACCAAAAGCTGCATGGACTGTTCTAGCCACTTTAATCATAACTGCCCAAACTAGGAAGTAGCCAAGGTGTCCTTCAGTATGTGACTGGATAAACAACCTGGAACATCCAGACAATGGAATATTATTCAGCAATAGAAAGAAACGAACTATCGAGCCATGGAAAGATATGGAGGGCCCTGAAATGCATATGACCAAGTGAAAGAAGCTGATCTGAAAATCCAAAATCTATATGCTGTATGATTCTAACCATATGAGATTTTAGAAAAAGAGAACCTATGGAGAAAATAAAATGATCAGTAATTGCTAGGGGTTTATCCTGGGGGAGGAGGGACAGACAGGTGGGTGGAACTGAGGGAATTTTTAGGGTAGTGAAGCTATTTTCTATGACACTGTGATGGTGAATATATGACATTGTGCATCTATCAAAACCTGTAGAACTGTACACCCTAAAGAGTGAATTCTAATGTAAACTATGGAACTTAGTTAACAATAATGTGTCACTGTTGCTTGATCAGTTGTAACAAATACACCATACTAATGCAAGATGTTAATGAAAGTGAAAGTGAAGTCGCTCAGTTGTGTCTGATTCTTTGCGACCCTGGGGACTGTAGCCTACCATGCTCCTCTGTCCATGGGATTTTCCAGGCAAGAGTACTGGAGTGGGGTGCCATTGCCTTCTCCAGAGGATCTCCCCAACCCAGGGATCGAACTCAGGTCTCCTGCATTGTAAGCAAGACGCTTTACTGTCTGAGCCACCAGGGAAGTCCTGATGTTAATAGTATCTTATTATTAACCATTATAATAATATAGCTGTGTTAGAAACTGTTGAGATGGAAAAGAAAATAGATGGAACTCTGTAATTTCTGCTTATTTTTTCTCTAAAATGAAAACAGCTTTAATTTTATTTACTTACTTAATATTTTGGCTGTACCACTCCAGTGACATGTGGAATCTTAGTTCCTGACCAGGGATTGAACCCACACCCCCCACATTGGAAGCACAGAGTCTTAACCAGTGGACCATCAGGGAAGTCCTTAAAACTATTTTAAAATATGAAATGCATTTTTCAAAAAAGGTGCAGGACAAGATGATTATTTTTTTATGTTGTCAGTATTTGGTATGCAGAGAATGTGAGCCATTCTTAAAAAAACGCAGAGATGGCTGGGAATACATGGTTCTCTTTAGCTGCTGAAAGGGGGTTTCCGCCCAGCCTGTGCACTCAGTGGCTGTAAATAAGTTAATCTAAAAGCTGCACTTTTAAAGCAAAGCTGGAATAATGACACTATTCTACACGTTGCAAATATGGAAGCCACGTGCCACGTGGACTGGGTGGTTTTATCACAGTGTTACGGCCAGAGCTAAGGATGATCAGTGAAGTGCATTTTTAAAAAAGAATTCAGCCGGAGATAAACTTGGTTAATGATTGACTTTCCCTATTTGCCTCTCCAACTCTAGGTCAAGGTTTTAAATGGCATCTGTGACAAGACCATCCGATCTACCACGGATCCTGTAATGAGCCAGTGTGCGTGTCTGGAAGAAGTTCACCTACCAAACATTAAACCTGGGGAAGGTTTGGTAAGGCGTCTAACAGCATTTGTTTATTTTGGATAGCATCATTGTTTTATTAAAGTTGCTGTGTTTTTTTTAAAAACAATAATTCCATATTGCTTTCACTAGAATTCTGAATAGTAGAATTAGACTGATTTCCATTATGCGGTTAAGAATTTGCCGTCTTGAACTGTTGATATGTTTTATATCAAAGCGTCTTCAAAGTATAAAAATAAATACAGTTTTAAAACTGTAAACTCGTGTCTTGAGGAATTGTCTTAACAGTTTTATTTTTAGGTCTTAGCAATACAAGGAGATAGAGCACATTTCCACAAAGTAAAGATGGTCTCTGGGTAGGAAACAACGTCTGCTATGACGTCTCTATTAGCACTTAGGCTTTATGTGAGAAGAGACAGGTTGAAAGAAATGATGGTTTTAAAAAAGTTCAGAAATGTTTTAGACATAATGTATGAGCTCTGTAGTAACAGGCCCCGAGAGTCTGCAGGTGGATACCTAGATCAGCACCTAGGGCCACATTCTTGGTAAGGAGAAATGTATATACCGAGACTGCTCCAATTCAAAGTAAATGATTGCTTATACTGAAGTAAACATGGAAGGCTTCCTGGAGGTGGGCTTATCCACGTATTGAAGTGGAGAAGTGCCCGAGTGGGCAGAAGTGGAGTTGCCGTTCCAAATGGTGAAGTTACCCAAGCAAAGCTCTGTGAAGAGAAATACCATGCAGAGGGAGAGGCTGATTACTCTGATAGTGAATAGCAGGAACAGAGAGCCTGGGCAGAAACGTGAAGGTGTTAGTGTTGGGTGAGATACTCATCCCCAGAGGCTTGTAGATTGCTGAGCAGGGCAAGTTCACTGTCAAAATGACTCCTGAGGAGGTTCTGTGTTATTACAGCATTGGTACCAGGGTGAGCAACCACTCTTTGCTCTCTCTACCTTTTGCTCTTTCCCCGTCTTATAAAAGTTTAATAAACATTTTAAAAAAATAATACAAAGTGCCTCAAACTGCAGAGATATTTCTTCCAGGCTCTGTGTTCACCTCTGAGTTTGCCCACTGGGCATTTAAGGATGGAGTGTATTAATATTTATGCCTCCCTTAAAATGCAGGAATGCCTGTTTCTAATTTATTTCTTATATTGTGTTCCTGAGCAGTCTCTGCTCTTACATCCTGGTTTGGTTGTTCGTGGCTTGAATAAGTCACCGTGCAGTGACTGCTGAGACCAAATTAAGTGAATATATTGTGTCACTACACAGAGAGATGGTCGGGAGAGGACCGGCCTTGTTTGAACTGCCTCATTCATGCAGCAGATCTGAGAACATTCCTTCTGAGTCCTCAGACATAGAGCAAAATTCTGTGTGCCTGGTACACAAATTATAATATCAAAGAGATCTCGTTTCTGATCTCCTTCACTAGTATTTGGTTAGTTCCCCTTCACTGCTCTTTGGATCTCGTTTTACAGTGTTTCAGAAGGCTGAAGAATGAGGGGTGTTCAGAAATGACTGCCTTTAATGTTTTGTCAAGTCTAAGTCTCACTTGTGGCTCTGTTTCTAAACGTTGGAGTAATGAGTTAATATGTTTGTGACTCACTCTAGGGTATGTACATCAAATCGACCTATGATGGATTGCACGTGATTACTGGAACCACAGAAAATGTAAGTGCATATCCATTTAATGCAAAAGCTATTGTACCTTCAAGCAGATTTGACAGCGTCCCTATTCCTTTCATTTAACTATGTGTATGTTGTTCTATTATCTGTAAGGGAGTGTGGGCGCCTGTTTTGTTTATTTCTGTTGCTAGTGTGCTGCTCATCACCAGCTGTCATCAATGTATTATTTAAATTGTCCTTTATTGCTCTCATTCACACACTTTGCCCAGCTTTTGCCATCCTGTGTTATTTTTTTTGCGCTCTTGGAAGTGTTAACCCATAAATACAAAAGCAGTGATCTCTTTGTTGTTGAGAATCACTCTTATAAGAGCTGGAATTGGTGACCATATGTGTTAAATATAGTGTTTTTTTTTTTAAAGTGGAATTTATATGTGTCACCAAAGCAACTATTTTCGGGTTTTTGCATGACGAAGTTTCTTTTTATAGAGCTGTATTTCATAATACTTGCATGATACTGAAATTTAGTTTTTCGCCCCTTAATCATTTGAATAGAAAAAGCAGGGCCATTTCTGTTGTGAGGAACTTGTACTCTGTTATCATCCTTTAGAAAATTATGCTACATAAAAGGTTTTCCCTTAGTTCCTCAAACATTTTGAATTTGTGAAAAGTAGAGCTAATTGAATGCTTTCTTTATACCACCTACAATACAGCTAGCTTTTGAATGACATTGATACAGAGCTTGAAATGTCAGAAAAACTTCTCTGCATCTGTGTAAAAATAGCATGTGTCTATGGAATTAATTGCTATTTAATCAAATAATACAAGAGGATGTAATTCAAGACACAAGAAACTTGGTGACTACTTTTGTTCATCGTTGTTGTTTTAGTCGCTGAGTCATGTCGGACTCTTGTCGACCCCATGGACTATAGCCCTCTAGGCTCCTCTGTCCATGGAATTCTCCAGGCAAGAATGTTGGAGTGGGTTGCAGATTCCTTCGCCAGGGGATCTTCCTGACCTAGGGATTGAACCTGGGTCTCCTCACTGGTGGGCAGATTCCTTACCACTGAGCCACCAGGGAAATACTTTTCTGATCTGATGGAAATATGTGTCGAAGTTTGAGCTTCAGCTGCTAGGTCTGTTGATAAAATAAAAAGGCATGATCTTTGATGAGAGTTTGTGACACATTTGATTTTTATAATAAGAAAGAAAGTGGCACTGTAAGGCATTCAATGAATTACAAATAAGTTGTGTGGTTCTGGCAGACAAGTGAGTGGAAGCTGGTAGTGTCTTTAAGCATTGTTTGTTGAGTTACAGTGAGAGCACTCAGACCACTGGGAATTTTTATACCATGGCACCCGAGAGGCAAAAATGGCCTAGGATCCTCTCCTTTTAGGCTGGGGCCGGTGCAAAAAAAAATCACAACAAATGTTCCTCCCTCATCCTTGTCAGAGACTTTGTGTATTTAGCAGCACCATGACATGAATATGCTCATGTACCACTCAGTACATTGTTCTGAAGCTGGATAGATTCAGAGGGATGGTGAATGTCACTTCAGTTTTTACATTTTATTTATTTTGTTTTTGGCTGCACTGGGTCTTCGTTGCTTTGCACGGGCTTTCTCTAGCTGTGGTGAGCGGGGCTACTCTTCGCTGGCTGCTCCAGCTTCTCATTTTGGTGGCTTCCCTTGTTGCAGAGCGGGGCTCTAGGCATGCCGGCTTCGGTAGTTGCAGCACTCGGGCTTAGTTGTGGAATCTTCCCAGACCAGGAATTGAACCCATGTCCCTTGTATTGGCAGGCAGATTTTTATTCACTGCACCACCAGGAAAGTCCTATTTTAGCTTTTAAACAGTTGAAGTTTTGCATCTAGTAATTTGGTGATTGCATTAACAACCCAGACCTGTGCAGTTCCAGACTCAATCAGGTCTTTGAACCAATTTCAATCTTGGATAAACATATAGAACACTATAATGTTACTTCCTTTCACTGTCTACCTCATCCCTAGCCTGCTTTCCCCCCACGCACTGTAAGCTAAAGAAAACCAGCTTTGAATCAAATCAAATGTCTACTGATACATTCCGTAGAATTCCTACCAGACTCTTAGGACTGGGTGAGAGATTCAGGATTTACCTGGATGTGGCTGCTCCTAGTGCCTCCACGTAGGATGGTACCTAAGTCATCCTAGAGAGAAATGGTTTCCTTCTTGTTCAAAATCAGAGAAGGGGAAACTGGTCTTATTCCGTCTGGTAATCTGCTGGAAAATGTCCCTCATTCTTGCAGTCACCTTATGTTCATTGTCTGGAATATGCTACATACTCTGTAATTCTTGTCGATGACAGTGGGGAGTTAGGTAAGAGCCCACTTCTCAAGGACTTGATCTGAATATTTTATACTTAGTGCTGGATATTTTACACTTAAATGTTAAATGCCAGTAGAAAATGCTAGTTCCAGGACAGCTTTCTGTCTATCACTGAAGGTTGCTATGATTTTAGAGTCAGAATGTTTTTATAAAAGCCTGGTGTTGGAGGGTTAGAGTGGACAGAATTCACCAACTTCTTTCTCATGTGAATTGTCTCCACACTCCTCTATCTTGGACTCCAGTTGACGCAATGCCAGCAATGCCAGCAGGTCATCTCAGGCCTTTAGTCCTTTTTTTTTTTTTGAGGTTACCTGAGAAGTCAGGATCATTCCAAGATCAGACAAACAGGATCTGGTGATTGTCTATCTTCTTTTTTTGATGTTGCTCAGGACCTTGACAGAAGTCTGATGGGATCTTAGCCCTACTCCTCTTCCCTACCCCTGACATGAGTTGGGAAATAGATGAGCCTCTGAAGAATGGATGCATTCTTCTCCAGGGCATCACTCTTCTGCAGTAGGCCAGATCAAGCATCATTTTTCAGTAGTCCAGCACACGGTGAAGATCATCAAGAGCAACTACCCTAGGAAGAATTTTGGTATCAGGCTCTCTCTTTACCAGTGTTCTGCCAAGCACAACGCTTAATCACTTGGTAGGACATTGGAGAAATGAATATGTGAAGATCCTTAGGAATGGAAGTCAGTTCAGGACACTGGGACTTTTTTTTTTTTTTTTTAAGATTGCTTATCTGTAAACAGGGACCTTCTGGCTTCAAGGCTATCTTTTAGAAAGTGACGCTTACCTTAGATGAATCCCCAGCCCAGGAAGATTAACTGGGACTGGACTGATTATGATCAGACTTGCTAAAGTTGACCTGTAACCATGGGTTCGGCATCTGACACCAGGGGCAAGAAAGGAGCATTGACACATTTGTTTGTTTAAGAAGTGCCTCAGGAGCAGGGGATTGGAGACAGACCATCTCCCCGTGGTACCCACGATGCTGGTCTCACGGGTGAGGCACAGCCGGTAGTCACGGTGGCAAGTTAAATGTTTTCAAAAGTAGCTGGCCTAGTTACCTGTGCCTTGTGTTGGCCCAGAATCCAAGAGATTGTTTCTACAGTTTAATGCTGCTGCTGCTGCTAAGTCGTTTCAGTCATGTCCGACTCCTTGCGACCCCAGGGACTGCAGCCTACCAGGCTCCTCCGTCCATGGGATTTTCCAGGCAAGAGTACTGGAGTGGGGTGCCATTGCCTTCTCCGATAGTTTAGTGCTACTCGCTCATTTCTTTTCTTTTCCCTGCTCATTTCTTGTTGAGCCTATCACAACAGCTGAGTGAGAAAGTTCAGCAAGGGTGTCTTGAGTTTAGTTGCTACCCCCATCACTGTGTTCAAAGGTGCTATTTATAAAGGATGGTTGTAAATTGCTTGAAGATTCAGTTATATAAGTCACAAAATAAAACATTCTGGCTTCAATAACAGTTGATTAGAATTTGAAATCAAAGTTTCATCCTTTCCTTCTCTTTTGATCATATGAAGTATCTTTTTTTTGCATAATTCTGTTTTATTTTATTCCATGAATTTATTGTTTTTGCAATTAAATAATGATAATAAACCTATACTTCTAGGTAGGATTAGACATTACACTTATCCTAAAATACTTTTCAAATTCTTTGTCAAAATGTTTAGTCTGTAAAAGGTATTAATGAGAGAAAAAAAGTTGAGAAGAAATTATGGCACAGATTCCCTTTAAGATGAAATAATACTTCGACATATAGTTACAATTTATCAGGGGAAAATTTTTAAGGTATTACTTTCATGTTAAAAACCACCTAATAAGCATAAAGTTATATTCTGCATCTTTCACTTACTGTGTGTCCATAACTGAGTTATTTACCACTGAATGTCAATTTCCTCAAAACTCCATAAAATAAGCCTAATGATATCTGTAAAGTATGTTGGCAGAATTTTTTAAACATATTTTAAAATCGTATGAAATTTCTTACACATTGAATTACAATTTGATTAAATGAACAAGAAACCATGAGAAAATATTTGACAAATAGATTACATATATTTATCTGCCTATACACACATATGTGGGGAGATATATATATATATACACATACACAGATATTTGCAAATTTGTAGCAAATTGTTATTTGAAGCACACGAAGTCTGGACTTTGTTTTGATACTGTGAAAATGCATCCATTTAGAATTCAACCTGAAGACAAAAAAAATTTAAATTTTTTCTAAATATCTTCTGTTTTCACTATCTTTCTATTTTAGCAATGTGATGATAACATGTAAAACAAGTTTGAGTAAAATAAAGAGTTAGTTTTAATAATCACATAAAAAGCAATTATGTGACAGAGTTACAGTGACCATCTTTACATGTTAAGCAGTTGGTCAGCTTTTACAAGATTAATTTTGACAGGAATATAGGGAAGGTACTTTTTAGATGAACCAGTGGCTTTGATCAGCCTGTTAGGTGGACAGTGCGTCCCACTCTTCATGGTAGGTTAGATGAACCTTGGCTGTTCCTACTGACAGATTATCTGTTGTAACAAACCACTGGAGATAACACGTGTATTCACATGCCAAGTTCTACAGGCTGTGTAGTTTTAGGAATCTCCAGCACACTGTATAACTGTTCTTGAGAAAATTGTATTCCCATTGCTTGTTTTGTGTAGAAGAAAGAAGGGAGACGAAATAGAAGCAGAAAGAAAAAGGAGGCTTAAAAAATAAGACAGGTCTCTCTCTGTTTGTCTCTAACAGTCTCCTGCAGACAGATCTCAGAAGATTCATGCTGGTGATGAAGTCATTCAGGTTAATCAGCAAACTGTGGTGAGTTTGTTCGTTGAAGCTTCAGACTTCATCTTCCCCTTCTAAAACTTCTAAACCATTTTGCTTGCATTTAAAAAATTTGCAGTTTATATCCAGCTTTCCATAATTTTAAGCAGTGCTAGAATGAACAGATTTGTATCTGCCTATTTGCTCATAGCTGATTTCCTTGAGATGAATTCAAGGAAATTTGAATTCCTTGAACTCAAATAGGCTTGAGTTTTCATTATTCATGAGTAAGTCCCCTCTCCTCACTATCTTTCTTTGAAGGTGGGATGGCAGCTAAAAAATCTGGTGAGAAAGTTGAGAGAGAATCCTACTGGAGTTGTGTTACTGCTTAAGAAGCGCCCCACGAGTTCCTTCAACTTCACTCCTGCCCCCCTGAAAAACCTACGGTGGAAGCCGCCTCTGGTGCAGGTACTGTTATTGGTTGAAAGCCTTTCTTTGACATTGGTGCAGGAACAATGTATAATACCTGAGTTGTCTAAAAAAAAAAAAAGGTTACAGTTTGATTGGTTTCGGGAGTGTATGGATTATCTGTGAACGGATAATTATTCTATAATCCCGTATGTACAGGTGCTCAGTTGCTCAGTCGAGTCCAACTCTGCAACTCCATAGACTGTAACCTGCCAGTCTTCTCTGTCAATTGGATTTCCCAGGCAGGAATACTGGAGCAGGTTGCCATTTTCTCCTTCAGGGGATCTTCCCGACCCAGGGACCGAACCCCCATCTCCTGCATTGGCAGGTAGATTCTTTACCACTGTGCCACCTGGGAAGCCCATCCAATAATCCTGCGTACATGAGAGCAGACTTGCTGGATTTGCGCTGACTAATATGGCAGCCACTAGCCACCTGTGACTGTTTCAATAATTAAAAGGAAAGCTTCAGTTCCTCTGTCTCACCAGCCACATTTCAGGTGCTGGGTAGCTGCTTGCGGCAACTGTCTGTCATCGCTGCAGACGGTGGCAGACTTCTGGCCCTTCTGGCCCTTCTCCTCTACCGTTTCAAACACACACTCCCATAAAGGAATCCAGTTTGAACACTGCTCTGAGACCGCCTGGGGTAGAGTCCTCAACATCGGTTTATCCAGGCAGGGGTAGGGACTGTGAGACCCACCCACCAGGCAGGGAGCTCCGTCACTCCTTTGTTAGATTTAGTAGTCTTGGATGAGAATAAAAAGCCTATTGGCTTTTAGTTTTATTATTTGAATTCTCTACAGACAATGCACTCCTTACTGCTTACACTTGGGTGGACATGCACCCCACCAACCCTCTCCTTATATCATCAGTTCTTTGTGTTTAATTTCTAAACCATGAAAGAAAAGCAGCACACTTTAAAGCTCTTTTATAAGATTGAGATTGCCACTTATGTGTAACTCTCTGTGATTTTACTGTCCATCTTCAAATGGAAGGAACGGCAGTACCTCACACTATCAATGGCTGTTTCGTGATGCACAGAGCGCTGGAAATCTGTCTGCGTGTGTACCTTAGCGGGGCAGGGGACCCATAAAAATAAAGAACAGGATGTGGACAGTGGAGCCAGGAGGGGCACATAATTAAAGCCACTTCTTAAATAAAAAGGGAACGTATCAATCACACTCCAGCAGCTTCTGTTTGCTTCGGTTCAGTTCAGTTGCTCAGTCGTGTCCGACTCTTTGCGACTGCATGGACTGCAGCTCGCCAGCCTTCCCTGTTGTTCTGCTTGCATCACTCAGCACACAGGGCACTGTCTTTCAATACTTCTGGATTTCTCAGAATGTGTTACTTAACACAGAAGAGGTCTTACTTTACCATCGGTAGTTGATGGAGGGCTTCCCGCCAGCCAGCTCTGCCAGCTCCTTGGTGCAGGGGGGTGAATGTTGGGTTCTGAGGAAGGGGTGATGGGCATGAATAGGTGAGCGAAAGCGCCTCTTCCGAGAAGGTGGGAGCCTGGAAAACTCGATGGGATTTTGTAGGCAGATGGGAGGCTCTTGGTGGAGTAGATGAATGCTGTTCACACAGCCACCAAGGGAGGATACACTGCCGTCAGGGCGGGTGGTGCCCAGATAGGATTTCCTGGAGGCAGAGAGTGTGGCAGACGTTCTTGTGAAATGATTTAGGGCAGGTACTTCCCGTAAAACTTGGCAAGGAGGGAGGGAGGGAAGCAGACGAAGGAGGGGAAGCCCGCAAGGTGCTGTCTCAGGTAGAGTCTAGTCTTGGGCTGTTACCCAGGTGTAACCACACAACACAGGCTCTGGCAGCTATACGCAGGGGTGTCTGCTGTCGGCTGAGAGCAATTCTACGGAGCAGGGGGTGACTGTGAGCTTTTAGCGATAGATACTCGCAGCAGCTGGGTTCACTGACTAACCAGAGGGGCTCTGGGTGAACATCACAGCTCTCCGGCACGAATAAGTAGACCAGACTCTCAGGCAGGGGGTGGGAGAGAAAGCTGGACCAGTGGGCTGGGCTGGACAGGTGGGTATAGAGTTCTAGGCTAGGGAGCACGGACCTCATCCCGCAGGTAATGTCAACAGGTTGACAGTTGTTTTTTACACTAATGTCTGGGTAGGTTTGCTAGGGCCGCCATAACAAAGTACCAGCGACCGGGTCACTGAAATGAAAGTGTATTCCTTCAGAAGTCTGGGGGCTGGCGATCTGAGAGCAAGGTTGGCTTCTTGTAACGTCTCTTTCCTTGGCTTGCAGATGGCCATCTTCTCCTTGTGTCTTCATGTGGTCTTTGCTCTGTATGTTGTTATTCAGTCGCTAAGTCGTGCCTGACTCTTTGCAACCCCATGGACTGCAGCACTCCAGGCTTCCCTGTCCTTTACTATCTCCCAGAGTTGGCTCAAACTCATGTTCATTGAGTCGATGATGCCATCCAAACAGCTCATCCTCTGTTGCCCCCTTCTCCTCCTGCCCTCAGTCTTTCCCAGCGTCAGGATCATTTCCAGTGAGTTGGCTGTTCACATTAAGTGGCCAGAGTATTGGAGCTTGCTCTGTATGTCTGTGTCCTAATCACTTCTTCTTACAGGGATACCAGTCAGACTGGATTAGGGTCTACTCATGTGACCTTATTTTAAATTAAGCATATCTTTAAAGACTGCAAGTACAGTCACATTGTGAGCTACTGGAGGCTCAGGGGACACAGTTTAGCCCATGATACTATCTAAACTTGAAACAGCAGGTGGGAGGTGCTACATGTCTTTTGTTGTTTATGTTTTTTAATTGCTAAGTCATGTCTGACTCTTGTGACCCCCATGGACTGTCGCTCACCAGGCTCCTCTGTCCATGGATTTCACAAGCAAGAATACTGGAGGGTGATGCAATTTCCTTCTCCAGGTTTCTTCCTGACCCAGGAATCGAACTTTGATCTCCTGCACTGGCAGGAGGCTCTTTACCACTGAGCCACCTGGCTTCTGGGTGAGGCTGGGACAGGGGCGATTCTGTGAAAGACTAACTCAAGAGATCCTTTGGAAGAAGTATCAAGAGGACTCACAAAACAGAGGAAGGGGGTCCAGAACTGAACTCCTTACATTCAAATCCAATCTCTGCCTCATCTTAGCTGTGAGACCTCAGACAAGTAGTTAGTATTTCTAAATCTCAATTCTAATTATTCATAGTAACCTTTAGAAAAGTCTTTGGGTTAGGGGTAGGCAGGCAGGGAAAGCGAGAAGCAGATGTGAAATGTGGCAGTGACCTTGCGTGGTGATACCAGTGACAGAAATCACACAATCAGAAGAGAACCGTCTAGGAGGCAGAGATGGCAGGTCTTCTGATCATCACTGAGTTTGAAATGACAGAGGAAAAATCAAGTGGATGTGTTCAGAAGGAAAGCGAACATTATTTCTAAGTATAGGCTAGAGTCAGTTCCTTGACCTCTGGAAATTCACTTAAAAAGGGACATGCTTCCTTTTTCCTTTGTCTACCTTCCTGCCAAGTTCCACTCACTGTGCAGTTTGGGGGAAGAGATGAAGGTGAGGAATGAAACATGTAGCTTCACTTCCAACCCAGCTAGAGAACAGCCATCAAAATGCAGATGCTGGGGACTTCTCTGGAGGTCCAGGGGTTGAGAATCTGCCTTCCAACGCAGGGGACCCGGGTTTGATCCCTGGTTGGGGAACTAAGATCCCACATGCCACAGGAAAACCAAGCCCTCAACTCAAGAGCCTGCTGCTGCTGCTGCTAAGTTGCTTCAGTCGTGTCCAACTCTGTGCGACCCCATAGACGGCAGCCCACCAGGCTCCTCTGTCCCTGGGATTCTCCAGCCAAGAATACTGGAGTGGGTTGCCATTTCCTTCTCCAGTGTATGCATGCATGCTAAGTCACTTCAGTTGTGTCCGACTCTGTGTGACCCCATAGATGGCAGCCCACCAGGCTCCTCTGTCCCTGGGATTCTCCAGGCAAGAATGCTGGACTGGGTCGCCATTTCCTTCTCCAATGCATGCATGCTAAGTTGCTTCAGTCGTGACTGACTCTGTGTAACCTTATGGACAGCAGCCCACCAGGCTCCTCTGCCTACAGGATTCTCCAGGCAAAAATACAGGAGTGGGTTGCCATTGCCTTCTTCAGTTTAATCGCTAAGTCACGTCTAACTCTTTGGAACCCCATGGACCATAGCCCGCGGGGCCCCTCTGCCCATGGGATTTCCCAGGCAAGAATACCAACTCAAGAGCCTATGTGTCACAAACTACAGAACCCAAACACTCTGGAGCCTGTGTGTCCATGAGCACAACTAGAGAGAAGCCTGCACACTGCAGCAAAGACCCCTTGTGCCTCCGCTAAGACTTGATGCAGCCAAAAACAAAATTCAGAGGCCATTTTATAGCTTAGTATCCTGGCACTGAGTCCACGATTTTCTCAGAACAAGAACTCTGGTAGACCAGTACTCTGTACACTTTCTCAGCCCCCATCCTGGGTTTTGCCCTCTGTGTTGTTCTTCAGGGGTCTGTATGCCTGGGTGCCCACCTCTGCTGGGAGGGAGCATCTCTAGTTCTTGTCTGTATCATTAATGTTATTACTAGAAGGGTATTCATTGCTCTGTTTTTAGGCCACCACCCTGGTAAACGAAGGTTATTGATTTAGAAGTAACGATCAGTGTTGGAGTTTAGGGAAATACCTGCTCTATGGAAATGCCCATTTCCTTCTACTTCTGTTTGTGGAGAGCCTGGGTCCTGGGCCCCGTGTCTTCAGATGTCATCTAAGATGGTCAGGCTGAGGTGTGGATCCATTCCTTGGTGCAGAGAGCTCACAGGCCCTGTGTATATGCTTGGGGAGTCTGTTTCCCTGAGCCTCAACGTCCTCCCCCAAATGGGGCCGTCGCTCTGTGAGCACTGCTACTCCCATCCTGCCAAGCCTCAGACTCCATTTCACACTCTCACTTCTGGGAGGGTCTCCAGCAATCATCACCTGGGCCAGACAGGGCTTCGGTGTCTCTCTCTGTCTCCCCAGGGCCTAGCGCAGTTCTCACATGGTGCTTCCCCCTGGCCTTCCCCACATATCTTCGTGCCTTGACTCAGATTTCCTTGCTGTTGTTCCTTTTGTTATTGTTTAGTTGCCAAGTCATGTCCGACTCTTTGCAACTTCATGGACTGTAGCCCGCCAGGCTCCTCTGTCCATGGATTTCCCAGGCAAAAATTTTGGAGTGGGTTGCCATGGCCTTCTCACTGTTCTTTTACCAACCAGAAAGGGCTGATCGTCACTGTTAGACTATAGGAGAGATACGATTGAAGGTCTCACAAGATTTAAAAAAAAATAGGTCCCCTGAGACCAATAACACGATTAAAATGAAGTCATGTGAATTTTAAATTTAAAATATTAGCTCGTGAATACTCAAACAGCATAAGGTTGTGTACTTACTGTGTGATGAGCCTGTGCTAAAGCCCGTTACATGTGTTACCTAATTCTCACAGCTGCCCTTTGTTGCTACCGTGTGTGTGTGCGTCTGTGTGTGTGTGTGTGCGTGTGCGTGTGTGTGCGTGCACACTCAGTCACTGAGTCGTGTCCGACTCTTTGTGGCCCTGTGGACTGTAGCCTGCCAGTCTCCTCTGTCCATGGGAGTTTTATGCTTGTTCCCGTTTATGCCCATTCTGTAGATAAGGCACAGAGAAGTTGCGTGATTTGCCTGGAGACACACAGCGAATCAGAGGTATAACCAGGATTGCACCCAGAGAGTCCGAGTTCCGATGCCACACTCCTAGTCAGTGGCAGTGCTGTCAGTGATCAGTGTGAACTAACTCATTCTGTCCTCACCGCAGCCCTCCGTGAGAGGTGCTGTCAGTATGATTGCTTTTCAGAGGAAGCCGAGGATTGGGAGTTTAGGTGCTTTGCTCAGAGCCAGAATTCTAACCTCCTGGTCACCTGACTCCCAGGCCTCGGATTCTCACAATGCATCTAGCCTTTCAAAACTCTTGATAAATGGTTTATACATACCATGGGACATTAGTCATAGGAAACAATAAACTAATGCCATTGCAGCAACATGGACGGACCTCGAGAGTGTCGTACTAAGTGAAGTAAGTCAGACACATATCATATGATTTCACTTAATCTGGAGTCTAAAAATGATACAAATGTACTTATTTACAGAACGTAAACTCACAGGCAGAAAATGAATTTATGGTCACCAAAGGGGGAAGGGCAGGAGGGATAAATTAGTAACTTGGGATTAAACACATACACACTAATATACATAAAATAACCAACAGGACCTACTGTGTAGCACAGGGAGCGATATTCAATATCTTGTAATAGCCTATAATGGAAAAGCATCTGAAAATAAATATAGTCAGTTACACATACATACATGCGTATAACTGAATCACTTTGCTGTACACCTGAAACTAAGACAACATTGTAAATCAACCATATTAAGAAACAAAGACACTGTAAGTGTCTCAAAGAAGAATATATGTTGAATGTTGCTAGTAGCTGCAGACACGCAAATGACCCAGGACCCTGTTTACCCAGAGGCTGGGGTTGGTTTTGCGGAGAACGATCTCTGAGTTAACCTCCAAGCTTTTACGCTTGCTCCCTTTCAGACCTCACCTCCCACCACGACCACCCAGTCCCCAGACAGCACGATGGATGCCTCGCTGAAGAAGGAGAAGCCAGCCATCCTGGATCTTTATATTCCTCCTCCACCAAGTGTTCCCTACTCGCCCCGGTAAGTCCGTGCCCATTTTCGTGGTGTGCTCGTCTCCTGGGCCTGGGGATGCTGCTGGTGGTGGGAAGACCACGAGCATCTCAAGAGGAGGCTGAGGCCCGAATCCACTGTCAGAAAGCGTCGACTTGAGTGTGGGGGTCAGGAATGGGTGAAGGGTTCAGAAAAGTACAGACTTCCAGTTACAGGCTGAGTTCTGGGAATGGACTGTTGGGGTCAACAGCATGGTGACTGTTAACAATACTGTGTTGTGTATCTTCAAAGTTGCAAAGGGACTAGATCTTAAAAGTTCTCATCAGGAGAAAGAAGGAATTAGTCACTGTGTGGGGTGATGGATGTTACCTAAGCTTATTGTGGTGATCATTTTGCAATATATACATAAGTCATTATGTTGCACATCTGAAATGAATATGACATTATATGTCAATTATATCTCAGAAAAACTGGGGGACGGAAGTGTAATTCTTAAAGGGGAAGTGTAGGGATAGATCCAGTTTTATGGACCTTGAAGTCAGACAGTTTGATGGGGAGGAGGGGGGTCCTTAAAGCATGTGCTTTTGGGTCATGTCATTTTCATTCTTCACTGGGCAGTGGAATGGGCTGTTTGGGGGTTCCCTGAAGCTGAAGTTTCATTAACTACATGGTAAACTTATCTCTGGGGAGAAAGATAACAAATATTTCTGCAAGATCGAAGTCAGTTTTATCTTGTTGAGAGAGACACGTGTTCTTCATAGGAGTTAAAAAACGTGAAAACAGGTGTGAATGGCCTGTATTTGTGCATCCATATGTGTTTATGTGTATTTATCTATTATGAATTCTTAAAGATCATTGCTTTCTTAATGGCTATTTTAAATGTTTATGGTGAAGTGAGGATGGTCATGCCAGATGTTATATAGGGGGTGATTGAGGTATGAAATACAGGCTTATTTATACCATCTGACATATTTACATATGCTAGTAAAACTAGAGAATCTGGCTCATTTATTCAACATATATTTCCTGAGAGTTGGGCCTGATTTACCATCTTATACAAAACAGATGTAGTTCTTGCCCCTAGAGAACTGCCAGTGTCTTAGTCAACTGTTCAAGAATAAATTGAGAAATACGTAATCATGCTGTAATATTTCATAAGATAGAAGTCTGGACTGAACCTGTAGTGATGTTTCACTTTATATTGGAGTTTTTCATTTGTTTTTGTTTTAAGCTGAACTCTTTGCATCCACTGTGTTTCTTTCCTGGGCACAAAAAAGAAGTAACATGATTATCCTCCTCCTTGAGTCTTGGTTTGCCCAGAACTTATTACAGCAGGTGGAGCAGTGACCTCAGTGATCAGGGCATTCCGGTTGGTAGATAAGACTCTTCCCCGTATTCACAGACAAGAGTTCCTGTGGTTGTTGGATCTTAAGTGCGTTTAAAACTATAAGGAGCTGTTTGTTGCTTTGATGACCAGCATGTGAACTGTTCTATCAGAAACTGTAGGGAGGATCACCCCAACACCCGTAATCCTGAATATTCTTGCCTGAGTCTCAGCGAGGGGGTCACAAGAGCCATGGCAAGAAAAAGAGTATGCACATAGTAAGGGCAAGAGGGAACTGGGGCTCTTAATGTATTTGGAGAAGACATGTGGGGACACATACATATTGAAAGACACCATTAATAAAGCATATTTTATTAGGAATGAAACATGCAAATGGTCACAGAGGACAAGCGGTGAGTGTGGAAAGCGTTGCGAATGGGGAAGCTGTATTCCAGGTTTAAAAGTATAGAAGGAGACAGATTCATGGTGGCAGTCAGGGTGGGTACAAGTAGCAGACTCACTGGGAATACCAGTAGGCCAGGCTGATCTTTAGACTGTTTGGACTTAGTAGACTCTGTATTTATATAGTTGTTTTGCAATGATCCCCTAATGGAATTTACTAAATGCAAAAAAGTTAACCAGCTGGTAACTTGGACTCAACTAAAATTAATTTTATAAGTCTTAGTATAAGCTGGCATTCAGAAAGAATTAAGTTGCAGGCAGTGGTCCAATTTTTGCTGATTTTCTGTACTTAGTTCAGAAAATAGACAGTTTCCATTGGTCACTATAAAGGCCCCTTTGTAGTTTTTGACATCATTTTCAAATCTAACAACTGCCATACTTCAAGTGTCTTCTTTGCTTGATCTTGGCAAAGATACTAATCTTGGCATGAGAAAAAAGGTTTGGTTATATCTTCACTTGTGGTGTCTGTAGTAAACAGGAGATTAAATTCTACTATAGGATAGGTGTACAGGGAAACCAGAGCTAGCTTTTCAAAGGTATATTTGTATCCTTTAAACTATATATACGAAAAAGTCTCATTTCCCCTTATTTAGTAGGATTATGATATTTACTTTTATTTAATAGGCTCTTTATGTATTTGAGAAGCAGCTGTGCTTGAAAAAGTATTGCTCTTTCCTCCAGAGGAAAAGGAGAATTTAAGTTGTCTTCTGTGTGCTGGCAATAGTATGCCTCATAATTCTTTTGTTTGAGAGGATCTTTGTAAGCAACTTAATTATTGCCTTCCATCCTGCAGGGAAGAGAATGGGGGTTCTGTTTACGGATTCAGTAAATGTAAACAGCCACAGCCTGGTCCTAAGGGTTCCGAGTCCCCCAATTCCTTCCTGGACCAGGAAAGCCGGAGACGGAGATTCACCATCGCGGATTCTGATCAGCTGCCTGGCTATTCCGTGGAAACCAACATTCTGCCGGCAAAGATGAGAGAGAAAACGCCATCTTATGGTACGCTGCGGGGTGTTTGTCCTCTTCCCCTCCCCCTTCCTTATTTGGGACTGTTGGATGAATTTGGCAGACTTGCAGGGTAATCTGAGGAAAACATAAACCTCAATGAAATTCCAAGTATGAGACCTTTATTCATCTCTCCAAAGCCAAGGCTGGTTGAGTCATCACACCGCCTGGCATCCAGGCCCAGTGGGGTGAGATCATGTTTCGGTTTTAACTTTCAGTGCCTGCATTTCAACTTGCAGTTGTTTTGCTCCGGGGACCCACAGACTCAAGTTTAGCACGCCTCTGTCCTCATGGCATGCTGAGGAAACCCACCGCTTTAAAACACTTTTTCCCTACTTTAGGTTTTGCTTACATTGCAGTGAGTGTGGTGTTGGGGTGCAGGACGGTCTAGTTCTAAATAAAGGGTTCTCTGAAGTCCAGAAACTCTCAACTTCTCCTTTTTATTCCCCTTCCTCTGAAGGCAAGCCCCGGCCTCTGTCAATGCCTGCGGATGCGAGCTGGATGGGCATCGTGGACCCTTTTGCTAGACCTCGAGGTCATGGGAGGAAAAGTAAGTTTAAGCAAACGGAAAAGCACCAAACGTAAAGCCCAGGCCTTCATCTTGGGCCTCTTCCTAAGTGTGGTCAGTGACCACAGAAGTCATCTTCTCATCTACATCAGGGCTGCTGAAGGCCTCTAAGTTTCTACCTATGTCTTTGTTCAGCTGCCCAGTCATGTCTGACTCTGTGCAACCCCATGGATGGCAGCACACCAGGCTTCCCTGTCCTTCACGGTCTCCGGGAGTTTGCTCAAACTCAGGTCCATTGAATCAGTGAATCCTAGTTAGTGCTTGTAAATCTCCTAATTAGTTTCGTGTGCTTTACACCGGCTGTAGACATCGATGGTCCAATTTCTAAACAAGTAGAAATACATTATTCATTAAACGATCCCATCCTCAATTTTTAGCTTTTCATTATTGGAGTCTGTCTTATTTTTGATGGACAGGCGTAGCTTTTTTTCTTCCCCGTCCTTATATTAGAGAATAATTACTATTGGAAAAGAAACTTGTGTTTAATTTACACTCTATTCCAAGTTACTGATGATGATGCTTCTCTTAAGGGAAATGTTGACCCAGATTACGTTTGATTGTCAAGACAGCCTAACATTGATTTTGCAGTGCTAGAACAAAGAGCTGTTGAAAAGATAGACAGCAGGTTGGCCTGAGATAGGAAAAGGAAGAAGAAATAAATTCTGGTGCCTCAACTGCCAAAGTGCTCAACCCCTGACATTTCCCTGGGACTTGGTAAAGTTTGTCACCTAAGTAGCTGAATTACCTGGATGATACTAAATTGGAAAAAGGAAGAAGATGCCATCTGAGGTCCAAGACACCCTTAGCTGACATGGAAAATCTGTGGAGCAGACAGCAGGGGGCAGGGCAGTCCTTTGTTTAGATCTGAGATGTCCACAGCCTTGTTGCCAGTCTTTTTTAGCCTTTGACGCCCCAGATGTAGTCTTTTAATATTTGAGATACGGGGTGTAGGGGTGGGGAGTGTGAGGTTGGGAAAATGGAAAGATACCTGACCTCTATCCCACCTTCCACATTTTCCTGGTGTTATCATTTTAGAAGGAAAGTTATCTGCATAAAATAATGGATACTTCAGGAAAACAAAACAAAACAGAACATGACCTTTTTTTGGAGAGACAACTCACATACCATAAAGCTCACCCTGTTAAAATGTACAATTCAGTGGGTTTCAGTATATTCATAGAGTTGTACTAATTCCAGAATATTCTGTCACTTCAACAAGAAAACCCTGTAAGCAGTCATTCCTCATTCCCACCTCCTTCAGCTCCTGGCAACCAAAAATCTACTTTCTATCTCTTGATTTACCTATTTAAGGCATTTCATATGAATAGACTCCTACGGGCACTTTTTAAAAGTAACTTTTTCCCCCTTTGATTACAAAAGCAAAACAAATAAAAATATAAGAAAACTTCCTGTAATCCGCTTCCCCAACCTAGAAATAATCACTCTGAGTGTTTTGTATATCTTCTAATTGTTTCTGTATTTACATATTATACACTTAGGAAAAATATGCAAAATGGAATAGATAGATGTTCAGAAATACTATGTAAGAGGAACACGTGCATTTTTTGTAATAATTGCGTTAGTA